>NC_140477.1:8607500-8652500 GCF_051167445.1 Perissodus microlepis
TCTTTTTCAAATAAACTTTTGGAACAGCCTGTAAATCCTTGATGTATTTACTGGGCAGTGAAACAGTCCTGACTAGAAAATCAATAATGATGACTGCAGATCAAGGATACAATATAAGCACTCTAAAAATGAGTTAGCACAGTAACAAAAGTGGAGCTGCATACAGTCTGTATAAAGTGCACCAAATGACAAATTAATTCACTGCCTCGTGTTTAGAAGTATCACCAATGAAAGATGAAAATAAAGTGCTGATAAGAACATATGACATAGAAATTGTTGGGTTAAAAACACAAAAAGGAAGTGGTAATACTGATTTTTACAGTTTTTATTCAAGATGTATTTGATCAAAACTGATATATTGGAAGGAAAACAGCCCATTTCCAGCCCCCAGTTCTCAGCGCAGACTATACTTTTTTTTTTTCTTATCAGTTTATTGGTAATTTGCCCTGGTTTGAACTGCTATTGGTCTGCCGTATATGGAAAAGAAGGTTTTTACAGGATTTTATGCACTTCTCTTCTCTCGGAAAACTAAGTACACTACGTAGCACTTGATTAACTGATCATCAGGAAGTGTGAGCACCTCTATAAAAGCAGACGTTTTGGCAGCTTGCTGATCTGGAGCATTCAAATGTGTATTAACACAATGGCAGTCCTCCCAGTAGTGGACATTCCAGCAAATCCAACCCAAAGTCAGACCTTGAAGTGCTCAGTGGAACTGCAATAAACCCAAAGGTTACATCTCAGGCTTTAATATTTAAGATCATGACAGCACAATTTCTAAAAACAGACTGAACATGTATGCTTGGAAGTGTTTTTAGGAGAAAGCTTCTCCTCTCTATAAAGAAAAGAAAACCGCAGCGTAGGTTTGCAAAGTTGCATCTCAGGAAACCACAAGTCCTTTGGACAGACGGGACCAAGGCAGAGATCTTTGGCCATGATGCAAACATTTTGGCACAAACTAAACACAGCATATAAGCACAAACATATCATGTATCAGATAAAGTCTCACTCCTGAAGATACCCTTTTAGCTTTTGGTGATGTGCGGTGACTGGGCAGGGTATACAAGACATACATGCCCCATACTATACTTTGAAAATCGTTTTCTGTAACCTCACCTTTATTCATTTGGACATCACACACACTTTGCACTTTGTAACTGGCAGTTTAGAGACCATTTAACGTTCGATCAAGCTGAATCTGAAATTGGACATTTGCTTTCTACCAAACAGCTCTGCCAGGGGGCTCAGGTGCATGTGTGAAAACATCTATATATGTGGTGAGAGCATTAGATAGAACAATCCTAGAGATTTCTAGCAACCCAGGAGGAAACCCAGATTGATCTCCCGTTCCTCCGTCAAACAAGAAATCTAATAGTATGTGTGTGTTGTTGGTGTCGAGGCGTGCATGTGTTTGAAATATGCAGGTACAGCATTGTTTTTAGAGATTTTTCTCTTGTCTCCAAGGGAACTAACAACTGGTAGAACCTTTTTAAAAATGTTGGCTCAATATCCTCAAATAACAGGAGTGAGTTTTACAACTGCATAATTGAAATGAAGTGTTCATTTCCATTACACCATTTTTCAAATTATGAAAAGAGGTCCCGATTCCATCTCTAGAGAATAGAGATGGCACGATACCACTTTTTTATGTCCGATACCGATACCGATATCATAAATTTGGATATCTGCCGATACCGATATGAATCCGATATAGTGTTTTTTAGTCAATAAAACTGTTTTTTTTAATATCTTGCTGCTTTTTGTATAAGTTCATACTCAAGTTAAAAAACAACAACAACACTAAAGCTATTCTGTTATACCTGTATGTAAAAAAAACAAACAAAAAAAAAAAACACTGCACCCAAAATATTTCATAGATCAGCAACACTGATCAATCTAATAAAGTTAAACCTACTCCATCCTCCCTATTCTGGTATTTTAAAGAGTACTTAGCAGAAATATTAAGCAACCTAACTAATAGGGTTGCAAACTCCCAGCAAAAGAAAATAGGGAACCAGCCTCTTCCTCATGATGCTTAATCAATGTAATCAACTTTAATTTGATGCAGGGTGAAAAAAATTCACAGAAATAAATTATTTTTCAAGAATAATTAAATAGATTCAACATCTTTCTTCAACAGGATTGCAGAATTCACAGATGGTACTTTCCCAAAGGAAAAAGTACTACAGCTTACTAGGGTATATTAGACTTAACAGTTACTATATACAGTAATGGACTTCTATACATTTTACATCAGATTAAAACTTTGGGTGTAAGATTCAGATAATTATTAAATAATTAAAAGCAAGATATTTTAAATGAGAATAAGAAAGAAAAGTATGTCTTTGTGCCCCCTTTTCCCTGTTCATGCCCTATCGGCCCCCCTGGCTAAACTTTGCTAGATCCGCCCCTGCACAGTTACCAGCCGTCAGCTGCATAGAAAAAGATCCTGGTATAGAAAGTAATATTAAATAAATTCTGACAACAGCTTATCAAGCTTAAACGTGCTGCTGTTGTTGTTGCTGGTGCAAAGTGGGCCAAAAACAAAGAAGAGAGACGGACTAGCGACAGAAAAGCCGATCAGCTGATCATTAAGCAGTTTCACGATTGAAGTAGCAGCAGGAAAGAGAGAGAAGAGGCAGTTGCTCTGTATATCGGTTGTTAAGCTTAACGCGGGAATGCTTTACAAACATTAAGAGATGAACTTACACACTTGCTTTACTTCTCTCTGACATAACTTCCTCGAGATTAAATGTTTGCTAGCAGGCTACAAATATCACGTGACCACACTGCTCCGACGTGCTACGGTTATGAGCCGAGTTACGCCGTGTCGCAAGTTTTGTGAGGTGCTTTTTTGATATTTAATGGATCGGATTACATTTTTTATTTCTCTCCGATATCCGAGCCAGTAATTTAGGTCAGTATCGGACAGATACCGATACGTAATATCGGATGGTCCATCTCTACTAGAGAATGCCTGTAATTTCTCTTCTCTTCTCTTCAGTGATCCATCAGTAATCTCTAGTCAGGGTTCAATCAACCTGTTAAATTCTCTCCTAACTGAACTGTGAAGCCATCGCTGACCCCTTTTTTCTCCTGCTAACACGCTTGACTGGCAGGAGTTCAAACTGTGTGTGTCTTTTTGTGTAAATTCCTGTTTATCCGCTGGTGCAGAGGATATTTTTCTGTGTGTTTTTGTGTGATTATTCACCCAAAGTATATTTCTGTCCTCTATCCTTTTTGTCTCTGAAACACTCACCTTATTAAGTGCTGAGTAAATGCCAATGGACTCTGCCTCCCTAACCTTTTTCAACAGGCCTTGCTGTCCTTCACAATTTGACACAACCGCGCGTTCAAACAGACACATCAAGCGGCATTTCATCGAGCAGGCAAACCAAGTGCAGCGAAAGATGGGTGAATGTATTCTGTGCCCATATTCGTGTGCATATGTGTATTTATTATCTATAAAAGACGTCTTCCATTAAAAGAAAAAAAGTTTCACACGTTTAGCCATGGTTAGCTTATTGCGCTACAACCGCTGTCTGATTATGAGATCAATGAACAACTTGTGGTGGCTCTGATTGCTGGTCCTGGTGATAGAAAGGCCATGATAAGATGGATAAACCAGAGTGTGTCAATTTCTCTCACTCTCTCTCACCCTTGCTGTTGTCTTTTGTAGTGGAAATTATAATTGACATGGAGTAAAGACAAGCCACATGACACTCATATTGCCTGCTGGGAGCACTGAGGCAGGCCAGACTAGACAGGATGTGCACAACAAAGCCTGCCGCTGAGAGTAAAGAGTTGAAAGATAAAGTCGGGGCATAGATGGATAGAAAACACATGATCTTGTACACACACAGGCTAGCTGGCAACATTGGAGAGGTGGAGGCATGATGCATGTGGTGGGAGGCTTCAGCGAGGTTATGGATGCACAGCATGGAAAGGCGGAAAGAGTAGATAGAAGGGAGGCGAACACCATGCTGCTGATCTCTCCCCCCAGGGTAGAGAGGAAGTGGAAGGCAATGGGATGGAAGTGAATAAAGGAGAAGGGAGAAACGGAAAAGAGTAATAATGAGATGAGATGGCAGAGAGAATGTCAAAGGGGCAGTGTGGATGTGGGGATGTCATGTGAACAAATATCTCAGTAGCAAGGTGATGGTCATTGTCTTTCAGTGCTATTGTTGACATCTGTTTTTTTTTTTTCCACAGAAAAGAATATTGTGGTACATCTGTGAGTGGTTTTCGTGTTCAGAAAAATACATTTCATTCCTCTTTTGCTCCGTGTACTTGTGAAATGGTCTGAGCAGGTACGCAGCATAACCTCAAATCACCATAATCCCGAACAGCAATTGCTCTGCTGCATTTTCACCACTATCACACCCCTGCTGAACGGTTATGCCTACTAAAGGTAATTCAAGTTTAGAGGGAGGGAAAAAAGGGAAAAATCGCCAAAATATCAAATGCTTGCAGCTGGGATTAACACCCCTGTGTGTCTGTCAAAAAAAAAGTCATTTTACCTGTGCAAAGCCTCTCTGTGCTCTGTCATGAAAATGGAGCCCTTTGACTCATGTACGTCTGCGTAGCACTGCTTTATTTATTTATTTATTTTTCACCTTGTCACTTTAGCTTTTGGCAGTAAACACCGTGTCCTAGGCCAGCAGCGAATGCATCAATACCCGAAGAATAGTTCATGTAGAAGTCATATTGATCTGGTGAAATCTATGCATGGGCCAAAGCAATAGTGCATTCACAGCACCAGGCCAGAGCATGAGCCACTCTTTCTATTACCTATGAACACAACAGAAATGCCCTGAAAGAGATTCATAGAATGCTGAGGTGGCTGATGTCTTGAAGATAGGATTAATATTATATTAAAAGGTGATTACATTTAATGTAATGTAAAAGTTAATCCAAAGTTAATGTACTTCTCAAAGAGGTTCAGCCTTCACATAATTACATTTGGAGACACGTTGATTTAGCCACCGTAAAGCAAATTATAATCCATCAAGAATATGTCTAAAAACACCCCGCCTAGTCTGTGTCACCGAGGTTTTTTGTCTTAATTTTTTAATAACATTTACAGCCAAAGTTGTAGTTATTTTAACTTTATTTTAACTTCAGCTATGTAATTTTATTTCATACATTTCTCATATACCTGCATCCCACACATCTAACTGCCAAGCAGAGTAGCACACATTAGTCTTCTTTGTCAGTGTCAGGTGTTTGTTGCACTGAGCGCACACACTCGAGCATAGACAGACACGGGCACGTGCACAGCCGACCATGTATTCACAGACTGCCAGATTTTTTTTTTTTTTCTTTTCATCCTCATTCATACATCATGTTTCCCTATGTGGATGCTATCTACAGTAATAAGCCATCGTGGTCACTGCTATTCAGATGCCATAATGCTGTCTATATATTCTGCTCCCTGGCAGATTCTAGCAGGAGCAAATCATTGGCTGAAGTTTCTGTGGGCTGCCTGATTAGTTGTGTGTTGTGTTGCGCTGACGTATCAATGAAGTTGCTATTGAATATTTAATGCATGTGTGATTGTGTATTTCGTCTAACACAATAATTGTCACTTCCCGATGACTCCATTAAAATGCTAACATGGCTGTCTGTTTGTGTGCTGCAGGGTGACTCATTCTTTTGATTTGGCAGAGTGATAAACTCCGGCACTAAAGACACGAGCCATGATTTTTTTTGCATTCTTATGTTATATAGCTTTATTTGTATTTATAAAGCACTTTTCAAAACCAAGTTACAAAGTACTAATAATAAAAGCAACAAATGTCAGTAAAGTTGAAGGTAAAAATTAAAAATGGATAAAAAACAATTTTAAAAACAATTTAAAATTCTCAAGAGTAAATACAGGAAGGAAAGACCGTGCATATACACTCTTGGGTCTTAATACTGAAAATGGTTGGATAAAGGCATTAGCAGTTATTGAAATCAAAGGGAATTTCAGAGTCATGGGGCGGGGAACACAAAGGTTCAGTCAGCTTCAATGACTAAACGAGCCTTTGGAACTACTAACCATGCTAGAAGAGCTCAGGCTCATATGGAATCAGCATCTCACAGATAAAGGCAGGGAATGAACTGTGTAGGGCTTAAAATCAATTCTAAAACTGTCAGGTAGCCAGTGAAGGGTTGCAAGGACTGATACATTGTGGTCGCTCCTTTTGTTATGTGTTAAAAGTTTGGCAGAGGGATTCTGAATTAACTGCACTCTGCGTATGTTATGATAGGAGATGCCTGAGTAAAGTGCATGCCTGTAAACAAGTAGAAGAAATAAAAGCATGGATGATTGCATCCTGGAAGAATAATGGAGGTTGGAAGTGGTAGAGTCATATACTAATCATTAAAAAAGTCCACATGTACGACTGCATGTTTCAAAACTGTTTACATAAATGACTGCAAAGTATCAAAAGAACGTAAAGAATAGAAAGTAGTTGTCAAGGACATCTATGTATTGTGTTGTAGAGCCATCTACTGAATCAGTGTAGTCTAACATGAGGAGTATAAGCACCAAGATTTTTTTTTTCACAATTGCTAACAGACTTCGTGAAACCTTCACAGCTTTTCTTTAAAAAGGAAACCAAGAAAAAAAAATAAAGCACACGTCAGAAAACTCAACAGAATTGTTTTCTCTGATTAAAACCACAGAATAGTTTCAAAGAATAGTTTCAGATCATTCACAACATCAGACAAAAAAAAAGGTTCTGAAAAAGACAACTTGGGTGTTTTCTTTATTTGTCTGTTTTTGGAAGTCTGCAAAAATCATGACAAATATGAAGTAAAAAGACAAACAACTAAACAAAGTGATCTCTTTTTTTTTTTTTTTTTATATGCACGAAGAGGACAAAGTCAACCGGACTCAAATTCCTTGTTTGTGTGCACAAACTTGCCCAAATAAAGATGATTCTGATTAAACCAAACATCGATATGGTAAAGACTAAAGATTATGATGATCTGCTACAGTTTTTCCAGGTTGTAAACACACACACTCACACTAAATGGAACTACCAACAACATGACTCCAAACTAATAAACTCTAAGCTCTGTTGGTCTCCTTTGGTTCAAATGTCATTCTCAAACACAGCTTTGTAAATCTCTGAAAACAGATTGTATCATTTAGCACACTTTGTTGACCTATGGGAACACTGGCCTTCAAAACGGAAAACACTGATTACCAGTTAGTCTCACTCATGTTGAACCGGTTCAGCATCGATTAGAAAAAAATTCAATCATGTATCAGAGTCTAAAAGAGGCATTTAGGGACTTATACAGGTGTTAGGCAAGAAGATGGAGCAGCATGAACACAGAGGACTAGTCAGGGTAAAGGGAGGCCTAGGAGGCAGCGAGGACAATTTACAGTTCGTTTTTCTGTTTTTTGTCACTTCTGCTGAACACTTTGTATTATAGTAAATATTTCTTTGGATACGTTTTGTATCTGTGCACTAATTTTCTGTATAATACAAGGATGGTACTGGTTGTTGTACTTGTTAGAAAGGTGACATTACAGAATTTCGCTACGTACTGTGTGAAATACTAAACAATTTGCCCTAAAACGTTAACAATGCATAAACTGCTCTTGAGGTTATCTTATCTTACCCTGGCACTGAGAAAAATCAACAATCCACAACACAAATGTAGTTTTTTGGTCTAGAATATGGTTAATTGATATATTTTAATTCTTCATTTTTAATGTAAAAGCAGAATTTCTCCCTGCCGTGACCATTTTCACTATATTTTGCTGAGTGTTTTTGTGTAATCCCTTTTTTCTTGCATTCTTCTACAAGTATAGCGTTTTGTTAGAAACAGCCTTGCTTATGTGTGTGTCTGTGTGTGTGTGTGTGTGTGTGTGTGTGTGTGTTTGTCTGTGTGTTTACATGAAAGATCCTTCATCCCCAGATAAAACATGAGCAAGAGGGACAGCAGGACATCCCGGGCTGGGGAGTATCAGACATCAGCAGGCATCTGATGCAGTATCAGTGTGTGTTCAGTAAAAAAAAAAAACAGCAAAGAAGCAAACACATGTATTCTCAGACACACACATACACAAACAGTCACATGCATGCACACAGCCCTACTCCGGGGGCACTGCTGTAATTGGATGTCTGATTACTGTCAGATAGCGTGTGTGCATGTGTGTGTGTCTGTGTGTGTGTAGGGGTGGGGGCACATTTCTATGTCAAAGAGAGGGCTGTTGCAACAGTAGAGTTAAAGCAAGCGAGATCAACACTCAGAAGTCATACAGAGAGTATCAGACAGAGAAGTGGGCATGTTCTCTCTTTGTGATTTCTGAGCTTAACGTTGACCTTGTGATTTTTATCTGTTGTCTGGCATCCAATCATCCCTTGCTTATCTCCCTCCCCCTTGCTTTATATGCTACATCCTTTCATCTTTCCGTCCTTTTCCATTTCCTCCTTCCCTAGTTCCGAAATCCTCCTCTTCTACTTATCTTCTCATTTCTCCACCCGTCCTGCCTATCATCCTGCAATCCCTTATCCCGTCTCTTCGTTTGAGGTCTTCGCCATCTATCCCCTCTTGTCTGGCCCACTGCCGATCCTGTCCTCCCACCAACCAGCAGAAGCCATTGGGATTAGTCTGATTGATTAGAAGTATTGGTGATGTGCGACTGGCGATGGAAGGTCAGATGACTCAGTGGAGACATCGAGACTGACTTGTCTCCTGCCTCACAAAAGTAGTCTCCAGTTGCAGTTGTCAGATCTCAGATCTCACAGAAACTTGTTCAAAGCTAGTGGACTTTCTATATACTTGCTGATATTGAAGAATAAAGTACGAAAAGTGCTTATTAGTCAGCACTTTCGAGCACTGTTTGCGTTTTGGCTTGTACAGATTTAGAAATGGAAAAGCTTTTTCTGTTTCCTTTTCTTATGGGTTTTAGATGTGGGTTGACGCGTGCTATACCAAATTCTGTGGAAAAGCAAAAAGAATGTAAATACTCAGATATATATTTGCACAAGATGATTCAGATACAGCTGTAACTTGGGGTCTCGTGTGAATTATCACTACAATGCTACTTCCAGTATTTTCTCAAGGTTCCATTCACAGCCACTAATTAGGG
This sequence comes from Perissodus microlepis, assembly GCF_051167445.1. Classification (NCBI taxonomy): domain Eukaryota; kingdom Metazoa; phylum Chordata; class Actinopteri; order Cichliformes; family Cichlidae; genus Perissodus; species Perissodus microlepis. The sequence goes on from NC_140477.1 coordinate 8,616,598, forward strand.
GGAAAAAATGAATACGCAACATGTATAGCTTGTGCTTTCCTACTAATTTTGTCAGTCTTTCTTAACCACTAATTTCTTATATTTTCCAAAGTTCTTTATGTTTTCTTATCACATTGCTTTTTAATGGAAATGCTTACAGCATTTAAAGAGGCTCTGTTTTTGCCTGCACACTCGTCTGATGCGTGCATGGCGCTCTGTGCATTAGGCTTCCACCTTTCTTCACATTAGACCTGAGCAAATGCTGACTTCAGCCGGACTTCATGACTCCTGTGGTGATGACAAACCTGCCAACGCACACAGTTCATTTCAATACAGTTCAGTTCAATGCAATTTTATTTATATAGCACCAAATCACAACAACAGTCATCTCAAAGTGGTTTATATTGTAAGGTAAAGACCCCACAATAATACAGACAATCCCCTGTGAGTAAGCACATGGCGACAGTGCGAAGGAAAAACTCCTTTTTAAGGGAAAGAAACTTCTGGAAGAACCAGAATCAGGCAGGAGTTGCCACATGCCACGACTGGTTGTGGGTGAGGGGAGGGAGACAGGACAAAAGACACACATTAAATGCAAAATTGCGTATAAACACATAGAATGAAAAGAAGTAAGAGAAGAAGAAATGCTCAGTGGAACCCCAAATTTTATATACATACTTTTAAAGTGCTTTAAATGTGCTATTATGTTGCTTTTTCATGGAAATACTTGCAGCAGTTAGATGGGTTCCATTTTTGCCTGTGATGCACATTTGTCTGATGCATGGACAGTGCTGCGTGCATTAGGTGTCCACCTGTCTCCATATTAGACCTGAGCAAATGCTGACTTCAGCTAGACTGTCTGACTCCTGTGGTGATGACAATTCTGCCAACACACACACACACACACCCACACACTCATTTTCATATCCTAGTGAGGAGGTCCCCACGAGTTCAAACTCGTCCCCATAAGTCACCGTTGGTCCCCACAAGTATAGTGGCATGCCAATTTTCTGTCCCCGAAAAGATGTCTAAACATGTACACACACACGCACACACACATGTCAGGTGTTGCTACACAGTGCACTCAGACATTTTCTGTGTGACGGTAGTGAAACTTAGATGTTAAAAGGCCAAGATTTACTTTACAAGGCACAGTCTGACCTCTATGTATGAAATAAGTATAGGTGACAAGTTCAAGTCCTTTTCATTTAATCTGAAGTCAGTGCCTCTGTCCTTCACATTTGCCTCACAGATGAAAAGTAAAAGGACTTGCATGGGTTTGTGACAAGACAGCATAAAGATTGATGCATTAATATGCTTGGCTTTTTGCACCACGTAGAAACCGTTACTTTACCCTGCAACACATTGTAAATTTTTTTTTTTTTTTCTAGTTTTAGCACATATGACACTTTCAGTTTAATTATACGTACACATTTTAATGTTTATTAATGTACAGGATTTTCCAAGTTTTAGATCATTAGAACTGTAATTTACTGTAGTATCACCCAGTAGCCTCTCTTTAGTTGCCCACAGAAGGAGAGACAGTTAATTCCCATCTGCTCAAAACTATGTTTTGATGTGTTTAAAAGTTTATTCTATTTTATTTTCATATCAATTAAATTAGTGTTGCACAGAAAGTTTCAAGTGATTGTACTAGTAATTTTCAACCCTTTCTACTGGGATGTTTGAATGTTAGGGTCAGATATTGATGTAAACAACATTAAAGCCTGGGTCCATCCTGCCTTGTATCAGTGGTTCAGAATGGTGGTGATAGTGTAATGGTGTCTTGGGACACTTTGGGCCCCTTTGTACCAACTGAGCATCATTTAAATGCCTCAGACTACCTGAGTATTGTTGCTGACCATGTCTGTCCCTTTATGACCACAGTGTACCCATCTTCTAATGGCTTCTTCAAGCAAGAAAACGCACCATGTCACAAAACTCAAATCATCTCAAACTGGTTTCTACAAGATGACACTGATTCCACTGTACTTAAATGGACTCCGCGGTCACCAGAACTCAGTCAAACAGAGCACTTTTGAGAAATGATGGAACAGAAGATTTGGCTCATGGATGTCCAGCCGGCTAACCTGTAACAACTGTGTGATGCAATCACGTCAATATGAACCAAAATCTCTGGGGAACTTTCCAGCACCTTGTTAAATCTATGCTACGAAAAATAGTCGAAATCTATAGTTAAATAGACATAATAATTATGTATGTAATAATTAATCTAAACATTATTAAAAACAAAAAATGAACGCTCTGGTTTGTTTTTAGCCAATTCTTGCTGTTCACATGCTGCCTATAGATGCTAAATAGAAAGATGTTTTTGTTTTCTGCGATGCATTTTCCATTCTTCACTTGCGTACAAAAACCACAGTAACGCACACTGAAGAAAAGACAGATTTTTCCAGTGCCTAGGATTATAATAATACAATATAGATGCAGACTGAAAGATAACTCCTGCAATTATATTATTAAATTCTGCTATAATATACTGAGACTAGATTGTAAATGAGGTTTTTAGATAGATACCACAAATTATTGTATTTTGTCTGAGCATCACCCGAAGCGGTTTATGCTGTGCCATCTAGCAAACATTCAATATCCACCCACTGATGCAAACTAGTGCCTTCATTTATACAGTGGGAACTCTAACATAATGAGCAATGTTCCAAATGTTGGTGTGGGGTTGTAATTTTCCCTCAGTGTGTATTCACGCTATGCTAATCAAAAGTTGACCAAAACAACATTCTTTTTCTGAAAACTGAAGAAACTCTGCCCGTTTTTTTTTTTTTTAGAGCTCCCTGCACCAACCGGTGTTCCATTATCATCAAATTATAAGCAACCAAACTTGAACCTGTTACAAGTTTAGAAAAACATTTCCACCTGAGGGTGGTTTCAGGTCTGAGCAGCATCTTTTTTGGGTTCGGGTTTGGGCCGCTTTGAATTTTCAAGCCCGTCTGAGGCTCTGTGACCTGTATCCTTTAAGGCTTATTTTAATGGGAGGATGCACATTTCTTTGGACAGTGGTTCATGGGTTGTCAATGATTCATTAGGAAGCCTGCAGAGGACATTTACCTCAGAGGCTGAAAAAAAGACACACATTGTGTGGGACAAAAAAATTTGCGCACCACATGAAAAACAGCACAAAAAAAAAACATATAAAAAATTGGTAAGATCCCATATTAGTAAGTACAGAACTTACACAAGCATTGTTTAAAAAGCCAAGTGCACATGCACCACCACACATACACAAAAGAAAAAAATCATTGACTTCAAAGGGCCTATATCACAGTACCCCCACTCATGAACAGAAGCAGAGGGCAACTTCTAATTTTAAAGTGTGTGCTAATGAGGTTTGGAAAGAAAGAAAGAGTGTGTGCATGTGTCTAAGTATTCTCCATAGTAACAATCCATGGGCAAGTGTTTATGTAGTGGGAGTCCAGAGACAGGGTTTATCAAGGAAATACCAAGCTGGAGAAAGAAATTAATTTCTTCCTTTGTGGATTGGTAGACCACACAGAGCCTTGCATTTGATCCAACCATGTTTAATCCTGTGCTAATAGTAACAGCTGATAGGGCATGTGTGTCTCTCAAAATTATCAGGACACACTTGCAGGCTGCTTGGAGGATAACGCGACTGTATTGTAATGGAATAATTATTACAGAAAGAGAGTCTGATTTTATTGCCTTTGTTTCACTTTATTACCCCAGTCATGTTTAACCCAGAAATATGCATACACGCACACCCGCACACATACACACACACCAGTCACTAGCCATTAAGAAATTTAATTCATTGGCCTTAACACTTTGCATATGACTGGGTAGCAATAGGGATTTATAGTCAGCAGCCTGTGTTGTTTATGTGTTTTTGACTATATTTTTCAAGTAAATACATCAGTTTCTTTTGTCGTGAAGACTTAAGATTGGGTGGGCTTTAATGGGACTTTCTGGTTTTTAAGTGGGCTGCAGTACTCTTGACTTTTGGGAATGGCTGTAATAAAGTTTTGAATCACATAGTCTCTTAATTTTTTAATACAGGTGTTTTTAGTTCTACTGCCACAAGTGATTAAAATCAGGTCATGTAGTCTGACTTTACAAACATCTGTGAAAGAATGGGGTGTTCTAAAGAGGTCACTGATTTCAACTCTGGTACTGTAATAGGAGGCCACCTCCTTCTAGATGCTCCACAATCAACAAGTGGTATTATTGCCGAGTAGAAGCATTTACAAACCAAATCAGGACTGATGTGCATAGTGTGATAAAGTCCCCAACCTGCATTGCTGCAGAGTTCCAAACATCCTCTGGCATTAACATCAGCAATGAAACTGTGAGCCAGGAGCTTCATGGCATGGGTTTCCATGGCTGAGCAGCCCATACAGGTGTAATATCTAAGTGACCTTGTACTTTTATTCATGTAGTACAGCAATATTATAAAATGCACGGGTTTATCAGTGAATGTGTGCAAACCTTTACAGAGTCAACAACACAGTTTGTGCAGGAGCAGAAATGACTGCTGTGAAATTCATGTAAGGTAGGTTTGAGGGATTAATAAAAACAACATATGAAAAAAGAAGAAAAAATTTGCTTGTTGCATTTTATGCACTGTCTGATGTGTAAGGAGTTTAGGTAATTATTTCAGGATGCAGTGCCCCAAGTTTAGCTAGTTCGTTCCTGATATTGTCTAAATACTTTGGAGGTATTATGAAAAGTTTGATGAGCTACAGGTGAGAAGAAATTGACAAAAGCAAGACGCACACAGTGAGAAGGATGAGTAATTTCTCTCTTTTTCTTCTTCCCCATTGAAGTCTCTGTTGGATAATAGATGAAATGGTGCAGAGAGAAGGGCGTGTGGGAGGGAAGCAGATTGTTAATTAAACGCTGAGACAGCGGCGTTTCCCTTCCTGCAACTGAAAAAATTCAACCTCTAAACAGAATGGAGTTAATTACCGACTGCCAGGGTTTCGTTTGGAGAGACGCTGGACACACTTAACATTGAATTTATCATCACTGCTTGCACTCTGCCTCTCTCTGTAACAGCTGCAGAGGGGACAAGCGGCTACAAATGCATAGTAACGTGTAACGCACACAAAAATGCACATTAAACTGCATGTATTTCCACAGATAGCTGAGTGCATTGATTCATTCCTCATGGCCACAGGTTGATTCCTATTCACACATACAAAAAACAGGTATTCACGGGGCACAATGCTACACCTCGCATCTGCGCCCAGAGATGTGAAAAACATGAGCGCGCACTCACACGTTCAAGGAATTAGAATTCAGTCACATTCAATTCCACAGCGAAGGCTCAATAATCAGGTTATTAGTGATAAACGGAGAGCTCGGTGTGTTGGTGCTCAGTGGATAAAGAGCTCATAATTCAATTAGCCCATTGTAGATGAACGTGCTACAACTGGCAAATTATGTAACAAAAACTGACTATTACAGTGACACAATACAGCTGTTATCAGAAGTGAATGAAGAGATTTTCTTACGGTTTCCACATTAGCATGCGCAGCGTGTGATCATATGTCTCCAAACAATTAATTATACAGTTTACACACAATCAGCCAAATTACGAGCCTTTGACTGTAAGACGAGAACAGCTGAAAGTTAAAATTGACTGAACAGCTTTTCACACTTTGATTTCTCTAAATATAGCACTAATTCAGACTTAATCCAATAATGATGAACATTATTGACATAACAAATGCCAGTAAATAATGTGTTTACTGCTTTGTTTATCCAGAGTATAATGAGTGTCTAATGCTCTCAGGCACAGTTTCCCTCCTTGGGAAAGAGCAGCACGCTGCTGACTTGATTTGCTTTGGAGACTACTTGAGGTGCTGATTTTAAAGATTACAGAATACACTAATAATATTTTTGCATATTAGAAGTTTTTGACAAAGAGCAGAAATATAGGCTACATATATTCAGGATATTTTTTGCCATCAAATTTTTTTCTTGACTTTTTCTTTTTATGCATGTCTGTGTTTGGAACGTGAAGCCAGTCCTCTGTTTCCCGTGCCCTGCTGTGCAAGGATTTGGATATTGAACCTTGTTTCCAGTTAAGCTTTCAACTTGACATTCTGGGAGTGATTAAAAAAGAAGCTGTTGATGCGTCTCCTAACCTGCCTCGCAGCTTTGCTTTTAGCTGAGAAGCAAAAGGTGTGCGCTAATATCTGACGTTCACTTTTAACATGCCGTCAGTTTTTTTTTCCATTTCTGCACCATCAAATATGTGAAGTGTTTGGCTGCGATAGTGACAGCCAAGTGTGCGCGTGCGTGCGTGCGCGTGTGGAGAAGCTCTTAAGTTCACAGACAATATTTGATATTTTCTTTATCTGGGAAACTCGTTCTCCACAGGGACAGTTATTAATGATGGTTGTGAGGCTGTGAAACAAACAGCGATTTAATCACTTTTATGCTGCTCCAAGGACAATGGCGGGAGAATGCAATCATCAGCGCTTGTGTATTTGAGTGTATGCGTGTACATATGCCACGCTGAATTTATTTATGATTTGCTGTTTTTGTATATGTATGCAAAAGTGCATGTCTACTTGGTCATTATCCTTGAGAACGTATTTTGAACATTTAAATATTTGCTTCTTGTGTGTGTCTGTGTGAGAATGAGTGTAAATGTGCGAGTGTGTAGGGGAGTGGGGTAGAGGTGGGTACTTGTGCAGATTTTGTCACTTTAGTGATTATCCTTGAGAGGCTTTTAATTTGAGGCTAATGAGTATTTGTTTTAGCGCTCATGCACTCCGGTGTGCGCATTTGTGTGTGTGTGTGTGTGTGTGTGTGTGTGTGTGTGTGTGTGCGCGCGTGTGTGATTAAGGGCTGTGACATAGTGAAAGCGACAGACTGTACAGATGTTCAATAAATGGTCTGGAACAGGCAGGGAGGAAAGGGGACATCATTCATACTTTCTCACTTCTATATACAGACACACACACACTCACTCTCTCTCTCACACACACACACACAGACATTCCCAGAGACATGTGAATGAAATGAATGTGTAGACTCACACACAAAAGACATGGATACACAATGTCCATCATAAATTCTGTACAGATATAACAAATGCAATGTACAACAATAACATAATCCTACACACTTACACACACATACTGCTAAAAAGAATTAACACAATAGCTAATGATTGAATGCAGCCAGAGTGAATTAACAGCTTAAAAAAACCACCTCCTGAGGTGGCTGAAGGCAGTATGCAACAGTGTGTCCGTGTGTGTGAGAGGGCTGAGGGATCAAGGCGGAACCAGGTAGACAGAAATCTTCATTATCTCATATTGTGAGTGAAATAACTAATATTGCCGCACTCGACAATAGTAAATTAAGGAGGTGAAGTGGGTACAGACGATTTTTCTTGCCACTTACTCTGTGCAGTGGCGTGATTTTAAATCATTCATGTCCCATTTCATTTTTTCCTTTGTTTCTTACAGTTTTCTCTCCTGTGATCAACACCACCTACGTCCACCATCATCTCAATTCATTTTAGCAAATTCTTTTTTTTTAATGTTTGTTCTCCTTTCCTGCTTTTCCCCCCTCCTCAGCTTCCCACTCTGTTTATTTTCACTTCTTCCTTTTAGTCTTTTTCGGTATCAATTTTAACAGCGTTCCTCTCTTATAATTTCCCAGTCCCCCAGATTCCTCCTACCCTTTCTCTACTTTCTGCCTACCTAGTCCGCTCTTACTGATTTTGTTTAATCTTTTCAAATGTTTTTTGTCTTGAATCTCTTGGAGGACAAATTGTATTGAACAGCCAGTACTATTTTACGTTCAGTCATGTCTCTTCCCGGACTTTAGTGAATATCTTGCTTTCTTTCTCTGCTGCCATGTTAACCAACCACTTACTCTTACCTTTATCTCAAAGCTGTGAGGATGTTTGAAGTGTTAAAGCCTTCGTCAGAGGCCTCGACACAGAGTGCTTTGAATAGTTTCAGAAATGTGTACAAGCTGACCTGAGAGTGAAATTAGTGTTGAAAACAGCATGGAAAATGCAAATCAGTGAATCTAAAATAGATGATGCAATCTGTCCCTCCTTTTGCTTTCCCCCCCTCTTCTGTCTCAGGTGGTGTGTGTATTGCCCAGTCCTTGAAGATCCCCAGGGAGCCCAGGCCAGGGGAGTTTGACAAGATCATCAGACGCCTGCTGGAGACCTCCAATGCCAGGGCCATCATCATGTTCGCTAATGAGGATGACATACGGTACGTGTTGTGCACTTTAAAAACGAACCCTGCTGGTCAACTTTCCTACTGCTATCAGGTGTACTTTTTTGTTTAATAAGATTTTCTGTGACATTTTCAACATATTTTACAATAGAAACCTTTTGACACCTACATGCTCGCTGTGATTACAATTATGTTATTCTGAAGAAGAAAAGACCTGGTTTTCATATCGCTATTCTTTAGCAACTCACTTGGTTAGAAGTGTTGCATTGTGGTACCGACAAGAGTTCGCTACTACAGGCACAATTATTGCATTTATATCTTGAATGATGATGTACATAATTATTAGGCAGTTAGGAAAATGTGCCAAAACTGAGATTTAAACAAAAAAATCAAATATTATAAAATGCAATTTTGACTCATACGACCCCCTGAAATGGCTTAATTACTGGTCAGTCAGACCTCTTGTCTTTGGGTCATGCAAAAATGCTTGAAGAAGAAAGCCTTTTTAGATAAATGCTGTCCAGAATGCTAAGCTACAGAATGCTTGAGATTTGGAAATAAATACTTGATGACATGTTTTTCACACATTTTATGGCCAGAAAAAATAGGAGTCACTCCTCACGGGCAAGACGGATGCTGCCTGTTGCTGCATCAGTTATAGATATAAGCAGTGCTACAAGAAAAAAGCTGCAGTGATCTTTATGTAGGGTTAAACCTAAATTAATACCCCACTGCTCGACTTGTCTCCTGTAGTCTATCTTCAGATATTTGAATTATCTTTTCTTTTTTCTTTTTCCAAAACAGACGAGTTCTGGATGCAGCTAAAAGGAACAACCAGACGGGTCACTTCCTGTGGGTGGGTTCAGACAGCTGGGGGTCCAAGATCTCCCCTGTGATTGGCCAGGAGAGGGTGGCCGAGGGGGCCATCACAATTCTTCCTAAAAGGGCATCTGTGGATGGTAAGGATAATAACAGGCATATACGAAGCCGCCAGAACACATGCAGGTAATAACTGAGAAGATGTGAGGAATAATAAAAGTAGTTCTCACCTGCACTGGAACTGGATTTGTGGCAAATGAAAGAAAGCCGAAGCAGCGTCTGCTCAAACTTTGATAGATCAAATTAAGGAGTCAGGGGAAAGACCAGAGACAGAAATGAAATGGACTCATGTTCTCTCACTTTTGATCCCAGTGGGCAACAAGTTTTTGCCAATACACCAGGGAGAATATCCTCATTTGCTCTCTGTCAGAGCTCTCTATTAGATAATTGACTCCTGGAGGGCCACATAGGTGACAAGATATAAACTGGAAGCGAGGGAGAGAAATAGAACTTTAAATGAATCAAAGGGAGCTTTGGCAGATTCACAAGAAAGGCTATGCCGACTTTAAAAAATGACAGAAGAGATGTGATTGAGGATTAATGACTAGACTTTTTTTTGGTACACCTAGAAAGAGAATGCAGTATAATGCAGTATAATGCAGCAATTCTGCAACATATGTTATATAAAGCTTAAAATGTGTCTAAACTGTCATTTATAGTGACATAGTATAGTACAGTACATAGACTCAAACATGGGATCTTTTGCACATGAGGTAAATGTTTTCTCATGCATTGAGAATTATTCTGATGCCATAACAAGCTCATTGAAATCATCTTTTGGGCTGCCAATGCTGTATAATTTTATTTCCATAGGAAACAAAAGAGAAGTAAATGAAATTGTTGGCCTTCCTGGTAAAAACAGATGTCTCTGGCCTGTACTTTGGAAGTACTTCCTTGCTGTAACTTTAATAATTTAAGGCAAAACTTTGCTTCACAACTGGTCCAAAAACACCACAATGTTGTTTTTAACGCAGTGAGGCAGCAGTTTTAAATTGTGTTAATATGCCACAAATTCCCTCAACAGTGTCACATTGTGTTTACCTTTGCTATTGCAGTTGCCAGGAACAAGGGAAACAGCTAGTCTCAAACAAAACAAAACAAAAAGGAAAAACAAAAGTCACTCTAAGTGCATGAGTCACTTTTACATTTTTTTATAAGGAATATAACACCAGATAATATTTTTTGTATCTTGGAAAAAAGGCTTTCTGTTTTTCCCACCCAGTAGTCTTTGAACTAAGCTAACTGTCTTCAGGCTCAGGCTTCACATTTAATCTGCAGATTAGAGGCAGATGCATCAAATAACATTTCTGATATGAGCGACTTTGTTGATTTCAGAGGTACTTTTTTATGTCCAGCGACAGTCCTGGCCAGAGGCATTATGTTTTTACATAAATAATCCATATGTATAACTTATTCTGGTGAACACATTTATTTTCTGAAGGTAGACAAAGCTGACAAACCCAACCTGTGCTATTCTTGTGAATGTAATATCTCGGGAACACTGGGAGGAAATTTCATTCCACCTGTCTTAAATGTTCTCTTAGAAATAAGCATAGTTATCAGAATTTGGTAGTCAAAGATCTCGGTGACATCATGAGTATTTTTGTGGGGGGGGTTGCCACAAGTTGATTCATTTGAATAAATTTTACACAGATATCTAATTGGATAAAATGATTAGCTGGTGTCATTTTATATCCAAAAGGTGAGAGCTCTGCTTCACTGTGACATGCTAATGTTTTGCAAAAACACACTTTCTGGCTGCTGTTCAACACCATAATTCAAGAGTAGATGCAGAGATGTTGAGCACTTTCAATTTGGTCAGATACTAAAGTGGTGACATTAATCTTTGGTGGCCACATATTAAATTCCATTAATATTTTTACTCCATATATTATGAGTCTGGGCAGACATTGATATATTACTTTACTTAGCTGGTTGGAAGAGGCTTAATAAATGCTACAGTATTTTTTTTATTTATTTTTTTATTTTTACTAACCTTAAATTGTATTACCCTTTAAAGAACTTTAGAACATCAAATGAATATATCATTGTTCACAGAGTTCAGTTTCAACACTGATTCAGACTGAGGACAGGTTGGCTTGGTTATATCTATGTATTATTACACAGGACACTAAAAATGTCATATAAACTTATTGTTTTACAGTTTATAAGAAAGCAGTGCATGAGATGAACCAAAATATAATCTAAAATGTAATCATAGGAACTGTGTGCTTCCAAACAACTGCCCAACTGGTAGCAATACTTCTATTTTTCTATTATCATTGAATTAAGTTAGTGCTTTTTAGACCCTCAAAGTACCACAAATGATTATATTTCTGTTTTCAGGAATGTAATGTTATCACAATGGGAAGCATGTGATTCCACATGGCACATCTTACTGTTGAGGCACAAAAAGAGTAAGACTAATATTCCCAGCAGTCAAATATCAGTAGAGCATCCCAGGTGCACACATTACCCATTTCCACAACAGCACATTGAATTAATCAGGAGAGATCTTTTTAGCTTTTACAGTGAATCTGGCATGGCACAGGCTGTCACACCTCACATGGAATCATTCACGTGCCCAGTGTTACACTTAACTACAGTGCATGTGTTGTGCCTTCTTAGTTAAGTGTAAATGTTTCTTTGCAGTCTTGCAAGAAGACTGCAAAGAATCATTTCTTCTTGCCCACCCGGTCACAAGCCATCTATGGTTAGATGTAGGACTTGGGTTAGAGAAAAGCCTACTGCTTTTAAAGTACTGTGTAAAGTCTTGAGCCATGCTTCATTTCTTTAAATTGTGCTTCCAAAGAGCCAGATGTTCTAAAGGCCTTCCAGAGTTTTTCTTTGGACATGGGTTGCTTTTTCACTCATGTTCAGTCCACTCTACTTTCAGCAAACTCTGCAAGACAAGAAGACAAAAGAAGATGTGCCAGGCTTAAAACTATCTACAGTGGCTGAACAGTTCAGGAAAGTCATCTCCTTAAGGAACAGGGAAAAATCAGTAAAGACCTGACACAGGACCTGACAGACGCTGTTCACTGAAGCCTCATTAGAAATAGTCTCAGTGGAAGAGTGGCTCAAAAAGCCATTCTTAAGGAAGGGAAATGGTAAGGATGAGATATACCAAATGTGCATGGAGGAGGTGAGGAGAGAGGTACAGCAGTGAATGTCTACAGCATCTATAAAACACGGTGGAGGCTCTGTTGTGGTTTGGGGCTGCATTTCAGTAAGTGGTGTCGGAGATCTTGTCAGAATTTATGAAATTATGAACACATATATTAGATTTTGATCTATCATGCAATACCATCTGGAAAGCATCTGACTGGCCGCAATTTTCAATATGACAATACAATGATCCCAAACACAAACACATGGCAGTACAGCAAAAGCATGCCCGGACAGAAAAAACACAATTGAGCACCATTAATCATGGATAGGCCTCCCCAGCGCCTGGACCTCAACATTATTGAAGCAATGTTGGACCATGAGACAGAGCACAGGACAAAACGCACCCAACAACAAGAAGAGCTTTGAATGTCCTTGAGGAAACCTGAAGACTACTTGAAGAAATTACGAGAAAGCTTGCCTAAGAAGTTCGGGCTGTGTTAAAGAGTAAAGACGATCATACCAAACACTGACTTTAAAGCTCACGTAAAAACTCTGTTTTTGCCTTATATGCTGTATTTCTGTTTTTTTGCATATCTTTTTTAAATAAATCACTGCACTGAGTTTTTATTTTCCTAGCAAAATGTAAGAAATGAGGGGTGGCTCGAGGCTTTTGCATATTTGGAACATCCAAAAAAGAAAAAAATCCATTAACCAAAAACCTAAATTTCTCAAATATATATCAGAGAGTTCACGTCAAAGCTAAAATCCCCTAGTTTGTAAAAGTTTTACTATAGCATACGGCTAAAATGAAAGTCTAACCCTGCACGGAAACAAAGAAAGATAGCCGATGAGCTGATGAATTGTTAAAAGGTTCATGTGGCAGATAAAATGCCATGCATTTAAGAAGCTTCTTTCACATTTAATTATGGTATGAAGAAAGTAGTAGAAGAGTTTTTTCTCATCTGCACGTCTCTTTTCTTTTGCCCGTATCTTCATTCCACCCTGCCACTTGCTGACAGGTATTTCATTCCTATGAGTGGAGAAACGTGTTGCCCTCTTTTAGTTCCTCTTATCTTGTTATTAAAATGGACAAGTATCCAATCTATTGTGGAAGCTTATTTTAAAATGTATGCTTTCCTTTCTCTTTACGTCAGTATTTGATAGGAGCTCCAATACTGACCGGTTCAACCAAAATAGCTTTTCAGCCATACCATACGTGGGCTATTCATAACCTACGCATTTATGTGTCAAAATGTATTACATTGTGCTGAACACCTAATTTTCTAGCACAGACAGGCTCAGTAGAAATGAAGCCAATAACCCCTGAAGCACCGGTGCCCTCTCCTATTACGCCATTTAACAATATCTGGGTTGAAAGTGTCGAAACCAGCTCTTCTAAACAAAATAAATAGGGAGATGTATTCAGTAGAGTTTTAAAAAGAAAAACAAAAAAAAATAATAACTCATTTTCATACTTTTTAACCTTTGCCCTGTCTGTCTTTTACACAGCATTTGACCGGTATTTCCGTAGCCGTTCGCTGTCCAACAACAGAAGAAATGTTTGGTTTGCTGAATTCTGGGAGGAAAACTTTAACTGTAAACTGGGAATGCATGGTAAACGGCCTGGCAGCCTGAAGAAATGCACAGGTAAGACTATATTTGACTTCTTCCATTATTTCACTTGCTATCAACCATTTGGGGAAAAAATCAATAAAGCTTAAATGTGTAAATTGTTATTTGACTAGAGATCCAAAGAGAGATGAAAATGCTCCAAGGTACTTTGGAGTTTTACACGTGAGGGTATAACAGATTGTTTTGTTTAGCTGTAATTCTACAGATCTATACGAGATTGTAAGTTTTACTTTCTGAGAAGTGTAGCAGAAGGTCAGCTATAATTGGTCTTCCTTTATCCCTGTGTCGGCTACCTCCTTGCATCATAACCAGTGTCATTCTTCTTATTTTGGTGCAGCGTAAAACAATAACTAGGCACACCTGACAGTTTTCAGGGAAACCAGTTCATCCTAAAAGCAGGCCCAGCTTTTCATATTACGGCTGCCAGCTGATTAAGCACATCACATTAGATTGAATAAGTCTTCATTAGAACATCGTAGCTCTGAAAGTCTGTCAACAGAGACAAATACTGTCTTCTAATTAGTGTATATATATATATATATATATATATATATATTGTGGAGTGCACTGCTGGCTGTAATAAGTAACCTTAAACCCCAGATCAAATTAGCTGTTGGGATTTAAGAAGCAATATAGCTCAACAAGAGCAACTGTTTGTGTACTCGAAGCTTGAAGGGAAATTAAATAGTTGTTGGAGTATGTGCTTGTAAATGTGGCAGTGCACTCTCTTCGGTGCGTTTTGTTTTGTGTGTTTGTGCGTAGGGTATATATGTGTATTAGTTCTGTAATAAGCACTTCTTGGTGTCATTTTTTTGTTTTTTTGCATTGCTTTTATATGATTTATGGTGGTTTGACCTGCATTTTTTAGTCCTAGTCCAAATTGTCTGCAGCTTGTTATTTTACAAACGACCCAACACTACAGCTGATTTGTGTCTTGTGCTGTCTTCACATTCGTGTGCACGTGATCCAGATGGTGCTGTGTGTGCACTTTTTCAGTGCCTACACCTGTCACTGGCTAAAGTGTTATACTTTTTAGAAGAGTTAGCAATGCCAGTGGACATGACCTGTAGGTATACCTCTGTGCTGCTGTGATCGGGTCTGTATGTTTATGTGTGTGTCATAGCGACTACTCCCTGGCTGATGCCTGCCATTGGCTCACATAATTTGTGTAGTTTGTAAGGGCTGTGACTCCCATTGACCGTCTATTACTAGCCGTGGCATCTGTGTATGTGGGCATCTATGTGTCGAGGGCCCTGTAGTCATGAAGCAGAGTCCATTAATTCCAAGTGCTGGGGTTTGTGACCTCCAAATCATCAACACAAAAGCCAATCAGCAGCCTGCTGCTCAAGGTCACTGTTGTGAGACAGCTGATGGGAGGATGTGGAAATGTATGTGATTATTGCACGTGATTGGGCTGGGAGTGGGGAAGCGGTGAGATGATGTCAACAGAAAATTAACAGTTAGAGAAACTGAAAAATGCAGTTGGAAACAAATTACACAAACAGTGACAAAGATAGCATAATAAGATATTCAAGTAACATGGGAAATATGATAAGTGGGTGTGGGCAAATTAATTGTACATTGTAAGACTGGAAAAGGATACGGGAATTAAACAGTTTTTTTCTGAGTCTGAAGAACTTGAGGTTTAACCTATTAATCTTAAAAGATTGGATGGGGTGATGACCTGGAGTGTTTGATGGTGTTCATTTGAGAGTGAGAATAGTCATCATCACATATGTATTATCAGAGGAGGTTGAAAATCCATGATGGACTCCAAAATAGTGTGTAATTACCTCTGCTACGGAGGTTATGTTTTTGGTTGTGTGTGTGTCTGCAAACATGACAGCTCAAAGTTTTCGTTTTCTTTTTTTTTGAATTCTGGTAAAACTTTGTAGGGGTTTAGCGTGGGCTCGTGTTAACAATCCATCCAAACTTAGTTTACATTCTCCAAGGTCTTCAAGCTCAGTTTACTGGATTGTCAGTTAAAAATTGACAAAAATCCTTGTAATTTAGAAACTATGATTCTTCCAAGTGTGGTGTGTATTGTCAACATATAGAAAGTACCATATAAAGATTTCAAATATCATGTCACATTTGACCTCTGACCTCTCCTTCAGGGTCAGTAGCTCGACCTGGAGGTCCAAATGATAATAATGATAGATAGAGCTATATAGAACTATGTTTCTTACTGCAGCTTTTTATGCATATAGGGAATGATATATGGTGATTCTAAATATCACGTGATTTTGGACCTATGACTTCTCTGTCAAGGTCAAATAAGGTGAAACTTTCATAAAATGACTTTTATCTTTAAAACTGTGCTTAAAATTCTACTGCACTTGGAAACATTCTGGAAATGATACTGGTATACATGGATTACAAATATCACATTATAGTTTGCATCCGAATATCATATTGCATTTGACCTCTAACTTAACTCCTACATTTCTCATCTACCTTTCTTTCAAGCTGCGTGGTTAAATAGAAATATACTGTAATATAATATTATATAATACACTCAATATTCATGTCCAGTTATCAATCAATATTTATTATCCATGACTTGCTCTATATATTGGTGTAATCAAAGTAAACCAAATATGTCTGCCATATTTTAAAGTTATATGCATGGTTCTAATAAATCCTTTTTTAAGTATTTTGTATTATATTTTATAAAAGCACTCATTTTGTCTTTGTATTTAGTCTTTTTGCTGCACATTTATTTGCTCCAAATGAGTGTGCAAAAATTACAGCATATTCCTCTGAGGTTTAGCAGTGAAGTAGTGTGCAATGGAACAGCTTGAGTAGTTCACAGTTACATTATAACCCAAGCAGCATTTGTTTGCTGTATTATGCTGCATAAAAGAAAAATGGCTTTTGTTAGAAAGAGGCCGTTGACAAATAAAGAAAATGAAGCCCCATCACCTAATCACTCTTGCGTCATTTTCTCTTTACTTCCTTTCTCTACTCTCTTAATTTAACCTGGGAGATATTGTTTCCTTTATTATTGTCAGTCCAAAATGAATTACATGAAAATGATGCATTTTTCATAGGAATATCCCCAGCCTACTGTATAATGTAAAACAACATACGTAGCATCATAGTAGCTACATGATATCCAGTGATTTGCTGCTAAAGCTACTACGACCAGCCAGACATCTGTTCTTCGGTCCAATAAATGCATTTTAATGATTTATTTAGAGTGCATTACCACAACTTTCAGCTTTCATCATTTCATCTTTCATCAAGAGAATAGTAAGTACACAAAAAAGGGGAAATCCAAGGCACTCAGGCTGCTGAGTGTGAAAAGCCTCTTTTTGAGACATGGCTCATGAGGACATCAGCCGACAACTCGGATGCTGGAATAAAAGTGTGCTCTGTTGAAGGCATACATTTAGGTAAAACTAATGCTTCAGGGCAAACTGATTTAAGACTACACCCTTACATGGCCAGAAACTCCCATGCATACTGCTTGTAGATCATCAAGAAGGAAAATGCAACATTTCTTACTATATGTGTGTTACTTTAAAACATGCTTGTTCTTTTTCTGTTTCTAACCCAAGTAGGCACACTCATCGCACGTCTTTCTAAAGATGCCATTTTGTCACAGCTGCTAAAGCTAGACCAAACACAGCAGGACCAGGCAGTGTCAGTGACCCAGAAAATCCATTTGGCGTTTAGCATTTGGTTCCATTTGTTGTTTCAAACTGACTTGCCAGGTAAACTGGATCTGAGCAGGATTTGGAGTAATGTGGCACCATAGTGAAGAAGGCTGAAATACACACACACTGAGATAAAATGCATGACAAAATGCAGATCTATACAGGGAGTGCAGAATTATTAGGCAAGTTGTATTTTTGAGGAATAATTTTATTATTGAGCAACAACCATGTTCTCAATGAACCCAAAAAACTCATTAATATCAAAGCTGAATGTTTTTGGAAGTAGTTTTTAGTTTGTTTTTAGTTTTAGCTATTTTAGGGGGATATCTGTGTGTGCAGGTGACTATTACTGTGCATAATTATTAGGCAACTTAACAAAAAACAAATATATACCCATTTCAATGATTTATTTTTACCAGTGAAACCAATATAACATCTCCACATTCACAAATATACATTTCTGACATTCAAAAACAAAACAAAAACAAATCAGCGACCAATATAGCCACCTTTCTTTGCAAGGACACTCAAAAGCCTGCCATCCATGGATTCTGTCAGTGTTTTGATCTGTTCACCATCAACATTGCGTGCAGCAGCAACCACAGCCTCCCAGACACTGTTCAGAGAGGTGTACTGTTTTCCCTCCTTGTAAATCTCACATTTGATGATGGACCACAGGTTCTCAATGGGGTTCAGATCAGGTGAACAAGGTGGCCATGTCATTAGTTTTTCTTCTTTTATACCCTTTCTTGCCAGCCACGCTGTGGAGTACTTGGACGCGTGTGATGGAGCATTGTCCTGCATGAAAATCATGTTTTTCTTGAAGGATGCAGACTTCTTCCTGTACCACTGCTTGAAGAAGGTGTCTTCCAGAAACTGGCAGTAGGACTGGGAGTTGAGCTTGACTCCATCCTCAACCCGAAAAGGCCCCACAAGCTCATCTTTGATGATACCAGCCCAAACCAGTACTCCACCTCCACCTTGCTGGCGTCTGAGTCGGACTGGAGCTCTCTGCCCTTTACCAATCCAGCCACGGCCCATCCATCTGGCCCATCAAGACTCACTCTTATTTCATCAGTCCATAAAACCTTAGAAAAATCAGTCTTGAGATATTTCTTGGCCCAGTCTTGACGTTTCAGCTTGTGTGTCTTGTTCAGTGGTGGTCGTCTTTCAGCCTTTCTTACCTTGGCCATGTCTCTGAGTATTGCACACCTTGTGCTTTTGGGCACTCCAGTGATGTTGCAGCTCTGAAATATGGCCAAACTGGTGGCAAGTGGCATCTTGGCAGCTGCACGCTTGACTTTTCTCAGTTCATGGGCAGTTATTTGGCGCCTTGGTTTTTCCACACGCTTCTTGCGACCCTGTTGACTATTTTGAATGAAACGCTTGATTGTTCGATGATCACGCTTCAGAAGCTTTGCAATTTTGAGACTGCTGCATCCCTCTGCAAGATATCTCACTATTTTTGACTTTTCTGAGCCTGTCAAGTCCTTCTTTTGACCCATTTTGCCAAAGGAAAGGATGTTGCCTAATAATTATGCACACCTGATATAGGGTGTTGATGTCATTAGACCACACCCCTTCTCATTACAGAGATGCACATCACCTAATATGCTTAATTGGTAGTAGGCTTTCGAGCCTATACAGCTTGGAGTAAGACAACATGCATGAAGAGGATGATGTGGACAAAATACTCATTTGCCTAATAATTCTGCACTCCCTGTAGAGTGAGTCTACCCACTTGAATCTCTTAATTTCTACATGAATCTCTAAAGTTTTCATACATTCTAGATCATTTCTCTGCTTTCATATGGAGAAACGCACATTAAAATAGGCAAAAACATATACAATGTTTAATAAAACAAGATATGGCAGCACAACCACTAGCATCTCTGTCCACAGCCGCCATCAGACTTTGTTCATAGCAGTGGTTGTTGACTAGAGCTGTAAGCCTCAGGTACACTCAGAAGAATTAAAGTGCACTGTGGACAGTTGGACATTTGTTATCCTGTTGATTTCTATACTTCTGATTTCTTTGCCTTTCTGTCTGAGTGGATTTTGACTTGTGTCACTGTCAAGGGAATGATACCGGTTTGTTATCGTTCTCTACTTTGTCAGCCATCAAACTTCTTTATCTCGCCTTGTCTGTCTTTTTGTCTTTCCATTTCTTGCACCTGCCATTTCTTTCTCTTCTATAAAATCCAAGTTTAAAGTGTTATTTTTTTGTCAACGTTGAAAAGGTGAAAATCACTAATGCTGTCTCAGTGTGGGTTTTTGAATTCCTGAGCCTAGCATAAGTTCAGGCCAAGCGCAGTAGCCTTCTACCTGTCAAATTGGCAAGCTTGCTTACAGTTTCTGCATATCTGCAAACCATTTTGCAATCCATCTTTACTCCAGCTGCTGTTCATGCTGTTTCTGACCCAATCAATGTCATGCATGTGTCACTGAAGCCTGCCCCATACAGGTTCCTGCTGCTGGTCTCCCTGCCTCTGGCTTTCAGGTTCAGCATGTGGAAGAGTGAGGAGGTCCCAGAATAGAGCCATACTTCTGAGTATAAATTATCGGAGATGGAAATAACAATATTATTTTTGCCTGTAGGAGTCCTGTCTGACATTATTTTCTCCCTTTGCAAATCAATAACAGTTTTAAATTATGTTTTTTTTTTTTTCTGAACTGAGCCTGCCTTTCCTCTGCTCACTCTCACTGTCTTTCAGCTTCTTGTTCTCATCCTAATTTGTATGGCCAGAAAATTAATCTACTGCATTGTTTACACTGTAAACATGGCAAATAAAAGTAATATCTAAGTCTATGTAGTATTTATTTGCAAAGCAATACATAATATATATTTTATGCAGCTGTGTAGTTTCTACTTTCATTCCTTATATTAGCTTATTATTATTTTACGTGAAGTTATAGTTGCATGCGTTCTGTTTTTAATGGGTCCAGGAAAACTCATTCAGAGATGTTTTATCTCTATTAAATGAGGGCAAAGCCCGCTGTGCAAATGCAGGTAGTTAAAACCCTATGAAGCAAAGCACAATTCAATGAATACACACCAGGTATATTATTAGAACCAATTTTTAATTATATAAATGTGCAATAAATGGAGAACGGATCTGAATTTATAAAATATTGTGTTTTCCTGGAGTTCTTTCTGCCTCACATTACACCTGGAAAAGACCGTGATTATAAGAAATATTGATACATTGGAAGTTTATGACTCAGTATCTTAAACAACTAGAGGTCACATCTATAAGAATTTGCTGGGGCACAGTGAAGAGAGCCCAAAACTCTTACCCAGGTGAGAAGAAGCCTGAAAAGCTTAAAAAGATGCATGTATAGTACTCTGTGAGGGGAAAAAAACAAAAGAATAACAGTTTCATCTCTCACCCGTTTTCCTGATTAGCAAAATTACCATAATGCTGTAGCTTTTTTTACAGCTGCCTAATGAAGGTTATGCTCTAACTTCCTTCCTACTTAATAGGCAAACACAGAGGATTATCAAATGCTTGCACACACCACACACACACAGCTTTATACTTCCTCAGTTTAACATAAATAATTAATACTTTATAGACTATTGTTGATGAGGAATTTATCTTCTAAAGGCTCCTTGGCTAGTTTGATGCCCTTGTTTTCTGAATGCATGAATGCTTTTCTTACTCTGTACAAAAGTCATGCTTTTAAAGACACAGAGCCTTCATCCAACACTAGCGATGTGTGCATGTGTCTGTCTGTGGGAGAAGCACAGTACCATTCCAGAAGTTAATGAGATCCTGACTTAGCCCAGCATGCACACATTTACCCTTGCGTACAAACACATGTTCACTCACTACAAATAGACCATATCCTAACGAGGTCGATGGGGAAGGAGAGTTATTAGGCTCACAGGCTGAATAAACTGTTCCCTCCCCTGTGAAAAGGCCTAAGGACTGAACAGACTAAAGGATGGAGACGAGCACAGATGGAGAGCTTGATGGACAATTAGAGACAGACAGGCACAGACAGACAGATTGCAGACTGTGAGACAGAGACAGCAACAGACAGTGCTATATGACTCCTTCCAACATTAGTTTTCAGTAGGTGAGATGAAGTGTCATTTAGCTGCAGTGAAATGATCCTTTTTCATTTTCTTGCAGAGGACATGGTTATCTATAGCTCTCAATGATGCACTCTGTGTGCATATGTGGTAGCTGATTTATGACTTGCAGTCCTACGATAGAGAGCATGCTTGTAACATGTGCCTCGATTCTTATACTGAGAAACTGTATGGGTGAGCTGCAATCATAGCCACTACTTTGGCATTGGGTAAATAAGTAGAGAACTGCACATTTGCCGCTGTTGTATCACAGCCTCACACAAACTGTAATCCATCTTGATGAGACCCAAATCTCACTGTAGAGGAAGGGGAAAAAAAAGTCCACTAATGAAAAAATGTGGCTAGGAGGCAGGCGTATGCACATAAAATATAATGTATTTGTATGATAATAATAATGGATTGGATTTATATGATCATTGTTACCTCAACATGTTCATGTCATGAGTTGAGATGTTGGCCAGCACGATGATGCAGAAGTTAATACTGTTGCCTCACAGCAAGACGGTCCTGAGCAGTGTTGGTCAAGTTACTTGAAAAAAGTAATCAGTAACTAATTACTGATTACTTCCCCAAAAAAGTAATCCCGTTACTTTACTGATTACTTATTTTTAAAAGTAATTAATTACTTAGTTACTTAGTTACTTTTTAAAAAAAACGATTTACAACCTGAATAAGTGATAAAGAGATAGATCTTTCAGCCCAATTCTACTTTTTCTACATAATCCATCATACAAAATGTAATCAAATGGAAAAGTCTCTTTTTAAAACTTGTTTTTATTAGTTTTAATCATTTAATTATATGCAACATTCTCTGACTGGAAGAAATTTGTTTAATATTTAAACCTATTTTCTGCACATTCCAGCACATAAAATATATATTTTTTGTGTTAACACTCACTCTTTAAAATAGATGCAAGTAAAACACAGCAGAAAATAAATAAAGTCAAAGACTAGCGGTCCTTTTGCTCTATTGCAAAAACGGTAATCTAATTACCGTTTTTGCAATAGTAATCCCTTACTTTACTCGTTACTTGAAAAAAAGTAATCAGATTACAGTAACGCATTACAAGTAACGCACAAGTAACAAGTAACGTTACTTGTAACGCAGTAACGCGCCCATCTCTGGTCCTGAGTTTGAAGCCACTAGCTGACTGGTTGCGTGATTTGTCTCTGAGTACTGTGGCTTCCTCCACAGCCCCAAAACATGCATTTGGTTCGGTTAAATGACACTTCTAAACTGACCATAGGTGTGAATGTGAGCATGAATGGTTGTCTGTCTATGGAAGAAAATGGAAAGATGCAGAAGTTAGTTTTGGACATAAACTATAAAGACAAAATTGACATGAGGTTATAATGCAATTCAAGTTTATTTATTCATGCCAAATCACAGCACAGCAGTTGCCTCTTTACTGTGTGGTAAACCCTCCAGTTTTAGAAAGGAAACCCCAACAATCACATGCTCAACAAGCAACGATGGGAAGGAATGGAATTCCCTCTTAAACTAAAACCCCCAACATAACCAGGCTCAGTGAGGTGCAGTCATTTGCTGTGACTAGTTGGTGGATGAGAGAAAAGAAAAGAAAGGGAAGAAAGCATAGTGAGACAAGACGCAAACTATGGGAGTGAAGACACAATTTAAAGACATGCAGCAGCGATACATTGGGAGTAAAAAGAGAAGACTAATAGAAAAATGCTGAGTATATCATGTGAAGTCCCCTTGCAGCCTGAGCCTATAGCAGCATAAAGAAGGGATGCTTCAGGGCAATGTGATGCTGCTAACTCTGAGCTTTATCAAAAAAGGAAAGTTTTAAGTTTAATCTTAAAAGTAGAAAGAGTGTCTGTCTCTTGAATATGAAATGGTGGCTAGTTCCACAGGAGAGAGACCTGAGAGCTGAAAGCTCTGCCCTCCCATTCTACTTCTGGAAACTCTTGGAAGCACAAGCAAGCCTGCTATCTTAGAACAAAGTCTTCAGCTGGGACGATATAGTACTGTAGAGTCTGCATGTGAGGATTTGGATTTAACAGGGACAGACTGGCGACCTCTCTGGGGTGTACCCTCTCATCCTATTGCAGCTGAGAAAGCCTATAGCCCCCCTGCCATCCTGAATTGGATGGGCGGAAGAAAATGAATGGATGGATGAATAGATTTAACAGGGAACCAATGAAGAGAAGCTAATGGTGGGGAAAAAGTGTCTCTTTCTCATTCCTGGCAGTACTGTCACTGCAGTATTTTGGATTAACTGGAAGCTTTTCAAGAAACTTTTAAAAGAAGGGATGCTTCTTTTAAAATATAATAATTAATTACAATAGTCAAGACTAGAACTAGTAAATGCATTTTTCCTTTTTCTTCATGATCTCTGAGACAGCATGTGCCTAATTTTAACATTGTTTTGAAAAACAGTCCTACATATTTGTTTAGTGTGTTTATATAAGAACATATTTTAAAATGACTCAAAGATTCCTTATAGTGTTATTGGAGACCAATAATGTGGTTAGATACCATGTTTCTACGGTTTTAGGCCCAAATATAATAATCTTATTTTTATATGGATTTAGGGGAAGAAAGTCATAGGCGATCTGGATCTTTATGTCTTTAAGCCAGACCTGTGGCTTAACTAGTGTTATCTGGCTCAATAGATATAAATTGTGAGTTTCATCTAATAGCAATGAACATATATAAAGTCTTTTCTCGTTATATTTCTCCAGACAAGTGGAAGTCTGAGATTCTCTCTCTCTTTTTAGCTACCTGCCTACTTGTTTGCTACCTATATAATCTATGTCATACTGTTTCTAAGTATATAACCATCAGCAATTTAATTTTGCAGCAACCCTTTTTCTGTATTTTTTTGGCCATCATCCTCCCCCCCCCCCATTTAGGTCTTGGAAAACTGAGAAGTTTTAATAGTGCTAATGTCACCCAGCTAAATCAAATGCACCTAATCATATTACTGATCCAGATTCACAGCAAACTTGTTTCTGATTGTGTGACACAAATACCAGCACTGCAAATATAAAAACTAACAGCAAGTATGTTTGTGTGTCAGAGCATTATATTCAATGTATTTGTCGTTTAAAGCTATTCACGTCTCTTATTCTGTTGTTTATTGACCTTGCTTTTATAAACCTAAAGTCTATCTATCATCTTTCACTCCAGCTTTTATTTTTAGCCCCCACCATCCTTCTGTTTTGTTTAATACATTTTCTCTGCTGTCTCGCTAGCTTTATTGTGCTTTTTCTCTGCAGCCACCTGCCTCTTTGGTTCCATAGCTTTCCCCTTTCGGTGTTTGTTAGTGTGTTTATAAATGTGCTTGTTCAAGGGTGGGAAGGGAGAAGGTCCGGTGACATGAAGCGCACATCCCTTCAACAAAAAAAACATTCATGAAATTCTTGTTTATATGTCAAGTGAAAGCTGGGCAGGAGAGAGATCAAAAGAAGGGAAGGAAATTTAAAAAGTTGAAGAGAGAGAGGAAGGGCTAGTGTGCATAGCCAAGTTATGCCAGGACAGTGATTCAGCAAGATATGAATAATGACCAATGAATAATTTATATTAGCTGTGTGTACCATCAGCAGTAATATATACCAGCAATAATGTAGAGTGTAATATATATTAGCCACATATGTCAGTGGCATCACATTATTCATGAAAAAGGGTGCTCTGCTACGAATTGCCCTTTATAAAACAGACAACACTCTCACTGCAGCCTGACAGCAGGTCTGAGAAGAGAGAGGGGAAAGATGAGAATAGGAGCAGAAGCAGGATCAAAATGCCACATATCTAATAAATACTTGCTCATTTGAGCTCTGGTGTTATTTCTGCCGGTAAAAGTAACAGTGACATTGAGTTTAGCAAGTCAATTACCGAGAACAGGCAAACCTGTGACATTAGTAAGGAGATGGCTAAATAAGCTTACGCACACAAGCAGTGTAATGAACACAAAGGTTTTAGTGTACTTCATCTAATTTCTACTGTGTTTACTCATTCGATAAAAAAACATGCTGTTAAAAGAAAAAGATGAGACAACAGAAAACATGAATGTTTGCATGAATTCTTCTTCAGGTACTCTGTCTTCCTCTCTCAGTCGAAAGACATGTAGTTAGTAGAGTTAGCTTAATTAGTGAATTGTTGTCTGTCTCTCTGTGTTAACCCTGCAACAGATTGGCGACGTGTCCAGGGTGTACCCCGCCTCTCACTCTATGGTAGCTGGGATAGGCTCCAGCCCTCTTGCGACCCTGAGAAGGATAAGAGAATAGATGGGTGATTAGATGATGGAGCTCAGCCTCCCATGACACCTGCAGCTGAGCTACAAACCAAACTCTGCCACATTAACTAAACAAAACACTTTTTGTGTCAGTCACAGAAAGCTTTGCCTTTACAACTTTCATCGGCCCTCTTACTTTACACAGCAGACTGATCTGCATGTTTGGTTTGGGCGAAATTCTGACCCCACATGCAATCCTTTATTTTATCCTGGGTTGGGACCAGCAGGGGCTTGACAGTTGCTTGTGACACCCTCCCCAACCTGGAGTTGGCTGTGTGTTTTCTCACAGTTTTAACAAGGATCTTTATACTTGTGAGGTGAATGTGCTAACCCTTACATTGCGGAAAAATATGAGCTGTGGCCTCTTCATTTTATTTATTTACATTTCCTTAGTTACAGTGCAAGCAACATTAATATCCTTGAAAGATTTGCGTATAGGTTTCAATAGTGTAAGAGTCAACATGTTTGCCTAAAACCTTGTTTTGCAACTAGGAGGCAACTCAAACTCAAGGTCATGCTAGGTGGTCACAAGCAGGTGTGGGGGTCCAAAGCCTGGATAGGAGTGATCAAGAAGTATATCTTGTGTAAAAGTCTCCACCAAACCAAAAATGTTATTGTTACCCTCACAAGAAAAGTTCCCAGAACTCCTGTAAAATCAACAACAGTCAGAAGTTGAAAAAACACAAGTATTGACTCAAGTTGTTTGATGTTTTGAGTTTTCAACTTCTGATTTTTTAGAGTGGACACAGCAAGCTTTACAACTTGAGATAATTGCAATACAAAGTACTCCAAAAGGCACCGGCACAAACTGGGTAGAGAGTCCTAATCAGTGACAAAAATTAGTGGCATTGAAGGCCGCCTGTCAGTCAGATGCCCGACTTCTTGAAAACCTTAACACCTTTTATGCTTTGTTATGGAAAATCTTGAATAAAACTGCAACCAACAGACGAGCGTGTCTTTTGAAGTGAGGTTTATTAGAAAAGAAAAGAAAAACACTGCAGTGGAGAAAAACGTTCAGATCACACACCTAACCCGTTTTTCTGAAGGAAAGACATCACCCTGAACCCTTTTATACCTCCCAAACAAAGAACATTCCACAGCAGATCAGTTATTAGCAGATCCTTATCTCTTCAGTCTAGGAACAGTTCCGACCAACCGTCATCTCCTCTGCAACAGGATGTCCAGAGCCCTCAAGAGGAAAACGAGTCTGCTGTGAAGGCGCAGTAAAACTTGGGCCCCACTTGTGATCACATCCCACATGCTGATGTCAAGAGTGAGCTTTCTATACTGAGTACAGAAAGTATTACTACTATTACTAAAGTGATGTGATTAATACATAAACTAAAGACATTTCCAGTACAGCTTTAAGAGCCAATTTGCCAATCTGCAATTAAAAAACCCACCACCAACAACAACAAAAAAATATTTTAACACTGAGGTCTCTGGGGATTTACTTGTTTTTGGAGCCAGCTCTGGCTTGTTCTTCCAGGAAGTGCAGTTCATGTCACTTCATGCTTGACATGTCACCCTCACCCTTTCACTCACACAGGTTGCTGCTCGAGTAAACTCTGATCAGGTAATTGACTTCTAAAAATGTCAGCATTGCTGCACGAAGGTGCAATTATTAATAAGTTAATTTGAGACTTCAGCTATTAGAATGCTTCCCAAACTGTAGTGAGGTTGAAATGTCTTTTTTAGGAACTTGTTCATCTAGTCATCCACCCTAAAGCCAGCCTGGTGATGGGACTTTTAACCAAGTCCTTTATCTCTTATTCTATCTGTTTTGTATTGATAACTTTTAAACAGATATACATTTCTATTCATCTATGCATCTTCTATATTTGTTGTTGGATCAATACAGTAAATTTGAAAAGAGTCTACACAGACATTTGTAGTTCACAGCTGGATGATATCAAAATAACATTTGACATCAAGCTCCGATCCCACACACGAGGCACCAGTTATGAAACAAACACAGTCACACAGGCGCACACACTCTTAGATGTAATTGTACAAACACAGACACATACTTGCACTCAGGCTTGAAGCCACTGACTGGTATTTATGCAGCAGTGTATTGACACAAGCCTTGGCTTCAGTGCTCTGTTGTCAAATCATGTAGAGCAGATCTCTGTCTGATGCTCATTTGCTCTTTTTTCTTATTGATTAGCCATGTCTTCCTTGGTAGATTAGCCTCAAAGATCTAAGCCAGTCAAATATGGTTTGCATGGTTTTTGTATGTTAACAAATATGAGAAATATGAGAAACACATTTAAGCAGAGTGGTAGTTTTATATTTTAACAATATTGATTCATAAATGTCTCTGAATTATGGTGTGTGTGGGTATCATCACCCTATGCTGTCATCTTTGTGATGTTTTTGAGCCATCGTTGATAAATGAGAGAAAAGCTAATTAAACAACCTTTATGTAAATGTATTCATGAACATCTGAACTTAGGTTGTATCATTCCAGGGCTCATAAATAAATTTCCTTCTCATATATTTTTATAAGCCAATTTGCCTACAGAAAAGGAAAGGCGGATGGGGGCGTCAGGTGGTGGTTGAGAAGAAAAGAAAGCTAGAGTAAAATACTTGCTAGCTGTTGAGAGTTTAGAAGGAGGGAATTGAATATGTGCTGCAAATTGATGTTTAATTAAGGAGCTTGTTCACATCATTAGTCTGTCTGTCAGCTGTGTTGCCATCAATCACTGCATGTAGAAAATCTGCCCAGCACACTGGTCTATGAAAGCATCCATCAAAGCATTTAGCCAGTTGGCATTCTTGCATTAGTCTCACCTCTATGATTTCATGTATTGCTTTGTGTTTGTATTAGACAAGGAACTCGCTTCACTAGCAAGGCAGTGAAACATGCATTTCAGAGGTTTTGCTGTTCCCAATTTTTTTATTTTATTTCATATCATGAAAATAGTAGGATAACAGATACAGCCCCCACATGTTGTAATCTTAATCCTTCTTGTGTAGAGAAGGATTTTAATTTTAAAGTAAGTAGGTATGTTAATATTTATTGCAATTTTGAATATTATGGATAATCACACATGTAATCGTGAAGAAGTCCCACAAAGCAGACCTGAAAAATGGCCATCAATACAGCCAGTAGCTCCTTAGCTGTCAGGAAGAAAGTCGGTCAAAACATCGGCAGTCATTTCACAATGTGAATAGTTATATTACTTGTGTATAACTAAACAGTATAATATAATAGTGCAATATAAAGTTATTTCATAATTGCCTTTTAAAGACTCCAATCACTCAGGGCTAGCAACTGCTTAGCAGTCCCTTAGAAACCATAGAAAGGTAGAGACAAGTTATATTGCTTGGCAGGTCAGCAAGTGGTTGCTGGGGATTGCTCGCTGTTTGTGAAATTGATTGCTAATGCCCCAGTCACAGAGACCAAGAGACTAGTTGGTCAGCAACACTCCGGGCAACCATATGTAGATCACTATAAAAAAATGTCTGTTCCGCAAATGGTTAGCTAGTGGTTGGTAGATGAAAAATGGTTACAAAGAGATATACACTGCTGAACCGAAATCCTTACTAAAGTAAGGAGGATTTTGTCACCCATAGCTTGCATGGAAGGCACCAACTTGTCTGCAGATCCTTGCTGAGCAGTAGTGAAACTGTGAAACACGCGCTGATTTTAAAGGGTGCAACGATCTCTATTTCCGGTGTTTGTCCCACTTTTCACAGGTTCACTGTAGCTCAACAAACAGTTGATGAGTGTTGACGTTCTATGCTAAGTACAGACAACCACCACAACCTGCTAGTAACCAAAGAAATTATAAGTAGGTTTTTGGTGAAGCACACTCTAATACACATTTTTCCATAGTGACCAGCAGTGTTGGGGAGTAATGGAATACATGTACCGCCGTTACGTATTTAAAATACAAAATATGAGTAACTGTATTCCGTTACAGTTACCGTTTAAAAAGGTGGTATTTAGAATACAGTTACTTTCTTGAAATAAATGGATTACACGGCGGGGCGACGCACTCTCTCTGCGACTGTGTGTTTCCTGGGTGAGAGAGCGCCTTTTTGTTGTTGTTGTGCTAAGCTATGCCGAGCAGTTTGGTTAGCGGCGGTGTGTTTCTGTTGGAAAATAAACGGCTGTGCTCCCTGGCAATTGAGGGAAGCAAGACCAAATGACACCTCTGTCTCCTCCTTGTCTGAGCTCGCCACAATATGTTTGGCTATACCCTCTATTTTTGGTAATTCCACGCCGGTGGAAACCCAAACAAAACACGCATTAAGAGGCCCTAATGCCCGTGTCTCAATCTCGCGTCAATTAATGAAGAAATCTTTTTTAAAAATGATTTAATATAAAGGCAATAGGCAGAGTGTTACAGGCATAGCGCTAAAGAATGTAGCCTCATTGGCAGTGTAGTCTGTGCTGCAGGGAGAATGGTCATACCCGTTATGTGTCTGTGAGCGAGGGAGGGATTAAAAGGAAAAGTACGAGTTGTCATCGAGCAGAAACGGGAGCTGGAAGCATGTAAATATAATAATCACTGCAGCCAAAAAGAGTGCCTGATGAGCCCAGTTGTAAGTACGCTATCAAGACTCGACTGTACACTGTGTTCGTGTTTTCCTCCGAAACAGTAAATTCCGTTGCAGCAGCCTTTCAACGCCTCTCTCTGTCTCTCGCTAGCAAAGTTGACCCACACAACAAAAAGTAAAGCTATTTTTTGGTTACGAGCCTGACACGAACCCGACGTATTAGCCAGAGGTCCCTTTACTACGGTTCGGAGCCGCGGACCTTCAGTAATAGTAATAAATCACACAGCAATAGTACATTCATGTAGCTGTAAAAAGCATGATAATATATTAAGTAATCCAAAGTATTCAGAATACGTTACTCTCATTGAGTAACGTAACGGAATACGTTACAAAATACATTTTGGGGCATGTATTCTGTAATCTGTAGTGGAATACATTCATTCATACAAAAGTAACCTTCCCAACACTGGTGACCAGAGGTTTCAGCCGATCTCTCGGCCTGTTATTATGTTAACATCTGTCGCAGAAGAGATGCTAAAGTCCTTCAAATCACTATCATCCCCGACCATGCTGCAAAAAAGGTGTATTCATTTGTAAGCTTCTTACTTTGACTCCTAAGGAAATACATATATATCTTGTTTTTTGACTTGCACTACTAATAAGAGAATTCAAAGTATCACCATCTCTGCATTGATTTTGAAGTGCCGAGTTTAAGATTTGTTTGGGGAGGTCTGTTTATAACGCAGTATCAATTTAAAAGAAAATGAAAATGATGAAAAATATCACCACAACTTAATCTTCAAAGGCCCCTTTAAAGTGCAGGGTCTTGACTGTAAAACTCCTTTTGTAGTTTAGAGACTTTAAAGTCTACATTTTTATGCTAGCATTCAGTTTGTAATAGCAGGTGTCAGGATCGACAAATAGCAGATCATCTCAATTTCAAACAAAACTTTCATCATAAAATTGGTTTTTGAACATGTTTTTTTGCCGTGACATGCCTGTAGCTTTTATTAAACAGAACCAAGATGAGTAATGAATTTGTACAGATCTAGAATCAGATCACAGCAGTCGGCCCGAGTGCCTATGTAACAAGAACAAATAATCAACCATGAAATATGAAAATGACTTGGAGGCAGTTATGGAGATGATTGCTTGCTCATGCATTTTTGTTTTTTCTTTTCGGATTGCAGATCTTGGATGAGACACGAAAGTTACTTTTTATCTGTCCTTTTGCCTCCCAGAGTTTTCAGTGCAAATCCTCGTTTACCAAGCCGCCAACCAACTAAGTTGCCTGTGGTCTCTGATGTCATTAACAGTGAACAGAAAGGCTGAATTGCATTTAGCAGCTGCTGGCTACAAAATGGAATAAAGTGTGCAAATTCACTTCAGCAAGCAAACATTTTGTCCAGTCATCACTTTCTCTGCCTCCACTTCACCTTTATTGTTGTCTCCTGTTTTCCACACTGATACAAAAACAAGACTGCACTACATTAAATATTGAATATCGTAATTGGGTCTTAAAGCCTCAGCTAAATCTCTAGTTCTGATTTTGCACCTGCTCACATAACGTGCTGCTCACATAAGACTAAATGGGTGGATTTCATACATATCACACGCTGTTACTGGCTGCAGACAATGGGCAGACACATCCAATAAAAGCTGTATTGTATTGTACTTTGCACACACTCAGACGCACACACACACACACCCTTTGCTCCGGTTTCAACACCTGACGCAATCCCAGGAAACAGACACGGTAGTGTTTTCCCAGTTAGCACTACTCATAACAGCAACAGTCATTTAACTGTCTCAAGGCACGATTGCATTTTCTTGCGATATACTGATTAATGATGCATCGTGTCATTTCACATCTCATAAGAACAGCAGAGAGAAATTCTCATTATTACATGGCATGTTGATCTATGGCTCAAAGTACAATACTTTCATTACTCGGTTGTGCTTTTTTTTCTCTGAATGAGAATTTGCACAAATGCTGAATGCCAACAACTGCATGCGTACTTGTAGTGATGCATCAAAAGGAGATGCTTTAATGTTCAGAAAGACATAAAACACAAGTTACATGCAATGAGGCCACAAATCTAGAGAGAACAAAAGACAGCATTTAGCAGTCTTGTATTTCATTTTTTATTTTTTTTTAAAGGCCAAAGCGTCTAAAAAACATGCAAATTGTGAAACCACTTGAAAAGACTCTTTGCCCTTTTCAGGTGTCTTTCTTCTTTCTTGCGAATGGTCACTGACCACAGTTTGTTTTCTAAGAGCTATGAACTGCAAAACTGTTGCTAAAAAGATGTACTTTCAGTGCACCACTGCCAGACGTGTTATTTAAAGGTATGTTGCTGTGAAAGGGCTTACTAATTAATGTCTTGTTTAGCTTTGTTTGTAGACTATTAGCATAATTAGATCTGTAATTATGGTGGAACGTTAGACAGCTCAAGGTACTTTTGTTGACTTGGGAGGCTGTCTAGGTATATTTCAAAATGCACCCTTCTTAGAAACACAGGTTTCTTAACTGTATCTCACAGCTGACCAGTTCTAAAGGCGCTTGACTCTATTCTTTCTTTTTTGCATTCCTGTGCATGTATACACGTTGCTGTTTATGTGCTTGCCAACCATCTTAATGAGTGATTCAGCTTTTCACTACAACAATGAGATTAATGGAATGAATAAAACATGACATTTCTGTCTGTCTTTCCTTTGCTTAAAGTCATCTTGCTGCACTTTGGCTGGACATATTCACCTTTCTGCACTCCTTGCTGGCTGAGGAAATGTTAGGAATAGTAAATGAACCTAAAAAATTGAATATGTGCAGTATGGGGAGTGAATATTCAAAAAACAACAACAACAACAAAACCCCGCCCCGATAATTATCAAAATTTTATACCTGACCCACACAAAGTGCTTACTTACACTATATGGACTCCATTATATGAACTGTTGACTGAATATCTGTAGAGTTCCAGACTTCTCCTGGAATTAACATCAGCACACAAACTATGCACCACACACTTCTCATAGCATGGGCTTCCATGCCTGAGCAGCTTCTCTAGGTGTTGTGTGTAGCTGGTCCATACACTGTATGTCAGCCTGTAATTTAAATTATATACTTTGTACTTTTTACCTGGTGGATATAAGTGGATAAAATACAATCGGGTTTTAACTTACATTGTTTCTATTTAATGTTGAATCAATTTTCACTCTATTCTGTTCTAATTTCCTTGAATTTGGTTACAAGAACAATAAATGGACTCCCATCACATCACTTAGCCACACAGATACATTTGTTTCACCTTGCTGCACTTTTCTTTTTGGGTTTTGTTTTCACAGACATCACAGTCAGTTGAATGTAGTGTACCTCACCCTGCTGCACACATAAGTGAGCTTACTAGAATCAGTCACATTACAGAGGCTGTTACCAGAGTAACCTCAGGGCAAGACAAGACTTTAAAAGCTCTAAGAAACTTTTGGGTTTCAGTAGTATAGTTTGATGCATACTAGCCTGACACCAATCAAATGCGATTTGTAAATATGCTTTTAGCAAACAAAGGGAAATCAGCAAAAGAAATTGGGAAATAGGAAATAGGTGCAATGATTTATTGAAACATGTTCAAACATGCATGCAATTCTAACAAGCTTGAACGTTGAGATTTGGTATGACTACGTTTATTTGTTAAGTCAGCTTTCTTGTCATTTCTTTAGTCTTCAGAAATAATTCGCCAGGATTCCTGAAGGACATTCAAAGTCCTAAGCACATTCTCCAGGTGTTGGCTCCTTTTTGTTCCGTTCTCTGTCAAGATAATCCCACATTGCTTTAATAATGTTGAGGTCCAGACTCTAGGGAGGCCAATCCATGACTGGTAATGTTCACTTCTGTGTTTTTATGTGTATGTGTCCATGACTGGCAGTGTGTTTAAGATCAAAATGATATTGCATGGTGGATCAAAACCTGATGGTACTAGGTATTTGGCTTCTTGACAGCCACCCTTCCACTGAAACCATTCCTGATGAAGCTTCAGTAAACAGCAGATGGGTCTGAGGGCCAGATGCATCTCTCAGGTCCTGTGCCAGATTGTTACTGGATCTTTCAGATACTCTTGATCGCTGTAGATACTTTTTGCAATAGGCTGTGCCTAAGTATACGATTTAAACTGGTTCATCATTCATTGCCTGATGTGTAGACACAACGCTGGTTCATCTTTTAAGTTTGGGATCCTTTTTGTCCTCATAGAACATTGTTAAGTGGTTCAGGAAACAAAAACATATATTCCTCTAACAATGGTAAAATACAAGGACTGGACTAAACAAACAGCTAATGTCCAAAGAAAAGTGTTGAAAGGCAGACAGAAAGCCTGGAGAAACATTGTTCACTTCAAAATTACAAGAACGTCTGACTCTTTAGAAGCAAAATATAAAGAAATGAGGGGTGACTCAGGAATATTGCACAGGACTGTAGCTCTGGCTGTGAGATTCAAAAACTGGGCTTGTGGCCAGAATTTGAGATGCTAATGAGAAAAGCTCTCTTCTCTTTCAGTGACTACTGAGCTGTGAATGTGTGTATTTATGAATGTTGAGCAGGTTGTTGGCCAAAAGGTGAATGCTTTTGTGGATAAATAAAGGTTATGTGATTTGTGCAGCTGCTTTTCTAATGAAATGTCAAATTAAGGGCAGTAATACACATAACAGCATATCTGCCAGCTCTGAGCAACAAGTGTTTTTTTTTTTTTTCCTTTTTTTCCCCATACTTTTTAGGAAATAACTCAGTGGGTTTTTACCCCCAGTTTCAGTCTGACACCTCAGGCAGGTAGTTGTCCGCATGTGCATTTTTTTCAAGCCGGGCGGATCATCATCGTATATACACACAAAATCAATATTGCCGAAAGCACCCTCCTCCACCCAGCAGTGTACAGGTCATGAAATAAATAGCCAGAGGTTTGAATAGCTGCCTCAGCATGAGGGAGAGTGTCCAAACAGGTAACAGAAAACAGGGTGCTGCAGAAAAAAAAAACCCCAAAAAACGTATTGTGTTAGCCCTCTTTGCAGGATCAAAACAGAACAGAATTTCATTACAGTTGACAGATAGAGACTTGTACTTTCTGCGTACGTTACAGTGCTCCTCTGTTTACTGATCTGTGGGCGATCGTGGCTCAAGAGTTGGGCGTTCGCCTTGTAATCGGAAGGTTGCCGGTTCGAGCCCCGGCTTGGACATTCATAGTCTCGGTCGTTGTGTCCTTGGGCAAGACACTTCACCCGTTGCCTACTGGTGGTGGTCAGAGGGCCCGGTGGCGCCAGTGTCCGGCAGCCTCGCCTCTGTCAGTGCGCCCCAGGGTGGCTGTGGCTACAATGTAGCTTGCCATCACCAGTGTGTGAATGTGTGTGTGAATGGGTGGATGACTGGACATGTAAAGCGCTTTGGGGTCCTTAGGGACTAGTAAAGCGCTATATAAATACAGGCCATTTACCATTTACCATTTACTATCAAAGTTCAACTCTTAGGCCAGCATTGTGATCAGCTGTATGGCTGGACCACAGTGGCCCGGAGAAAATGCTA
>NC_140477.1:9257500-9552500 GCF_051167445.1 Perissodus microlepis
TTTTTTTTTTATGTAACAATTCCAACCCTGCTCCTTTTCCGGGCTTGGACCGGCAAAAGTGACCCGAAATAGGCACTCTGGTGGAGTTACCTTGTGTGTGTGTGTTTATAAGTAGTTTTAAACCTTGTGGTCCACAAAACAACATAACAGTAAAAGAAGAACTGACTGCGTTACAGTCAGTGCGCGAGCAGCGGCTTCGCTCATGCGCGATTCATTTGCAGTTTGGACGCATAGGTGTGAACATCTCCTGCCCTGATAGCAGCTGGGGGAGGACTATCCTCGGCCTGTGAGCGCTTTGGCACGGGCGAGGTGCACCCGCTGCTTATTGAGAGTAAGAGCGATACGCGCTTTCACGCCAAAAAGTCGTCATAAATAAGTCTCCAACAACACCAGAAAAAGTCGCCAGATTTGTCGCTAGTCGCTTTTTAGAAAAAAAAAGTCGCTAAATATAGCGACAAAGTCGGTAAGTTGGCAACACTGGTCTCAGTTCAGTCCATAACTACGGGGCGGTTTCCGTCACCAATCTGGCACCTAACCGCGCATTTCCACTGGCCCAGGATGGCACGCCTCTGGTCCGCTATACGAGCCAAACCGTAATCAACCACTATCTCCGCCCTCAGCCGAGCCGTATCCAGGCAACGCTCTACTTCACTGGCTCCAATGAGGTGACGTCATTTAGGCGACAGGAGGAAGGAGCGCCATGTTGGAAAAAAAAGTGAAAACATTCCAGCTTCTCTTAGTTGCTCTGGATTTCTGAACTGCAAGGAAGGAGAGATCATGGAGCCGCTGGTGCACTGGTCTCATGAAGAGACCCGAGCGCTTATCGGTGTGTGGTCAGAGGAGAAAATCCAGCGTGACCTGGAGGAATCCTTCAGAAACGAGACCGTTTACAGGGAGATGTCAGGCAGGTTGGCTGCTCTGGGAATAAGCCGCTCTGCTAAACAGTGCAGAGCCAAGATAAAGAAACTTAAACAAGAATACAGAAACACGAGGAGACACGGTGAAAGGAGTGAGGCAGTCACAAAGACCTTCAGGTGGTATGATGCTATGGACACTATCATGGGTGACAAGAGTGCCCGGACACAGAGCAGAGAGCGGCCGTCTTCTGTGGTACTGGAAGTCATGGTTCCTGATGTGGAAGCAAGTAAGTTGGAGAGAAATAAATTAAATACAGATGCAAAGTACAGCAAATACTAACAGCAGTTAGATTTTATATGGATTCTTGCTTCTCTTCTCTATTTTACTGTCTGTTTAGTTTGTTTTTGTATGTTATATTGTATTTTAGTATACTGAGCTGTTGAACTTGATGCAAGCTGTTTTGTTATAGTTTCTGTTTAATGTTTTTGCTGCTCATTACTGTGCAAAAGGCTTGAGTCACTCCTCACCTCTTAATTTTTTTTAAAAGTGGTCTTTAGCAACAGTTTTCCAGGTTTTCTGAACTTTTTCTCTGGGCACTGGCTGCTTTTTCACTTATTTTGAATCCAGACCTGACCATATTCAGAGGAAAAGTTTTTTCTTCATTTAATTTCCAAAAGAAGGCTTGCGTAAGAGAGTAAAAGGTGTTTGAGGAATAAAGATGGTCATATCAAATATTGACTTTCAAGCACCTTAGAAATGTACAAACTCTGTTATGCCTTATATGGGGTGCCTGTAGCTCATGAGGTAGAGCTACTACTCTTTCTAATCATCAATCCTCAGTCTGCATGCCAAATGTCTTTGGAGTAACCCCAAGTTGCTCTCCGATGCATCCATCGGACTATGAATGTGCGTGAATTTGAGAGAGAAGGCACTTACATAGAAAAACAAAGAAACTGAGGGTGGCTCAAGACTTTTGGACAGTACTGAATAACACATTAACTTCCCAGCTTTGCCAATTTTAATTAGTTATTTGTCTCTTTAAGGTCCACCTGCTGTAACAGACACTCCAGAAAGCTGTACGACATCCACCCATTCACTGCAACTCACTCTGCCCAGACCAGAAGCTTGTCCTGCAGGGACCCCACAAGTATCTTCTTTCTATTCTGTTCAGCTTCATGAATTTGATGGTCCTTCTACAAGCAATCCAGTCACCTCCACTGCTGTACAAACATCAATCAAAGGCAAGTAGTTATCAAGCCAAACATATTTACAAGTAAGGCTGCTTTACGGCTTGAATAAATAATTTTCTGTTACTTTCACAGACACCCCCTTGTGCTGTTGGTCGAGTAAAGAGGTCCAAGCATTGCTGACGCTTTGGGCAAACCCCGAGGTTCAACAGGAGCTTCTCCTCAACGTGAGAAATAATAAAGTTTACACTTGCCTCAGTTCCAAACTGGCATTGCTCGGTTTTAACAAAGCACCAAAGAAATGCAGGGAGAAGATCAAAAAGCTAAAGCAGGAGTACAAGAGGATCAAGAACAGCCAATACAGGGGTGGAAGCAGCAGTGTGTGGTTTGCCATTATGGATGAAGTCCTCAGTTCCCAGGCTCTCACAGCAAAGCGTTCACAGACAGTGCAGAATTCCTCTACAGTGCACTCCCTAGCTGTACAGGCAGTTGTCCTGGATGTGGATACAGATGGTAAGTTGGAAATAAACTACTATGAAATAACTCCAACCATTAAGAGTAGTTATTGACCTAACTGTGTCCTCATAACTGTGGTTTTGACAAGTTATCTCTCAAATTGATTACTTTTAATTCTATAATAAATAATATTTTTGTGTTTCTTAGGTAAACATAAGTCATAATTCATGCACTTTTTTTATTCTTAAATTTCTGTGCATTTTCAGATGAAACACCGTGGTTGCCTGATGAAGTCCAAGTGCTGGTGACACTTTGGGCACAACCAAACATTCAGAAAAAGCTTCTCACCGCAGCGAGCGATCAGGTTTTCACGTACCTCAGCAGTGAGCTATCACTGGTGGGGTTTAACAAGACACCACGTCAGTGCAGCGTCAAAGTGAATGAGCTTAAAGAGGAGTACAAAAAAATTAAGCACATGGAGCCATATGGAGTTGTTAAAGGCGACTGGTTTGCTATTTTGGATAGTGTTTTTGATGCTGATGGAGCGACATTGAAAGAGGTGAATTCATGCGCTGTGCAGAAAAAGCCTAAATCACCACAACATGAGCACGTGGATGGTAAGTTGTTTAAAACTTAATAATAAATGGTTTTGTGCAGAAAAAAATTTGGTGATCTGTTGCTATATTCTTTTTTTGATTCCAGCAGATAAATTGCGGGCTGTTTGGACACCAGACGAAGTCAGAGTTCTGCTCAGTCGATGGGCAGAGGAAAGCGTCCAGGAGCAGCTTCGATCAAATCCGAGAAACGAGAGAGCCTTCGCTCAGCTGAGCTCCGAGCTCGCCACTCAGGGTTTTGATAAGACCACGAGTCAATGCAGGTCGAAAATAGCACTCCTGACACAAAAGTACAGAAGGATCAAGGCACAGGAAGACCCGGAAAAGCAAAAAAGCAGATGGTTTGCCATCATGGATAAAGTCCTCAGTCGCAGCAAGACAGAGACTGAAACTAAACCAGTCAGAGATTCACAGCGTGCATCTCTGCAGACATCACAGCAGAGCCTACCTGACACAGCGGAGGGTAAAATGAGCTCCTGTTTATTCACTTTACAGTGGCAGCTGCAGTAAACATGATGGGATGTGGGTCTCTGTGTGGAAGGGATTATCGCAGCCAAGATGACTAAATTTGCTGTATCTTTCAGTAAAGTGAGTTACAGTACGATCAAATATTTGTGTTATTTTTACAATTAATTTTTTACGGATTAAATGACCTTCCACAACTGAAGACACCTCTTAAGCAAGATCAGCTCCACCTAAACTATGCAGGATCCATGAATAGAAACTCAACGCTGCATTCCTGCAAAGCATTCACCCTGTGAATTCCAAACAACCTTGTTGTAACACGGTAATAATTAAAAACAAGCCAGTGAGCAAATCTCAAAGCCCCCCCTGCTTTCATACACATCAACTAACCTTTTCTCAATCCACTAACTCCGCTTTCACTTCCTGCAATTTAAAACATGCTCTTT
This sequence comes from Perissodus microlepis, assembly GCF_051167445.1. Lineage (NCBI taxonomy): Eukaryota > Metazoa > Chordata > Actinopteri > Cichliformes > Cichlidae > Perissodus > Perissodus microlepis. Next base: position 9,261,527 of record NC_140477.1, read on the forward strand.
TTAGACTTTACAGACACAAAATAATAGCTTGATAATTAAATATGCCAATTTCGTTTGCTTGTTAATTTAGATTTTTCAGTCTTTCTTATTCTCTCTGCAGGTTGCCGTTTGTCCGTCTCCTCGTTGTGCCTCCTGGTTCCAACTCTGCGACTGATGTGCGCCTTTGCCTGGCAGGTGGTTCAGTGTTGTAATGTGGCGCAGTACAGAAAGGTGGAGGAGCTGGTGAAGTTAGTGACGGAGGTGGCTCCAGAGCTGCTGACAACCAGAGAGAGAGTGCAACTCCTACTCAGACTGAGAGCCAGGGTGAGAAGCCCACATTAGAGTATATTTTATGAATATTCAACAACAAACTAAGGGGAAAAATACTTTATTAGTGTAGATCATTAATTAGCATTTGAAAATGTCTCTTTCAGCTTGTGCTGGAGTTGTGTCTCAGCGAGAACACGACTGACCTGCTGAATATCCAGCCCCACCTGAATGTCATCCGAGACCTCACCTTAAGCTGTGAACAGGAGGTAGGTTTCTCAGGTACAGTTTCACTCTGTATACATTTTATCTTCTTTCAGACTTTTAAAAACATCTTTACCAAAGAATTTAGCACAAATGATGAAATTAGGTTGGCTTCCAGCTCTTTGCTGAAAGCCTTGAGCTTTTAGTAACTTTGGGCAACATGTTTTTTTTAAATCAAAACAATCGTGTTTCTCAACTGACCTTAGTGAAATATGAAAATAAACAAACAACAAAGAAGTAGTCGCATTAGTTATTTCGATTTCCCATTTTGCAAACACAGTGGTCATTAAATGGATGCCCCGTTGTTATCAAATGGTAAATTAACATGTGTATAACATGCATTCATTCAGTCTTTGCACCCCTATTTTGCACCTTTGCTCTTTGCCTGCTCAAATTAAGTAACATTCCTTCCTTAACCCCCTTGAACATTTAAAAAGTAGGGCTAGTCTATACTTCGCCTGAGACACTGAACACGCCTTTCCCATTTAAGCTCAGCGTTGGTCCCATGTTTGTTCAGTTATGCTGAGCTTCTTTGATTTTTTTTCCCTGCTTTTTTCATAGCATATTTATTACTGATGTTTCACTGAGCTTTTGAGCTTTGAATAAACTCTTTTGATGTTTGTTTGTTTTTTAAAATCCTAGTTTAGTTTCACATATTCAAATTGAAAACTCTGTTTATTTAATATTTCTGTACAAATTAAAAGTAGCCTCCAAATGTTTAATCCTGAGACTGTGGGCTGTGTCCTTCAGCTATAATACACACTGACCAGATCTCAGCAGCCACTTTTTAAACTACATTTCTCACACTCTATTATCAATTATCAAATGATTAAAAACATGTTGTTGTTTTTTTAATGTTTAAAGAACCCAGCATGCACATGTTAAACATGTTTGTCTTTGACACCATTTGACAGGATGCCACCGAGTTGGAAAATTCAAAGTCCAACTTTGTGGAGGTTGTTCATGCCATACTGGAGGACCCAGAGGAGAGACAGAGGTTTTATAAGGTGAGACGCACAGTAACACAGTTATCATAATTGAAAAATATGTAACGAGTGAACTTTATTAGAGAAGAAAGAGCTCAACTATTTTTTCCATTTCAGTTTTTGCAACAAGTTCATGTTTCAGTTTGTTAGTTCAATTCTTTCCACTTTACCATCTCAGACTTTCATGAAAAACATCCAGGACAAAGATACACGTCTTAATAAGAATTACACAAAAATTTCCAGTCCTTGCTATCACTATGGAAGAATGATGTTGTTTAACTAGAAAACTAGATTATCTTGATTAACTGGATTATCCAGACATTTTGCAAAATTCCTGTGAAGAAGTGTCTATCCACTGGACAAATCTGAGTTGGTGAGTTGTTTCAAATTTGGTAAAGTGAGATGAAATGACCTTTTTCCCGTTTGTTCTAGGAGGTCTTCTCCATATACTATGGCAAACAGTATGATGTCACATTGCAAACTTTGGTGTGGAAATTCATCTCCAGGCTGGATAATCTCTTACCAATCCCTGATATTAGACAGGTAAGGTTTAAATGTGTGGCCTTTCATATCAATACACACACACTGTAGTGCTCCATGACCTTAAGCAAACTACTGAATACAAATTGATCATCGATGTGTCAGCATGCTTTATTCTGTTGATTGTGCACCACACTCTCATGAAGTGTTTTGCAAACCTTTCACAGACTGCACAGTGGCTCAGCTCCGCTCCCTCTCTCACAGAAGAATGTGCACGGCTTATTCTGGAACCTGATCAGCTGAAGGCGCTACTGAACTTCCATCAGCAACAGTCAGGAAACGCAAACAAATGTGAATAGGTTACTACCGTGGTTAAAATATGATCAGCTGACTGGGCTTGCTAAACTGTTAATAAGTAAATAAGCTTCAAAATTAACTCAAGTTTTAAATTTTCAGTCTGGAAATAAAAATATTCAGAAGTTAAATCTATTGGAATACAACAAAACTTGTATTAGGAAGGCTGCACATCAGTATTTAATGTGAGTTTTTCTGTCTCTCGTAGGCTGTTCTCAGGCTGATGAGAATATGTTTTTGCCAAAGCTGTTGTTTAATCCCAAAGGAAACTTCCAGCATGTTTCAGCACATCTGGATGAGCTTTCAAGCAGCAAAGATGAAAGACAGTTTGATTACAGCGAGGCCGAAGAGCCAGCTGATTGCAAAGCACCTGTGAAGGACTGTGGGAAAGAAATTAAAGGCCTAAAGTTAAAACATGAACAAAGCGATGGCATGGCATCTTCATACTGCTCAGGTATGCAAGCACTGACGCCTTTGAGAATAACTGTTTTCCATTGAATTTCCACATTCTTATGAGTCCTCATTATCTTCCCATTTTCAGATTTAAATTGTGCACCTTTGCAGCTGCAGACCTGCTCTCTGTGTCCCTACTCTGACAGCCATGTGTCAGGACTTCTCAGGCACATCAGAGAGGAGCATCTGATCCAGGAATCTAGCCATCTTCCCATCACAGATCCTGGGAAAGACTGCGTCTTTCAGAGAGTCAAAGATCAAATGTTCACTCCTAAGATGAGGAGGATAACGGACACTTGTGAGTATTGCGGGAAGGTCTTTAAGGATGTATCAGCCCTAACCAGCCACATTAAAACACACACTCTTCCATTCCACTGTGACAAGTGTGACAAGAAGTACTCCTCCAAGTGGTCGCTGACAGTGCACCGTCGGATTCACACAGGCGAGACTCCATATCTGTGTTCGTACTGCGGTCAAGGCTTTAGGTCTTCAAATATCCTTGCTCTGCACGTCCGTATACACACAGGAGACCGCCGATACAAATGTCCCATATGCGGAAAAACATCAATCCAGCATCTGTCGAGACACATGCGCATGCACCGAGGGGAAAAGAACTATCTGTGTACAGAGTGCGGGAAGGCTTTTCTGTCCTCTGGGGAGCTGAGGCTTCACATGAGGTTTCACACAGGCGAGCGGCCGTACACGTGCAAACACTGCGGGAAAGGCTTCATCGCAAAGTGCCTGCTGACTGTTCACACCCGCCAGCACACGGGGGAGAGTCCTTATAGGTGCTCGCTGTGTCCGAAGTCCTTCCGCACTTTGAGAGCGCAGAAAAGACACCTGGTGATACACTCGAGCAAAAAGTCTTTCCAGTGTTTGAAGTGTGGTAAAATATTCCGGCAAGAGGAAACTTTCAAAACACATGCTGAGACTCACAAATGATTTAAAGGGGACCTATTATGCTACTACTTATTTTCTGTCCAAATTTTCAAGTTGTGAGGTCAGCGTTCAAACAGACAAAGAAGCCAAAACCTCAGGCTTTAGACTGCTATAAATGCTTGGCTTGCGCCAATGGGGTTTTTTTTTCCTCTCTTGGATCTTTATGATGTCATTTAGAGCAAACCCACAAGGGGCAAACAGTCAGAGGAGCCAACAGAGAGCTAACAGTGACTAAACTAAGAGGCTGCACAGAGATATATAATGTATATTTTCAACTACAAGTCATTCAATGCTGCTCTAACAGTATCTGTGATTAAAAATATGGAGCTTAAAATGAGCATAATAGGTCCCCTTTAAAAAAATGGCAGTGTAAAATATTTTAGTTTCAGCAGTTGAGTTTAAAAGTTCTCATTCACTTATTGTAACTCCACTATTGCTTAAAGAACCAGCTTAATTGCTGGAAACAATGTAACTCTGTGTTTCTTTCGGCTACTTCTGTAATACCGAGGGCACATTTTGTGTCTCCTCCTGGTCTCAAACTGGGGATCTGTTGGGTTTTAGGCTAGTTTTTGAAAACTATGTAAAGCTAATATTCCATAAGCAGTCTGGTTAGCACACAGGTAACTTTAAAAGTTTGTGTGAGCTACAAACTGAAGTTATTTGTTAATGAATAAAAGCTGTTGCTACTTTGAGTAAAAATCAAATAACAAAAGTTTAAATGTCAATTTTATTTGGGTTCATAAGTGTATAGTTATCAGAAGGTAAGTTCAGCCAAATTATAAGAACAAAATCTCTAAATAGTCAACTATCTAATATCTAAATCAAGATTCTCCACAGATGTTCTTAATCTCTGGTTCAACATCTGATCCGCTGCTTCTCTTTGTCTCATCAACACAATGTTTTCAAAGGAAAACAAGACACAAAGAAATTCACATTCTGAATCATTAATCTGTATAATAAAAACATTAATAAATTTTAGCAGTTTGAAAAATGTGAAACATATGTGACTCTTAGGTCTCCCAATGATTTATTTCAGGGGCCTGCTTTCCACTTGTGCTTATTTCCTGCCATGAAAATTGCATCACAACAATTTTCCCTTTCTTTAGTGCTTTTAAGAGGATCAGCGAGACACTGTCCTCTATATCTGTTTGGACTGGTGCTGTGTAATGTATGTTGTAGTCGGTATGAGGATTCGTTTTCAGAAAGCTCTTCTCATACAGCCACTCAGTGAGTTGTGATATTAGTAAAATAGTTCCAGTGTTGATGAGCATAATGGCAGTGCGAAAAGAAAACAGGTGATATTGGTGGCCGTCCTGGATGTTGTCCCATGGCAGAGGCAGGACGTCAGGTAGGCCTATCAGAGGTTCCCCACCCAGAGTTCTTAGCAATACACCCAACACAAAGCCACAACAGGCCCAGTACCGGGTCACCCAGAAGGGTAAGAAGAATATACATATCACCTGGGGGGGGGGACTCATTGAATACAAGACGTCTGCATTGACGATCCAGAACAGATGAACAGAACTTGTCATAGCAAGGCCTGCTCCCACCAGTCCACACAGGATGACTGAAACCTTAACCACCACAACAATCCATTTTTTTGATGCCTAAAATTTAGATTTATGGATGACATTGGGAATAGATATAGAAGCTGTAGCAGCAATGCATATGAAGACTCTTGATTTGACACAACAGAGCTGCAACATTTTTCAATTTGCCCATTATGAAAAATTACCATACCCCCAAACCGTACCACAAATACTGGTCATGTTAAAAACTGATACCCACCTGTTTGTAAATCACATTCTTGAAGATATTACAGCCTAGGTAAGAGGAAGCAGACTAAGTGCAGAGTCAGCTGATGACATCACAACGGCAGCAAGCGCTCCTATGCAAATCAGTGACATGTAGAAGGGACAAAGATGCCGAAGGGCATTTGGCAAGATCATGCCAGCTTTGCCCTCTTCGTATGAGCTGGGTGAACCATATGTGGTCTGGTTCCAATCTGAAAACATATATGATTAAAATAAATGTAATCTAATTTATTCAACACCATTTTCTGTGTTCTGTTTCTACGTAATTAAAGAGTTCAAGCATAGACTGATTTCAACTGCTTACAGCTGTAACTGTTGATTAGGCTTGCTCAGGCTGACAGCGATGCTAAAGACAATGAGAAGAAAGAAATGACTAGGTATTGGTAGATGCCGCCACTGCCCCAATGATGAGCGATGGGATGCCAAGAATGGACGTCGCCCGGATCAACAAGGTCTGTGTCAGTTGTCGAGGGACCAGGGCTTCATGTCAGTATCAAAGTCCAGGATGAGACAACGAACATCCACGAATACATCAGGAAGATGGCCCCAACCGACCGTGTACTCAGTGAATACCTCAGGTAGCAGAAACCCAAGAACCATCATGGAAGCCCCTACACGGTATGTACCACCGGTAGATAGAGGAAGTGGCTGACATCCAAAAATCCTACCAATGGCTGGACAAAGCTGGACTGAAAGACACTAATCATGGCAGCACAGGAGCAAGCTCTCATATGCTCTCATATCACAGTGCTGTCTGTCTGTTTTTACTCTCTCTATATCTTATATACTGCCCTATTTTCGACTAGAAATGCAGCCAACAAGATTTAAACTCAAAAACTAATTTTTAAGGTTAATGGTTCCTTTGCAAAATTCTGTTTTTGACCAGCAAGTCCCAAAATAAGCTCAAACTCTATTTGTCTGTTTATTGTTTTATTGCGTACCTCTAAATATAATATAACTCCAAACTACTCCAAGAATTTAGAAACTTAAAAGACCAACTGCTAGAGTTTCCCGTGTTTCCCATTCCTGCTGAAAATAAGCAGCAGCTTCTCTAACAAAGATGTTACCTGGATGACAGTATATGTCATTCATTATTAATGGTGCCTTAATGGATGTGCTAATTAGCCTTGCCATGTGCAACTTCGTACCACCACAAATGTGGTGAAGCATTCACACAAGACAGATTCGTCTCATCTTTAGCCAGTGGAATATACAGTCGCAGCCATGAACTCCAAAAAGGATTTTATCAGGAGCAACCATATATGTTAATATTTCTTGATATAATTTCAAGTAGATGGGCGTTAAATGCAGTATAAATAATTAATAGGTACACCTTTACTGCTTCCACAGGAATTAAGAGGGTAAGTAGCAGCCAGGTGCTGTTAATTGATTAACTGATCACCAGGAGGTTTGAAACCAGAAGTGTTGGTCTCCCAGACTGCTAAACATCAAGTTTACCTTTGACCTCCAGCTATCACTGGCTGATGAAAGTAACACTTTGACCCACTGGATGATATTCAGTCAATAAACCAACAGTCTATCTGCTCTGCCTTTGATAAAGGATTGCGGGATACCACATGAAAGTGTCTTGCAATGGACAGAAGTGCACTGCCCACTTTTATTAGCTAATGCGGAACAAAAGAGTGACTGAGAAGAGCTCAGCATGGTAAGAGGGTGGGAAATTATAAAATACTTTTTAGTAGCATCACTTTATCTTTGGAATATTGCCAGAGATATTTAAAGTCAATAAAAATAAGTTTGTTTTGCCTCCGTCTCTAATAGAGACATTTTGTCCTGCTTTGAGAGGGAGAGGATCGTCTGGGCCAGGGGTGCCCAAATCCCAGTCCTCGAGAGCTACCGTCCTGCAGCTTTTAGATGCATCCTTGTTCCAACAAACCTGAATCAAATGAATGGCTTGTTATCAGGCCTTTGCCAAACTTGATGGCATGCTGAAGAGGTAATCAAACTATTTGATTCAGCTGTGTTGGAGTAGGGATGCATCTAAAAGCTGCAGGACGGTAGCTCTCGAGGACTGGGATTGGGCACCCCTGGTCTGGGCCGACCTTCTGCAACTCTTGAATTATGCCTGCATTTGCTCCTCAGTTTTGTCTCCCTGTTTTCACTTACTAAAACAAGAGAAACCCCGAGTTTATAGGCAAGGTGAGCTTGCTGAGAAGCAAGATGCCATGGGAGATAGGGTTGCTCAGCTTCTGGGGCCTTCTCATTGCTAAGATGAGGAATGACTGTCTGATTTAGCTAAGCCAACATACACTGTCCACGCAAATATAAGAACTCTCAATCAGCCAGCTTATTGCACAGAAGAAATTACAGTCACACTATAGACCCAAGGTATTTGCTTCTTTTTTTGTACCTAAATGTACCCCAAAAGGCAGGAATTCAAGTTTCCAATTTCAAAGTCCAAGACTCACATAATGACTGGGAAAGTTGCAATACCAAAGCTCTCTCAACACTGTTTCCATCCTGTAGACCACACAGTATTCACCCCTCACTGCCGCTGACCTCAACCTCTTACTTCCAAGCTGCCACAGAGGGCAGTCAGCGGAGAACCGCTCACCACTTGTCTGACCCCGGGACCTCATAAGATGGAAACCCCCCACTAGACAGAATCTTACAGAACAACCCACACTGACTCAGAGAGCCAATCCACAGTGAGTTCACGTGGTAAGTGTGCTGCTGTTGACTTCTATATGACTATGTAGGATTGTTCCAGGTTCTTAGTCATTCAGATCATATGTTGTAATGACTTGACCTTGTTTGAAAGAGAGCCCACAGCTGAATGGAGCTCAGTGGATGAATGAATGGAGGCACATATGTGGCCTAATGTAGTCAGAAAAATACGACAAGCATAGGACACGTGGAAAACAGATCACTGTGTTAGAGTCTTGCCTTTTTATTGAGAATCACATAAAGATTGATTACCACACTAACACAGTCACTTTTAAGCTACGATTGCACCACTGAGTTGTTATTCTAGTAATTATAATGGCAGCATGAGAGTTAGGGAATTTTGATGGATGGATGGGTGGATGACCACCTTGAACCGACGTTGTGGTAATGTCAGCAGACCAACAGCCTACAGTTATTCAACATTGAAATGTTTGCCAGGGGGAAAGAAAAACAAAGGAGTGACAAAATATCTTCCAACACTTCCCAGCAAACATTTTGTTGGTGAATAACAGATGGCAGTCTTTCTCAATGTTGATTTATAATAAAATAAATAGTTATAAAATGATAGTTAACCTATGCTGTGAAACCTGTAATAGTGAATGAACAGTACGATCATGTTGGAATAAGTTGAGCTAATTTTTTTTTTGTTTTTTTCCAAAGAAAAAATGAGAGCAGTTGATGAAATAGCAAACAGCTGGAACGCTCCAAAAATCACTCAAGGTGTACGAGTTGAATTAAAAGCAATTTCTCTGTGTTAATTTATGTAAAAACATTGACTCTATAAAGTCTAAATTCCAGGGTTAAATATAATATTACACTCTTTCTGTTTGTAGTGGGCTGAGCTGAAGTGTTGCATTTTCTCTCCAAAGACTAAAACACTGCCAAATCCACCCTTCACAGACCCTGTCTGCTTCTCATCTACTTTCAAAAGAGGATGACAGGCACTGTCATCATAAAACAATGTACCACCTACTCTGCTGTTTCCAGATGAGCACTCTGATACAATTCATAATCTATCCTCAGTTTCATCTGGGACAAATCAGGATTTGATGTTCGGGATGCGTCATTGCCCACATTATTAGATCAGCTGAACGTGTCTAGACAAACTGAGCTGGAGCCTTTAATCTCAAAATCAGCCATGCACAGAGTGGAAGGCCTGATAGAGGACAATTAAACCAACTTACCCCCAGAGCCTGGCGTTTTTAGTGAACAGCCTGAGACATCTGCTGTTCCAAATGTGGTATTAACTGTAGCCCCTCTCAAAGTACTATCATCTCTGTTGTTGCACACAGACGTTAAATTCAGGGCTTCAGGTCACTATTACTGTAATATGTCTTGCCAATTAGCATTTCTTCATCAAACCTCCTTTAAATGGCTTGATTCTCATCAATGTTCAAAGACGAGTCTTTCAAAATAAGCAGTGCAGAGTGCAACTTGTGCAGCTTCAATAATTTGGAGTAGAAGGCCAATATCTGAAGGATGTTTTGATTCAGTGGCTCCCCCTACTGCTCAGGAGCCGGTCACTGCATTCAGACACGGAGCCTAGAGGAGAGACGTCAAACTCGTGCAGCCTCTTTGGTCTTCAACCGGCTGGTCCAGTGAAACTCTTTTTTTCCCGTCTCTGTAAAGAAGTTTAACTATCCAATCAGTCGCTGGTTCGGTATTCTGGCAAAGTGTAAGTGGTCAGAGCCTGATTTCCAGAGAGAAATCTAAAATTATTTTCCAGAGCTTTTTGAAGGAGATGACCTAGAAATGAGATGGCCAAATTCTATTCTGATTTTGGCTTTTACAGACGGTTACACACATTTATGAATTATGAATTCCTACTTAGAGTCTTACACTGAACACTGCAGACATCTTTCCTCAATGAAAAACAAAATACTCTATAGACAAATGAAGTAATGACAAGATAAAACTGAGCATGATTTGTGCAAAAGCCAACAGCAACATTCTCTACTGGCAGTTTTTATTGTGTTACGCAACATGTGAACAGCATAACTACAAAATTAGGAGTAAAAAAATTAGAAATTCCTTGTTAAGAGTTCACCATCTATTTTAATTTGATGTCCTTTTTTGGGCAGTCTTAAAATCACTGTGGTCCAAAATCTCATCTGCAGAAAGGCTGACGCACTGGAGCTGTGGAAACATCATCTGGTGGCCTTCCCATTTTCATGAACATCCATCCTGTAAGCAAGGACAATGTCAAGTTCTTTTAAATCCTGAGCATGAACACAAACCGCACTAACAAGAATGGTATTCATTCAGCATAATGACACTTTCACAGATGACTGAACACACCCGTTCTCATCTTTGAGGTGCTGGTACAACTCGAACTTGCTGTTCACAGAGCTGGCTCTTCCAAAAAACTCCTGGTGCTTCCTGGAATTGACTGCAGTGATTCGGTTGCTCCACATAGTGAGGAGTGAGACAGGACCTGCAAAGACAGTGAATCAAAAACATACAAATAGTTTGTGTGGTGTTATTTTCTTCAAAAATGTGCCTTATACTGTGATAAAATGTCAATAACTTAGTGAAAATGTATCCGCGCTTCTGTGTCGTGTTATGAAAGGAGATCAGGTGTCAACTGTTGGTACCTTTCGATCTTTCTGGAGGCTGAATCTCCTCTGAGGTTAAGCGAGGCTTTTTGTTGAGCGGCTCTGGGGAATCTGGGGAATCCTTGATGACCTCCGACTCCTGCTCATCTTTATCCATCAAACCCTTTAGTCTTTGAGACAGAGAAGCATACATCACAAATATTAAAGTTAGGTTCTTTTATCTCTTTCTTCTGTTGTATCCAATAAGCTCAATAAAAATAAGCTGTGAATCCACATGGAAAAATGATAGACTAAATTATTTTTGCTAAAACAAACTGAAGGTTCTCGGGCACTACTGACCTCTCCGAGTCCTGCCAGCTTTTGTCGTCCGTCTCCTTGCTGCCATTTTTCTCTGTCCTGTCCTCCCTCTCCTCTCTCTTCCTCCCTCTCTTCTTCCGGTCCTCCTCCTCTGGAGGTTTGCTGCGGCAGGCGATGATGCAATCCAGAACTCGCTGGTGCCTGTCAGTCGCCCCGGAGTGAGTCTTCACTAATGTTTCCAGCTCATTCCACATTATGCGGTACTGCTCATCCCTGGAGATAATAATTATGTGGAAATATTAATGCTGATTTCCGCTGGTAAGCCAGGACTGGGGAGTGTAAAATGATCAAAACTGAGGTAATACCTCTTGGGGCCTTTGCCTCTAGATCCTACAGTGGAAATGGGGAGTGGGTCGTTCTTTCTCTCCATATCTACCAGGTTGTAAACGGTCTTCTGGCAGGTGAGAACATCCTCATCTGTCAAAGTCTCTTTTACTATCAGGTTAGCCAGAGGAACCACCTAATAGAGCAAAAACGACACAGACGTGTGCTAAAGGGGGATGTGGGCCAACTGGAAAAAGACAAATCTTTGGTAGAAATAAGAAATAACACTGATAATCAGGAAGACTAGTATTCCTGGATGGTGCCTCACTGCCTGCATGTTGAAGATGGTCGTCTGGGAGATGATCATTGGCCAGTATCGAGTGTGGCGCTCCAGCTGAGCTTTGGCCCTCTCAGCTGGCAGCTTCCCTGAGGGATCGTGGGAAGATTCTGACACAGGAGTTAGCCGGTTCTCCCTCATAAATTCACCAAAATCCTGAGGAAAAAATGTAAAAAACAAAAAACATTTAGGATCAGATCAACTTTGCTGAATATTTCTGAACAGCTGATGGGAGCTGTACATACAGTGATGCGGTAGTCTGTCACACGGCCTCCGCAGCCCTCACTGATGGAGGGCGGGTCCTCTAGGGTGGAGCGGTTGCTGTTGAGCACGTGCAGGAAAATCTCGCCTCCGTGGCTACTGAGCATGTGGCTGATTACCTTTGAACCTGACTTCCTCGGCTGCTCCAGCAACACGGACCGACCTGTTATCAGCACATCAACACGAATAATCAGCGGTTTGCAGGAACAGTCAAAAAATAAGACTTCAACACAAAAAATAAACAAATTGTGATGAATCCAGTTTACCATTAAGGAGAAAATTGGTCAAGCATGACGAGGGACGACTGTTGACATCTGTGGGGGAGATGCGATAGGCTCCTGTGCAGTAATGTAGCTCTGAAGTGGAAAAAAAAACAGATCTTTTGACCACCATTAATTACAACATAAAACATGAACAATGCCTCCTTCACTGATGACTCATTTTTTTTCCCCCTAGATGGTAACTATTTGTCTATTACAACCATTATTGTTATTTTATAACAAGATCCCAGAAGGACACTGTAACAGAGATGCACAGGTTGTACAATTCTGGTCAGATACTGTTCTGTTTTTCTTTGTTTCTTATGGTTCTGTTCTTATTGATTTCTCCAGCTATAAATCACTGAGACAACATATTAGGACCAGCCACTGTCATCATTAAAAGCTATTTTATTTGCCTAAATGCTAATATCAGTCCACAATCCCAATATTTGCAAATATACTGTGTATACCTAGTCTGCAAATTAACAGAACAAATACATTAAAACTATAAACTGAACAAATGTCGCTGCTTAAATTAGACTTGAGGATAAATATTCTAACTCAAGAAAGCGTGGCCTAAGGCTGATAACTAGTGGCGTTCCTGAGGGCCTCGTCTCTTGTGCACAGAGATTTCTCCACATTTTCGGAATGTTTTTGTTCTTACGTACTGTGGAGGTTTTTACAATTTTCTGAAAATTGACCTGTTAGTCAGTTAAAATAAATAGCTGTAAACCAGCTTGTTCTTTTAAGTATCACTGACGTGTTGCTGCCATCAAATTGAAAATGAGCGAATTCATTTGAAGAGACAGTACCATGTCTCAGTTTAAACGTGGTATTTTTTCTGTGTACTTTTGTACATAAGTTATAGATTTATGAGATTAAAAAAACAAAACAAAAAAACAATGCATGGTGTTGCAAAATCACGGTGTTGTAAAACCTTTTAAATGAAGAATGAGTGAGGTTATTCTTTGTTGCAATTTTTCCCACCTATGCTGTTTGTTCGTGGAGTACACCATTTTAACGTAACCGTCTCCTTGAGTCCATTTTCTCTAGTGCTGGTCCCCGCCATGTGTAAGTCTCCTACACAACACAAACACATCATTGACACATTTTATTTATTTCGAAGATTAAGAACTCAAAACACCAACAAGGAGCCCATTGAGCTGTCCAGCTTGTACCTCACCTCCCAACTAAAGCTAGGACGCACACGCTCCACCTAATTCTTGCAAGATTTCTGAAATACTTTATTTTGTGTAGCAGGGTTTGGAGGTTTCAACAGCATTTCTTACAATGGGAAAATAACAGTTTCAACCTCCTGACCTGTTTAACTGGCTCATTTAGAGCTAGGCAGACCTGTAACGTGGGCACTCACCACTTTTAAAGAACTCGAGGTGGGCGTCTCGGTGATGCAAGAGCTCAACGTCATAATTAGCCGATGTGTTGGCATGCTGCTCTTCCTGTCCACCCACAGAGACATTAACAAACAAAGGTCAGCGTGAAGTCAGCTCCTAAAAGGTTCAAACTCACACAAATGCACAAACACACATCGACACTGCTGATTTCATGTCCCAAAGGGCAAAATGATAAACAAAGTAAAAGGAAAAATGTTGGTTCATTCAATGACCCAAGTTTTAAAGCAGAAATTATTATTCAGTTTAAACATGCTTTGATGTGTTTAAAAGGTTTGTTTTGATAATAGGACTTGTTTACTTCTGAATATGGGCAACATTACTATCAATTTGAAAAAAAAAGTCAGTACATGGATAGCTGGAAAAGCTGGAATCCAGATTGAAGGGATAGATGCGCTCAAAAACTAGTTACAAAAAAAAAAAAAAAAAAAAAAGCACAATGGAACACACTGAGACACTAAATGGAAGATCTCGGGAAGAGAGACCGTTTTCAAGGGGTGGATAGAGAGCAGGGGAAGTCTGATACACTTTTAGGGCATCTACACATTGACAGAATTTAATAAATCAGAAGAGGCAACGCTGGTCACAGATGTTTCCACTTATGAACACTTGAATGCAACAAATTCTGAAGTTTTCTTTTAGTTTTTGTCATAAAAAGAATCTCTACAATCAGACCAAAAAGATTTCCCCACAAATCAAATCCCTTTAAAACTACATTTGAACTTTGTAAGTCCACATGAGACCAGAGTTGCCCGTCCTTTACTTGATCCAACTGACACATCAGGATAAATTCATGACCCTAACGTTCAAAATATACACACTACATGATGCAAACTCTGCCCCCTTCCTCAGTTTGATGTGTGTGTGATCAGAGTACTAACCTGTTCGCAAACATTTAATGTGGGCTAGCAAAACAGAAAATACAGCATGAAACCAGCAGCAGGTTCACAGTCACATCGACATGCAGATGAGATCAAACAAAAGATGCGACTAGAGTGCATTGGGTTATTTTAGTGAAGCAAGGGTTCACACTTTATAAGCAAGCAAAGAAACAAAATGTGGATATGAGTGAGAAAAGAGGATAAAAAAAAACATAAAACCAATCAGTCCAATAAAAAAAAAAAGTGAGAAGTGCACTGTATTCTAAAAAAAGATTTCTATACTAGCAGAATGGAAAGACAAACATGTTATTTTAATCAACATTTTGGCAAAAGATGTGCAAGAGCAGATAAAAGGCAGGACGAAGATGGCGTTTACCTTCATGGGGATGTTCGTTATGGTGGTAGAGGCCAAGTCAAAGTGCTGCTGGACCAAAATGTTGAGTTTGGTGGCCAGGTGCCTCCCAGCTCGAACACTGTGCACCTCACTGGTGAGCAGAGGAGAGATCTGAGACACAAAGAGAGGGACACAGTGAAAAGCTGGATTGTGATAGATTAAATGGGGTTTGGGTGAAATCCAGTGTTAACACGTCTTCACTTTCTATTGTGATTGATTTTAATTAAACGTTGACCATCAAGCTTTTCACCCACCTCTTTCTTGGGCCGGTCAGACACCAGTGTGTCCTCACCCTGTGGGTAGATGTGAACTAGAACCAGCTCACACTGCTGGATGGCCATGAGCCTAAAACCCACAACAATGAGTTTTAATATTACAAGCAATACCAGAGTTTCACTTTTTATAACCAAGTCAGGATCACCTGGACAAGTCTTTCTTTGCTGCGTACTGACCTGTCTGAGCCTGCTGCCAGCTTGTTTTGCTCTATAATAGTTTCCTGAATGCAGTCTTCCAGCATGCGCACATGTGTGTCGCTGCACGACAAAAAACAAAAAGAGCAGGAATTTATGGACATTTATGGACAAGTAAAATGACAAGTGTAACAAGAGTACATGGCTGCAAAGAGGCACATGTGTTTGTAAATCTGCTGACAAAGGACCCATTTTCCATGTAAGCCCCCCTCAGACATGCACTCCTTCCAATCCATCTGACAGCTTTTGAACATGCAGGTTCTAAGACTGACTCTTGTTACTTTATGTTACCTCAGAGAGAAAGAAATGCAGTTTCTTTTTTTTATAAACAAAATTCTTCCGTTGATACATTCTTATCATTAAAAAAATTAAATAAATATTACCTGACAAAACTGGTTTGAAAAAAAAATGACTTAGGGTAGTTCAGAAACTGTTCAGCATCTGTTTTGATGCATTCAAACCTCTCTCTCTCTGAGCCTGTGACGGAAGAGCACATACTCTTCTCTTAGCGACAATGAGGAAACAAAAAATAAATAAAAAATAAGTGTTTAGAAAGCCTGGTTACACCTCACTAGAGTTGATGCAGACAATGCTTTTTGCCAGAAGTGCAACATGTCTTGCACATTTGGTAAAACATGCTTCTTCAGCAGATAAGTGAAGCTAATATGTTTTAGTATCCCGCGTGTAAAAGGACTGTTTTTCTAGCTGACTGTTATGGGCTTTCCATCACTGTATTAGCTGTGTGGTAACCTTCATTCAAATATAGATGAGAGTTTTATTATGGCTTTAACTCACATTGCGCAAGGTTTTCAGTGATACAGTTGTATAAGTTATTCTTATGACTCAAACAAAATAAAGAGCTGAAGCACTGAACACGTGGCCTCTGTTTACCTTTTAGCATTAGTTAGGCAGATAATACGGCCTCTGTTAGCAACTCTGTCAGCTGTGTCCATCAGAGCGATGCGCTTCTCATGCTGCAGCTCTGTGATTTTACATAATGACTCCACTGCAGCTACCAGGCCATGCAAGATGCTGCAGCACTCCGGGTCCTCGCGAGGGTTTGGTGGCCCAACAGCTGCCAGAGCTGACATGAGCTGTGAAGAAAGATGGGAGACTGAGTTCAAAGGAAATGTCTCCAAATTGTGACAAAGTTGATGTTAAATACTGCAACTAATTCAATTCAGGCAGCTTATTCCGTTTAAATGTGCAGTGGATTACCTCGTGAGTGCTCTGATCTTCCCTCCTCCAGCTATTCAGTATGTGAAACTCTGAATCACTCACAATGTAATTAACCTGGAAAATAAAGAGGAGGCAGAAAATGTCAGTGGCATGGATGACATCAAAAGGTGGACATCCAGCATGCCCAGTCTCATAATTATATCACTTAGATGGACAAACAATAAAAAACAGACACTAACCAGTTTGTCCTTTGGATAAACATCATAAAGGATCCGGCAGTACTCCATGGAGCACTCCACAGCGCAAGTCCACAGGGACTTTGACACCGGGGCCAGAGGAATGACCCCTTGAGCTCTGCTCTTTGTCAGCACATCACACTCCACCTGCTGACGACTGGACTCTGCCATGTAGGGACAGTGATCCACTACGAAGACAGTCTTGTGTGCCACAGAGAACATCTTCATTTTGCAAATCTGCAGAGTGAGATAAACCATAAGAAAAACAGAGCCAGACAGGAATGTTAGCTGTCTATATATTTTGTTGTTTGTTTATTTTTGTTAGGAAACATGTAGGCCCCTGACACATTAAAGGAACAACCTGAACCTACCCCCTACAGTGAGGAGATTAGAAGAACCCAAGAAGGGTCTATTTCTGGCATGATCTGGGGCTACTATTATCCTTAACATCACCACATCTCAGCAGTATAAAACACCTACACTTGACATTTAGACAGTGTGCCACACACCTCTATTGTGGTTCTACATAGTCCAACACTTTCCAATACAACCTGCTTGTTTGTTGTTGTTTTTTTTCTTTAATTAAAAGTGCAATAGGAAGGTGAAGAATAGTGTGCAGACAGGGTGGAGTGGATGGAGTATCAGGGGTGAGAAGGATAGGTTCACAGGTATTGAGACTTGCTATGATGTATTTTTCAAAGATGGTGGTTCTAACAAAAAGACAGAAGGCCAAGTTGGAGGTGGCAGACCTGAAGGTGCTAAGATTTTAAGTGAGACAATAGACAGGATTAGCGATACAGAGGGTTGATGTTACACAGACGAGAATGCCAGCAATAGGGTGAGATGGAAGATGAGCACCCAGAAGAAGTAGTTGTTTTGTTATGTTTTGTCCTGTCTTGTATCTTATTTAGACACAAGACCGGAAATGATCTCTAAATTGGGACATACACTTACTCAAGCTTTCTAATAAACAAAACCTGGTTAAAACATCCCAAGAAGCCTAGATAAAATAACCCAGATGTCTTTGGAGTGAAATAAACCTATGCACTAACCTTACAAAGAATACATTTATGACCTCATATGACCTAAACCAAGTAGGCAGCATAGATTATATATTACTACAAGCAATCTCTATGACTGTTCATATTCAGGTTGGGTCAATTTCCACCTCCGTTTTACTGCTATTTATTTTGACTCACCTGGTGGAAAACTTGGGAAGGTAACGCTTCCCGGTCTGGAAACAACATGAATCGTCTGAAAAGCCCCGGTATCTGTATTTTTCTAGGTCACACTCTGACTGTTAAACCCCCTCTCCGTCTGCAGCGCGATGATCCTGACGCGTTTCAGGACATGTTAATTAATATGCGAACGTCCAACGACCTGCTAAAAAGAGCATGTCACCGAGCAGCGCGTTAGCCTGTCAGCTAACACCAGTCGCAACCATTTATTTGCTGATTCACGTTTATGACCGGCGGTTTAAACATTTAATGGTAGCATTTGCGTAATTCCAGGAAACACGTCTTCTAATTAACCAACTTCCAAACAACCGTTGCCTAGCAATTTTTTTGCAGACACTTGGGGGAAAAAAGCACAAACAATACAGTTCAAGTTGCTACAAGCTAGCAGGTTTGTTATTGGCGGAAATGTGTTGAGAGGTGTTCCGCCTCTTCTTCTTCTTTGACGTTCTAAAGCAGCTCACAGAGGTGGCGCTATATTACTGCCATCTTCTGGATTTATTAGTCACACGCATAGTTTTTTTCCCGCCTATTTGTCTGTTTTGTTTTTGTTTGTTTTTGCTTGTCTGACATTGTTTTGTTTATAATCCCTTGTGTGAACGTAAGGAATGTGTTAATACGTGAAAGTCATTACTAAAAGCTTCTGAAACTTCTTTTATGTGCACTGTATAGTTTTCTTCTTCTTCTTCTTCATTCTATCTTCTATGGAAGCCACTGAAGAAAAAGCTTTTTCATCATCAGTAAGTTAAAAACTTAAATGTAACTTAAAGAATATATACTATATAAGGATATATAATTTCATAACTCAAAGGTTATGAGTTATATAGCTCTCAAAAGTCGACTAACTGACCAAGTATCCTGAAATCTGGAGTTTTTTCTGAGTAAATCAGCATTTCAAGATATATTAAAATTCTCATTGACAGACCAGTTCTCAAGGTCACCAAATTCCAATAAACTTTTTAAGGCCTACTTTTTTCTGTTTCTTAACCAACACGGTGCCATGCATATTCTTTTCTGTCTGTTGATTCCAGTACTGCCCCATCAGGTTTGGACAGTTTAATATTCATTAGAATTGCCCTTTCTCTTTCAGCAGATTAGCTGGTTGTTGGTTCGGCTTGTTGTTTCCTTTCTTGTTGCTTGCAATGCTCATGAAAACACTGCAGGCACTTAATGTTAGGATTGGCTTATATACATACATACATGCAGGTGCCTGATTTTACACTATACAGCATGGAAACAGAGTTATCCTTGGGTATCAAAACATCCTATTTTGTAATTTGTAGTAAACAACATCCTGCTATGATTTTCTTTCATGTGCACTGACTCCAGAAGTATTCACCTACAGATTATAACACTGTTTGAGTGACACACTTTCCATATAATCCCATAATCATTTTTAGGTCTGCGCTTGCAGGCCTTGCTGATTCAGAGACTTATTCCCGTGAACAAAGCAAGACAAACAGAGATCAGTTGGTTTTAACTTGGACAAGAGGAGCCCAGATCTCAGAGCTACAAGCTCTGCACCCAACCTCAGACGACTCCAACTCTGGCCTGGCCCCCTCTTGCCGGACTAGAGCAGCGCAGATACTGAAGGACCCGTCCCACCCTGGCAACAAACTGTTCCAACTTCTGCAATCCGGTAGAAGGTTTCACATCATCCGGGCAAGGACAGAGAGACTCAAGAGGAGCTTCTAGCCCCAAGCCATCGGGCCCTGTTTTGCTCTATAATAGTTTAGAACATGTGTAGTAATGACAACCATATTGATCCACAATTCTCTAACAATCGTCTGTCCCTAAATTGAATTTTCCCTGTTCAAATTCCTCTGTAATTTAATGTAGGCGTATTTTGATGCTAATAAATTTATGCTACTACTGCATTATAATGCAGTAAAGTCATATATGACTTTTACTTTAAATATAGAGTCTATATACTTCTTTTAGTGCCTGAGAAAAAAATTATTACACCATGAAATTCTTCAAATCATTTTTCTATCATCTTAGGATATATTTCACAAATAAGATCTACTTTGAAGATCTATCATGTCTGGATTGTGGTAACAGCCTTTTTTTTCTTTAGAAAAAGAAAACAAAAGAATATGTTTAATGAGTGCAGGCTGTGCAGAACTCAGAGATCACATCACTCCTGTTTTAGCTTTTTGATACTGGAACTTTTAAGGCCTTTCCTCCCAGCTACATCTCTGACACCTTAATACCATATGCACCACCACCTACCTTGAGCCCCCTGTTTCAAGAGCCCACCTAAAAATCTAAGGGCACACTTTCAATCCAACTTGTATTTGTGCAAAGAAATCAAATTAGAAGTATGATACTTTAATAAATAAACAAAACATATAGCAGCTTAATGTCTTTAAAAAAATGTAAAGTAAATACTATTATTTTTAAGTATAATATCTAGGGGTTTTTGTTTTTGTTTTAGTCAAAGCCACAGGGAGCCACTGGGGATGGGCAAAAAAAGCCCATATAAATATTGGCAATCTCTCTCTCTCTTTTTTTTTTTGGAAAACTGGCTTAAAAACAAAAAAAAGGAAAACAAAAATCGTCATCAAGAGAACTGCAGGCCTCACTTGCCTCAGTTAAGGTCAGAGTTCATGATTCAACAATTAGAAAGAGGCTGGGAAGGAATGGCATCCATGGAAGAGTTCCAAGAATAAAACCACAGAGGCTTGTCTCACATTTGCCAGAAGACATCTTGATGATGCTCAAGACTTTTTGAAATCAGTTTGTGCCCTGAAGCGCAAGCACACCTGGGTTAAATAGGTTAAATAAATCGGTTAAATAAAATGTTTTGAACTGATCTGATCAAAATCTGGACTTAAATCACGTTGAGATGCTCTGGAATTACTTCTTCGCAGCGCTGTATCATATCCGCAAACCCAAATGCAGTCACTCCAAACAGTTTATAGCATTTAAAAAGGAAACAGAGCATTATGATAAAAGATTACATCACATATTTACTCCCCTGTCCCTGTATTAGTTGCTGACATTGTTTACTGTAGTTGCTAATAAAAGGTTTCATTAGAGGGGAAAAAAACACTGGAGACTTTTTTTAAAGAAAGTTCTGTAACTGATAGAAGATTTTCTCTTAAACTGAATGCGTATTATATCAACAAGTATCTGGTCAAGGCCTGGAGAGCTGAGGTCCATGCGCAGAATTATTAATTATGAAAATGTTGATGGGTATAAACCAGAAGAAAGCTACACAGGGCCAGATAACCAACTTTTATTTGAACACTCTCCTCCTCCTCCTCCTCCCCCGCCCCCCTCCAGCCCCACCCGTTTCACACTCGTACAAGTCACTGTATGAAAACTTTACGCGCACTGAACCAACGCTGTGAACTGAAGCAAGAATGCGCGCAGGCTGTGCCTTGAAATCACAGTGAGAACCGGCACGCTTGTTGGTTTCCGGCTGTATAGTTTTTTTGTTTTTTTTGAACTTTTTGTTTGGGAAGTGATGACACTGGAGCTGTCGGCAGGACTATGAGCGACCACGACATCCTCGAGATGGAGTCCGACATGGAGGATCTGGGGGATATAGAGCTGGGCATGATAGATGAGGAAGTTGGTGAGAGAACATGGTCTTTTGCAACAGTTGTCTGCATGCTATTCCGGAGCGCGGACTCGGTCTGGGTTTTATCCTCGTGATGCTGTGGGTCCTTATCGAGACAGCTGTCGATATTCTTAGGCCACGTTATCTCCGGGAACTCATCTTTTGCTACTCTGTAGTGGAGAAATTATTACTATTGTAACTCCTTTAAACAAAGTCCCCTTTCTCTTATGTATTCTGCACTCCGGTATAGTTAAGATATTTACTTTTTACTCTATAATATGTAGTCCCAGTATGGCGCAAATACAGTGTTGCTCAAGGATAGATGACGGTGTGCAGTGTTACAGATTGATCAGGAATGGGCATGTGCAGAGAGACAATTGAGCACCAGTGGAGGTGTGGTGCACAATACAGCTTCGGACATCTCCAAGAACCTAAGATTACAAATGACTATAGTTTCTCGGTATTCCTAGATCTCCCTTGCTACCACACAGAAACACCTCTCAGCGAGCTTTTGTTCGGATTTTTCACATTCCTGACTCTGCAAACCGAAACCATAACTCCGCTGCTGAACAGAATGTCTCCTGGGCTCGTCTTCATCTCTGTACCCAGAGTAGATTCTGCTGCAGTGTTTCTGTGAAATCTATATCATGTCTGTCTCATCTAAAGTGACGCAGGCCTATCGATGACATGTTTTTTTTCTCTCCCTTTGTTCACTGATGTCTTAGATAATAGATCATAAGATAAGATCATAAAATAGATCATAAAGAGCATCTCACTGTAAAGGCACTCTATTCTAATGGAGGCTTCGTTTCATTAGAATCAATCAAATGTAAAATGGTCACACTGGCTGTGGTTGAGGTGGTGTCAGTCACTTTGGCTTCTTACCCAGCTTTCTTTTTTATGCTTCAGTAAGCATGAGGCTTGATCTCAATCCAGGCTTGACACAGTTGCTGAAGCTGCACTGGATGTACTGTATTTTACTGAACCAATTGAACGAAGATGAGAAAATCTGGTTTAAGTACTTTTCATGAAAACCAATAATTATTTATTTATTTTGCATGTAAAATATACAGCCACATTTGTGTCCTGACTTGCAATAGAGCTGGTGCTCAGTTCTTATCTGTTGTGAAACCTCCCCTGAGCTCAATGCAGAAAAGCAACTCCTGCCGTTTCGTAAGATACTTTTTTTTAACCATCTCCGGCCTTCAAAATTATTATTATGTACGCCTTAAGGTCACATACCTAGGCACCACAATGCTTCAAAAGCTGTTTTTTTTTCTTTTAAGGAATAATCCATTTTCCTCTCATTGTTACATGTGCCTTTTTTTTCTTTTTTCTTTTTTGTACATTGATGTGTCGGATGTACTCTAAGGAAGGAAGTAGCCTGCAACTGGGTTAGTGGTTTCTGACAAAATAAAAGATTTCAGTTGCATGCTTTTCAAATGACTCACACTTTCTGAATCAGTTATGGTTGCAGAGGTTCTGTAACAGCGTTTGTGTTCGGAGACTGACGATTTCAGATGAATGTGTGTCTGTCTAAACTGCTTAAAACCCGGGCTGTATGTTATGTCACTGCACTTTGTGGGATGACTGCAGTATAGAAGTCAGACCGTGAGCCTACTTGAAGACTTTCAAAGGAGAAATTGTTGATTTTAAGAGCAGTGTTTCTTCCTCATGCTCCCTCAGCATGTTACTATGGCCTGTGTTATGAAAACAACATCTGTCTCCAGTTAGTTTTCTTTTCCGCTTTATATGGAAACACTGCAAGACTTCCCATATTAGATTTTTAGGTCATCTGTTTTTTCGACATAAGGGACAAAAGATTTATGAGGCAAATGGGAGAGGCTGCAGTGTTATTTTTATTATGTATTTTCTTGTTTTGATGTAGTCTGTGGTGGGAAAGTATGTATGTTGAGCAGCTATTTTGTATCAGGGGATTTATAGAACAATTGTGGTGAGTAGGACGTTTTGTGCAAGCAATAAATCAGCGAGAGAGTGTGATGTTAAAGGAAGTGAAAAGCAGTCTGTGGTGCTTCAGTGAGCACTGCAGAGCTAGAGCATTAGCTATAACTCAGTGGAAAACAAAGGTTAAAGAAAAGCGGGTCAGTAGCCCTTAAGAATGCTGTAGACTGGTGGGGAATAAAAAGCTGGAATGAAATAGGGAATGAAGCTCAGTTGAGTCATTTTGTAGGCAAAACAAACAAGAGTTCACTGATTTAATTGAAAATGAACTTCAGTTATTTTCTACAGCATCTGAAAAAGTGGTTGGGTGGAGTATGTGAGCTGTTTCTGGGCTCTAAAGTGGGGAATGCCAGAAAAAACGTTCAAGAATAACTGCTCTTTCAGCCTACTGATGCATATTTCCATCAACAATAAGCTCCTATAAGTAGATACCTTCTTAATATAATATATGCGATCTTACCTTTTGCTTTGTTTACCTTAGTTGACTAAACCATTTGTACTGTAGGACCTTAACTCAGTGTAACTATAAGTTACTGTACTGTACTTAACTATACAGAACTGTTATAATCAGTAGTATATGCATAAACATATATGTACACCTATTAGAGAGCATAATTTACCTAGTTTATGGGCTAAACTGATATTTTAGACACATTTAGTTTAAAGGGCACAAATGCTTTTCCTTATTCTCTGGCACATTTTTGCTGTACTATGAGAGATAGTCACATTAAACATGGCTAAAAGTCTCACAAAATAAGGTCAGAATATGTGCATCCAGTCCCTATGAGTCAAAAGCTTAGGGCACACACTTTTATTCTGTTTTTTACGTTTGTTTAATTCTACTTTAAGGGGAATCCCCTCACACAGTCATGGCTGTCCCCACCCACCTGTTGGCCAAAGATAACTTAAAGGGACGCAAAATGGCCTGTTTCAGACACTGGAGTGACAGAGAGTTCGGATATAGAGATATATGAGGACCATTCTAAACTGTAAATCATAAAGCGCTACTCTGCAAAAGTTGTAAATGAGCATCAGCCCTTTCATAACAGGTTTATGACCATATGACAAAGCTGTAAAAGAACAGCGTTGTAACCGTTCTTTCAGTCCATATCTGTCATTGCCTTCACAGCTGCACCCTCCCATGATTTTATCTTGTGGAACTCCAATGAAATCAAAATCTCCTCACAGACATATGAACATCCGTGTCTGTTTTTATGTGCATGCCCCAGCAGGCGTACAGACACACTCATCCTCTCTGTTGTGGCTGACAAAGATATGTATTAGGACAAACATGAGATGCAGGTCAAACTGCAAATAAAAGACTAAAAGAGAAATAGTAGCAGCATAACTTCTGTGCTATAAATGCAACAGAAGTTAATACATTCTCTGTACAAATCTTTTCTGGAAAAAAAGCTACAATATAAAATCTATATAATCTGCTAGTAATGCATCTTCTGCAGTACTTAGTTTGCATCCACTTAATCATGGACATTTGGATGTTTGGCTGGACATGGATAATTTCAGGCTTTCAGTGAATTATCTGACTGGAATGATTTTACAGCATGCATAATGGCCTGTATTTAATGGCCTGTATTTGTATAGCGCTTTACTAGTCCCTAAGGACCCCAAAGCGCTTTACACACTCAGTCATCCACCCATTCACACACACATTCACACACTGGTGATGGCAAGCTACATTGTAGCCACAGCCACCCTGGGGCGCACTGACAGAGGCGAGGCTGCCAGACACTGGCACCACCGGACCCTCTGACCACCACCAGTAGGCAACATGGACCATGCATATTTAATGGCTTTAAAATAAACAAGAACTGGTTACACATGGTGAAAATTACACACATATATATATATATTTGACTACACTTCTTGGTATATTTGCTAGAATTCATTTAAAATTGTTGGTTTCATGGCATGTATCCAGCCTTTAAACATAGCCCACAAATTTTCAATAGGTTTGAGAGCTATGGAAAGCTTGATGTTAGCCCGCTTTATCCATTTCAAAAACAGGCTACTGTATTTGTTTGGCGTCATTATCCTGTTGGAACACCCAATTGTTTCAATAATCCAGCCACAGATTTGAGGTAAAGTTAAAGAATTTGGGGGTAGTCCTCCTTTTTCATTGTTCCATCCACTTTTTGTAATGCACCAGTACCGCTGGCAGCATAACAGCCCCCAGAGCATGTTCAGTGTTCTTAGGTTTGAAAGCCTCACCTTTACTCTTCCAAGCACACCTCTTGTCATTGCTGTCATGGCTATACAACTTTTCCCCTTCTGACCATAAAACCTTTCGCCAGGAGTAATCTGGTTTATGTGGGCAGGTGCAAATTTCAGTTGACCTTGTACCTCCTCTCAGTCAATGGCAATGCAAAACAGACTTTACTGTGGTTTTCCAGCAGTTTCCAGTTCAAAGCAGTGTTTCGCCTTGGTTTGTATGTTCTCCTGAAAATCCTAACTAGGGCTGCCACAAATGATTATTTTGATAGTCGACTAGTCACTGATTATTTTTGCGATTAGTCGACTAATCAGATCATGCATCCATTGGACGTAAAACGTACAGCTTATTGCACCAGCAGCATCTGCTCTTATATAACTATCATTAGCTTACAGCTTTAAGTGTTTAAGGTATGTGCTAACTAAAAATAAAGACAAGATGATAGTTTATTAAATTTTAATGAAATTTGCAGATTGTTTCGGTGAAGTTTAATAAACTCAGCCGTCTGCTCCTTGCTATCTAAAATATAACAGGACACCGGAGTATATTCTCGAGCATCTCACACTTCTGATAATCAGCTGTCTGCTTGACGTTTATTCAGCTGTGTAAAAACTATAACTTTAATCTCAGCCAAACAGATTTAATCAGGAACAAATAATATACTGAAAAAAGCCAAAAAATAACATTTTTAAGTTACCAAAGTGACTTATATATCATGTTTAACCTGAGTAGCGAAAGACGGCCGTGGGTTTGAAAACGATTTGCTGATGTTGTGCCAAAAACTGATTTCCGGTATTTGCCAAAAACTTGTTGGTCTATAATATGTAGGGCTGCCACAAACGATTATTTTGATAGTCGACTAGTCACCGATTATTTTTGCGATTAGTCGACTAATCAGAGCATGCATCCATTGGACGTAAAACGTACAGCTTATTGCACCAGCATGCATCTGCTCTTATATAACTATCATTAGCTTACAGCTTTAAGTGTTTAAGGTATGTGCTAACTAAAAATAAAGGCAAGATGATAGTTTATTAAATTTTAATTAAATTTGCAGATTTTTTCGGTGAAGTTTAATAAACTCCTTGCTATCTAAAATATAACAGGACACCGGAGTATATTCTCGAGCATCTCACACTTCTGATAATCAGTTGTCTGCTTGACGTTTATTCAGCTGTGTAAAAACTATAACTTTAATCTCAGCCAAACTGATTTACTCAGGAATAAATAAAATACTGAAAAAAGCCAAACAATAAAATTTTTAAGTTATCTAAGTGACTTATATATCATGTTTAACCTGAGTAGCGAAAGACAGCGGTGGGTTTGAAAACGATTTGCCCGGAGTCCAGGGTTCTCACCGGCTCTAGTGAGCTTTGCCCCCGGCTAGCTATCGAGCTGGGGAGTAACAGACTTCGGAGCGCTTTTCAAAATATGTGGTGTCTTGATAAACTGAGCAGATATTTGAGGTTTACACAGCTACATTCTCGCCTGAAAATATGTTAAACGTTTATTTTGTGACCCAGAAAGAATAATAATAGTAATATTAAAACTAAGTAGCTGCCGCCATTGTTGGAAACTGAGCTGGGCTGCGCTATGAATTCTGGGACAAAGCTACTTCTTCTTCTTCGGGGTTTAACGGCAGCTGGCATCCTTGTACATGCACTGCTGCCATCTTCTGTTTCAGTCCATTATTACACTCTTAAATCCTACCACTTATTCCTGCGTCTTTTGTGATCTTACAAAGCTTCAAACGACGCCTCGACTATTAAATCAGTTGTCGACGATTTTGATAGTCGACGTAATCGTGACTAGTCGACTAATCGTGGCAGCCCTAATAATATGTGAAACATATGTCAAATATATCCCTCATGAATTATATCAAGTCATCTTGAGCAACAAACATTTGGCGATTGTGGCTCAAGAGTTGGCAGTTTGTCTTGTAATCGGAAGGTTGCCGGTTCGAGCCCCGGCTCCGACAGTCTCGGTCGTTGTGTCCTTGGGCAAGACACTTCACCAGTTGCCTACTGGTGGTGGTCAGAGGGCCCGGTGGCGCCAGTGTCCGGCAGCCTCGCCTCTGTCAGTGCAAGCTGGGGCAGCTGTGGCTACAATGTAGCTTGCCATCACCAGTGTGTGAATGTGTGTGTGAATGGGTGGATGACTGAATGTAGTGTAAAGCGCTTTGGGGTCCTTAGGGACTAAGTAAAGCACTATACAAATACAGGCCATTTACCATTCCTGTAACAAGGTAGAAGCTGCAATCAGTTTTTGGCAGTGACTTTTATGTATCCTTTATTTATGCAGTTAAAAGAAATTCTTGTTTACTTTAAAAATGTCTCTTTTAAGAGTAATCTGGCCAAGAGGACAGTTGAAATTGCAACAAATGCAAAAATAGTTCTGTTAAGATATTTTAAGTGGACAAAAGGAAGGTGATTGATTATAATGTAAGTACAATAACACAGTTACAAAGATACTTGAGAAACAGGTAATTTTTTAATTTTATATATAACCCCTTTGTAATACCTGTTCCCCGAAGTTTATTTAGCAACATACGTAACAATATTACACATAAAAAACACACAGAAACATTGGAAATCACTTTTTGGCACAACACCGGGAGTCCGGTGTTCTCACCGGCTCTAGTGAGCCTTGAACCCCGGCTAGCTATCGAGCTGGTGAGTAACAAACGCCTCCGAAAACGTCGGAGCGCTTTTGAAAATATGTGGTGTCTTGATAAACTGAGCAGATATTTGAAGTTCACACAGCTACATTCTCGCCTGAAAATATGTTAAACGTTTATTTTGTGACCCAGAAAGAATAATAAGAGTAATATTAAAACTAACTAGCTGGAAACTGAGCAGGGCCGCGCTGGGCCGCGCTATGAATTCTGGGATAGGTTGGGCCACGAAGTATACACCCGACCCATCCTTCAAATCTGGGGAAATGAAGGGCGCATTTGCATGATCTTGGAATCTGCAATTAATTAGAAATGTCTTTCCAAAGTTGTGACAATTAGTGACAATGACAGTTTTCCTCCTTAGTGTCAAGACTAGCGAGTTAAACTCAGAGTGCAGGTTTATTGCTGGGAAAATTCTTCATAGAAATAACATCACCAAAGGAACTCAAATCACCAATACGGGACTAGACACTAAACTGGGCACTGAAACCTAAAACTAGAAAACCTGAGGAAACAAACCAGAACTAAGAGTGAGGAAATTTACAGGAAAATGAGGGTTGAAAACACAGCACGAAGTGAGGATTAGGAAACAGGAAGAAACACAGCTGGGACAAATCAGACATAATGAGACGAGGGAACGCAAAACTAGATACACTGGCATAGGAGACAGACTATCAAAATAAAACAGGAAATACACCATGTACGCACAGACACGTACTCAGAGACACAAGCTTAACACTACGATAAAACTGATACGGTACAGAGGGAACATAAGGACAGAAATGACTAGACAGGAGACGTGGGACCAGGACAGGCACAGACACACAGACTTGATACTGAACAGAGGGAACACGGAGTACAGGGACAGGAATGACATGAGACACGACCGACAGGGGAACAAGAGAATAAACACGAGGGCAGAATTAAACCGAAGAACTAGAAATCACAAAGCCAGAAGAACTAAAGATCTAGAAATACAAAACAGAAACGAAACCCCTAATAGTCATGAACCACGATGAAATCAAAAATGAAAAAACTAAATTCAAAACACTGGGTCACTGGCCCAGGACTGTGACACTTAGATTTTCAGAGTTCCTTCAATTTTGTTTTAAGTATTGGTCCAAGATTGCTGACAAAAACAAATTATTGTTGTGCTAGCAAAGAGAAACTACCATTTTGGGGTGGCTGTAGCTCGGGAGGTAGACGAGGTCATCCACTAATCGGTTGGTGCTTCAGTCTATGTGCCAAATATCCTTGGGCAAGATACTAACCCCAAGTTGCTCAATGATGCATCCATCGGAGTGTGAATGTTAGACAGAAAGCAATTAACCACTGTTTAAAGTGCTTATATGAATGATGAATCCTCATTCACCCAATCAGTCTATTTACCAGTTCTAGTCAATCACGATCACATAACCTCTGCCAAGTTATTAAAAGAGTGAAGCGCATTTATATATTTGAGTATCTGAATATTTGAGTCTGTATGTATAATTTTTACTCTGTGAGAAAATCCAAAAAAAACTCAAACTTGTGCACCACACTCTTGTTTTTAAAGATGAATGCTGTATCACCATTCCACTCTGGAGAAAGAACAAGCCAAAGAAATCATTAAAAGCCCCAAATTCCCTGATATTCATGCCCATGATAAGTTTATGCAAACCTCTGTCCAAAACTGCATGTCTGTTCTTTGTTCATTGTTGCATTTGCATTCCTATTTATATGCAATCTTCTTCTTCTTTCTTTTTTTTTTTTTTTTGCAGTATACCCAGAGGAGTTTTTACCAACTTATCACTCTATCAAAGAAGGAGGAAACGTAATTAAAGCACAAGAGGTGAGTCAACAGACAATGAAGTAACATTAAACCCCCAACATAATATTATGAGCTTTACTGAAACGTAGTGGGTCGGACTGTGTGGTGAGAGAGGGGGAGGGAGAGGAGAGCAGGGCGTTACAGTGTTTGTTGACCTACGTTACACGTTGAATAGGCAGGTCCAGGTCAGCGTTAACACTGTTTCTGCTGCGACTGTCTCCAAGCTGGACATTTACTTGTGATTATGTTCAACAAGTATGACATTATGGAGGAAGAGGAGTATGAGTTTCATCCTGTAGATTTACCCAGTGAGCCTTGTTTTTCCCCTCAGGTAGAGTTTAATGACAAACCAGACTCCCTGTTCTTCAATGATGGTGTAAGGAGGATTGACTTTGTCCTGGCGTATGAAGATGAGGACAAGAAGGAGTATGAGAAGAGGCATGTGTTCCAGAGACGCAAGGTAAGCTTGTTTTTCTTTTAACCTTATTGAGCATTTTAGTAAACCGCACCATGCTATTAAATCCAAAGGTACTGGGTGTACTGCAAACGGTGCGAAGTGGAGTAAATAGTGCATAGCAGAGAGATGACATTATAGTAATAAAAAGCTTAATTTGCATAGTTCTTTGTAAAACACGGTGGTTTCTGGTATGTATGTGGGAGCCTGGATATACGGGTCTTTATATCCCATTAATAAAATGATAAAATCAATTTTAAATTTCACTGGATGCTGGTGAAGGGAAGCAAGAATAGAGGTGACGTGTGAGTGCGGGCAAGCCTAGCTGTTATGTCAGTGTGATTACTGACCTTCAAGAAGCTGTCAGGGTGAAAAAGAATTGCAATGGAGGACATTTAAAGATATCCAACTGTTAATGGTAATGTTAAGGTTGTCATCGTCAACATAGTAACATATGAGATGCCTTTAAAGCTCTTAAGTAGATGGCCAGGAGAGTAGCAGATAGTTGGAGAGTTGGACCAAAGCGCTTCTAGTGAGAATATTTAGCTATTAATGATTTTTTAGCTATCAGAATATAATGAAAACCATTTAAGAAAAGTGATGCCAACCTAGTTCAACAACCTGTCATATAAGACCGGTGTGATCAGTGGTGTTAAAGGCTCGGGGACTGCAAACAGCCTGCTATGCCAGCATTCAGAATCGACAGAGAGTAGTTATGATGTTAGATTTAGAGTGTTAGTATTGACATTTGATCTCTGAGCGTCTATTCTTTTCACCAGTGACTCTCTGGTTCGATTCCCAATGGGTTTTATCTGAATGCCTTCATTTTAACTTTAAGATCTGACTGCACTTTATTTGTCCTAATGAGTTATATAACAACATTCTTCTAATAGAATAATCTAACATCATAACGTATACACAGAGTGCATGCATGCGAATGTATATAGCCAAAATTTTCTCAGTGTTTGATTTATTACTCATACAAATGGCAGAGTCTGTTTCTTATTTGTAAATGGAGTTTTTGTTTGCACTTGGATTAGTCTGTCAGTCTGTGGCTTCATATTATTCCCCTCTGTCTGTAAATATTAATTATCCAGGATATG
The DNA here is from genome assembly GCF_051167445.1 of Perissodus microlepis. Lineage (NCBI taxonomy): Eukaryota > Metazoa > Chordata > Actinopteri > Cichliformes > Cichlidae > Perissodus > Perissodus microlepis. The sequence continues at coordinate 9,293,390 of NC_140477.1, forward strand.
AAGCATTAGATTCTGACTGTGAGGTGCTCCTGGCTATATTTCTTGAGAGAGCTAATGAAGAGCATCATTTTTTCAATTAGATGCTCAAAGTTCATCATCAGAACAGATCTGTTTGGTCATGAGTAATTTTTAATTTATGTTTTTAGATTTTGTGGTGCAAAAATGTTAAACCGCCACAAAACAAAGTCAGTTGGTTTGTAACTGAAGAAAAGGAAAAATAGAAAGAAAGAAGACCAACTCTTCCTGGTCTGGTTTCTGTTATTAGTATTAGACTGAAGTATGAACTGGCATATCCAGGCTTGTTTGTCCTCTTTCACAACAGGTTTACAGTCAGGTGTGTATATAATGTAAAGCTTGGAAATGAATATGTTGTTGTTAGAAAAGAAGTGCCACATGTTTTCCACTTGATTGAGATGAGAGCTGTGAATAAATACAGGCAGTGGGTGTAGACAGCTGCAACCCTGCTCCACGTCCGTAAAAGCTGATCAGGCAGTTTTACTGAGTTCCGTGGAAAAGATTTGCCTATAAAGTTACTGGAAGTATCACAGTCCTGGGCTTTGGACTCAGTTTGCGGACTTCTGATTTCCTCTCTATTCATTAATGTTACGTTTGTTTCTTAGTTTGACTGTTTATTCTTGATTGATTCGTTCCTGAATATCTTGAGTCTTAGTTCTGTGTTTCCGTTAATGCTGATTTAGTGTTTAGTGATTTAGTTACTATTCTGCTTTAGGTTGTTTGCTTTGGTCTCGAGGGTTTTTTTTTAGCCTTTCCCTTCTGTGTCAGGTTCAGATGTCAGGGTCATTGTCTCTGTGTTTAGTTGCTTCCTCTTTCATTTTGATAGTCTTGTCACTTGCACTTTATGTTTAGTTATACTTCCCTTGTTTCCACTTGCTACATTACTAGTTGTATTTATTGTCTCCCTTTAACATTTGTCTAGTCATCCCTCTAGCTCTGTAGCAGCTTACTGGGAGCTTTCCTGTTTGGAATCTGTAGCATCCCTTGATATCTTCCCTATTTTGATCCCTTGTTTAGCACATGACAGGAAATCAAATTTCCTAAGTCTGTTAGAACTGAGGAAACATTATGTTCATAAAAAATCCAGCAAGCGGAGAGTCTCTAGAAGTCACTCGATTAACTTTGTTGTTCCAGAGCATAACTTTGGTCAAACACAGGTTGCTTAACCTTATTCTGCTCTGACTGCTGGGAAGGCGTGGTTCTTTCACATGTTGTTGGTTAAATGGAATTATTATGATTGTCTATATACATGGCATGCAATTGTGGTATTTCCTGTTTCTCAATGAGTAATCTTTCTGCTAACAAAGTTAGCAGTAATAAAGACTGAAGCTATTTTTAGCTTTGCTTCGTTAACAGTTCCTTGAAAGTAACAATGAGGTGCTGAATGTGACAATTTAGCGATCTCAAATTATTCACCAAATGAACACACCGAAGACAGAGCGCAGTTCCTGCACCAGGAGAGCAACATGATGCAGTATTACAGTATTATATCGAGTTTTTAGTACATCTTTTTGAATAATAAATACATAAATCAAGTCAACTAAAGGGGCCATGAAAGTATCTGCTGTATCCAGCGATTAATTTGCATTTGATATTTATTTTTTTATTGTCTTATTCTTTAGAGACGGCGAGAATTCTTTGAGGCCAACCTGATGAAGATGGGCATGGAGTTGGAGGCCACACAGTCTGTAAGTGGATGTCCTTGCCTGGAAGTTACTGTTTCTGTCCCCGTATATCTTACTTTAACTGAATTCTCTCTTTGTTTGCAGGTTTTAGATGAAAAACTCATGTTTTTGAAAGTTCACATGCCATGGGATGTGCTGTGCACCTATGCCGAGGTCCTGCATATCAAGCTTCCCATACAGCCCAACGACATGCCGGCCCACCCCTCCCCGTTGCGCTTTTTCTCCTGCATCACCAAGCACTTCTATCCCAATGAGAAACTGATCAGTAAGGAGTCCGAGTTCTTCACCGCCCCCTTTGAGAAGGATCGACAAGATCTCTTCTGTATCAAGGACAAAGATCTCTTCTTCACTCCATCGATGAGGAGCAGGATGGTAGGTTGTTCCATGTAGCTGCCATAAGTTCAGGCTGCCTGCAACTCTCCCTACACATAAATATGTCAATGGATTTATGGATTTCATGTTAAAATCATTAAAGTCAGGGTTCATAGACAACCTTAAAATGCCTTAATTTTTAAAGGAACTATATTTGATATAATAGTCATCTTAAAACTTAACTTAACTTAACTTTTTCCATGAATTTGTATTTAAGTCTTATGTACAACATATTACGTATACTTTCACAAATCGCACATTAAAATAGTGGAGAAAAAGTTAGCAGGACTGGAAAATACAAGTTTGGACCAAGAACAAAAGCTTTTATGCTCCTAGGTGAATGATTTAGAAATGGTTTGCTGTCATAACAATTTATTTTGAAGTGGTATGTAAGGAAACAGGCGTAAGAGACTCTGGAGAGGTGGAGGTATGCACCGGATACAAGGGATCAGTAGAGCCAAGACTGAATGCATGTGCGACTGAGAAAGAGACGGGTGGAAATGTTAAAGTTTAAAGAGTGCAGATATTAAATGTACATGAATTTAAATACCTGGGTTCAAGCATCCAAGGCAACAGGCAGTGCACAAGGCAAGTGAAGAAGAGTGTCAGGGGTGATTTGTGATAGAAGCACAGCAGCAAGAGTGAAAAGGAAGATTTACAAGATGATATGATGTATGGTTTGAAGACTATGGCACTTCCAAAAATACAGGAGGTGGAGCTGGAGGTAACAGAGTTAAAGATGTTCAGATTTTCATTGGAGTGACCAGAATGGTCAGGATTAGAAATGAGTATGTCAAATAGACAACTCAGGTTGAACAGTTTGGAGACAAAACTAGAGAGGAAGGTGGTTTCTGCATTTGGAGGGATAGTGGACACATTGTTCAAAGTTGAAGATGGAGCTGGGAGGCAGGAGGAAAAGAGCAAGACCATAGAGAAGAAGGACATGCAGAGGGTTTGTGTGACAGAGGAGGATGTTGGAGTAGAGGTGGAGGAAAGTGATCTGCTCTGGTTAAACTGAATTTATATTGCACCAAATCACAACAGCAGTTGCCTCAGGGCACTTTATATTGTAAGGTAAAGACCCTACAATAATACAGAGAAACCCCAACAATCAGATGACCTCCTTTGAGCAAGCACTTGACGACAGTGGGAATGAAAAACTCCCTTTTAACAGGAAGAAACCTCCAGGCTCAAGGAGGTGGAGTCATCTGCTGGTTGGGGGTTAGAGGAGGGAGAAAAGACAAAAGACACACACTGTGGAAGAGAGCCAGAGATATACAATAACTAATGATTAAATGCAAAGAGGTCAGAGACGCAGGGTGCTCTGTCGAATCCAGTTTTTTTTCCCAACTGCAGTACGGAAAGAACTGCATGCAATTGGACAATTTCCTCATTAGTTTATTTTTCCAAAGTGATGATTCCAAACCTAGAACACTTGAGACACTCATTTAAATAAAATAACAAATATCCGTTGTTAGAAATTATATAATTATCTTATAGTTTTTTATTTGATTTGAAAAAGTCAAGAACTCCTTTTAGATTGACAGAGATGGTGTTGTCTATGAAGAAAAAAATCACTGACAAACTGAATGTATTATAAAATAGTAGAATGATAACTTTTTGACTCTTTTTCTTTTCTTAGGCGTATTACATCCTGAGCCGAGCCCCCTATGACATACGAGGAAACATAAAGAAGTTTGGCATCACCAAACTGCTGGACAGTGGAGTTTACAAAGCGGCCTATCCCATCCACGATGTAAGCCATAATATTTTCTGCTTTATTTTGCATACTGCGTATTGTCTTGTTTAGCCAAGCTGTACTATGTTATGTTAATGGCTTCACTGCTCGTCATGTCAGTGTCAGTTCAATGTCAAGTCCCAAGAACCAGAGTGTCCCAATGAAAGATACCTGCTCTATGAAGAATGGGCTCATCCCAAAAACTTCTACAAGATCCAACCGCTGGACCTCATACGGTAAATCTTTTTTCTGTGCATAAAAAATTGTCTTCTCTGTTTGTTCAAGAAAAATTAGTAGTAATTATTAATAACTCTAATTATTTTTATCGACAGGAACTACTACGGGGAGAAGATTGGCATCTACTTTGCCTGGTTGGGTTTCTACACGAGAATGCTCACTTGGGCTGCTGTTGTTGGGATCGGCTGTTTCATCTACGGGTACTATACCCGGGACACCAGCACCTGGAGGTACTACAAACAATTTATTTCTGTTTAATTATTTTAAATATATATAAAAAATGCTCTTTAATGGTCTGTCTTTGTCAATGGAAAATTGTACTTAGTAGTCAGTATAATCTGTGTGTTTCTCTTCTCTGAGTCTTTACTGAAGAAGTGTTTTAGAGTATATTTCTTAACAGTCTTGTGTCTTTGAAATGCTGCAGCAAAGAAGTGTGCGACCCTGATATTGGGGGAAAAATAGTCATGTGTCCACAGTGTGACACGTGCCAATACTGGACATTAAACAGCACCTGTAACACTTCGAAAGTGAGTTCTGTTTCATTGTATTTGAATGCATCTTTACCTGTCTTTAATGTTGCTCAGTATACTTTGCAGCACAGCGCTCACCTCACAGTAGGTAGCACTGTTGCCAGATTTGCATAGTGAAATGTGTGGCTGCTGTTTTACTTTGTAACACAGCTGCAGCTGCCATTGGAATTTTATCTCTTTCTCTCTCTTTTTAGAATCTTTGCATATTTGATAACTTTGGAACGTTAGTGTTTGCAGTTTTCATGTCAGTCTGGGGTAAGTTTGATACAGTTTCTACCAGATTTTATCTTCTGTTATTATCTTTGCTTTAGCATCATCTTTGGTATTATTAATAGAACACCCTATTTATATTGCGCTTCCTTCTCTTATAACTGCCTGGCTTGTTGTTTCCTGTGTTTGTTTCGCTTTGTGCAGTGACTTTGTTTCTAGAGTTCTGGAAGCGCTACCAGGCAGAGCTGGAGTACGAGTGGGACACTGTGGAGTTCTTGGAACAGGAAGAGCCACCTCGCCCAGAATATGAAGCCAAATGTATCTATGAGAGGAAAAACCCCATTACAGGGGTAAATCCCACATACTTTTTCTCCAGCTAATCTCAGCTTGAGTTTTGATTTTCTCCATTTACATTGCATCAGTGAGTTTCACCTCTTCAAATATTGTTACTGAGGTTCATAATTTCATTTTATTTATGTCTGCTATTTAGGTGAAGGAAAAGGTGCCATACACAGCCTGTGGACGATGTGTCCGTGTGTCGATAGGAATGACAACAGTCATTTTCTGGGTGAGTCATGAATTAAATGTCTTTTTTGTGTCTATTTTGGAAACACTTTTTTTTTTTTTTACAAAGAAGAAGAAATACACAACAGGAATAGTGAGAACAATACATAAACTCCTTTTAAGGTATACCCTTCTTTTAATTTTATTATTTTACATAACAGCATGGAAAGAAAAACGTCTAATCCCTAGAAGGCCTTAAAATGATTATTATTTATTTAACAGAAAGTAAGCCAAACAAAGAAACAGTATTTGAAAAACTATGTACAACCTTATTGTTTCTATAGGAATTAAGAGGTTAAATATATAGCCAGGTGCTGCTAGTCAAATGCATTATTAACTGCTCATTAGCAAGTGTTACGTTCTTTGTCTAGACGTGTATTGAACGCAACAAGAAATTGGCCCACTCCCGCTCCACCAAAGCAGGAACCCAAACAATAGTATCTTCTAAAATGCTAAGCAGCCATTTATTTGCTTCAGCAGTGAACAGTGCCAAAAATAACAAACAAAACTCCCTAATGGTCCCTACGCTTTCCTACACAAAATGAAAACCAAACAAAAGACAACTCACTTACCTAACTTTCTACATGAAAAACAGGAGAAAACTTAATCAACAAAAATGGCTTCTCACGCCTACTAGGCTGCTGCAGTGAACAATATATACAAGGTGAACAAAATACTCAATTGCTACTTTACAAATCTATTTACAGCTATTTACAAAACTAAGATACCAACACCAGACACATACACACACACGGTTATACTTGCAAATCACTGGGCACAGACACTATCAAAAAAACGAATCAAAAGCTCATGCTATTTGTTGGATGGTGGAGGCTAGTAGAGAGGGCCAGGTGGCTGTCATCTGGTAGCTAAATACTGGAGGTGATTAGCCAATTATCCAATCCAAGGACAGGAAAACACTCCACCCAACTACTCAGCAGGCACGCCCAGGTGTCCAACTCCTAAAAGAGAAAAGGGGAAAAAACCCACAGCCATCCTCTGGTGGGAGGAGTCACGCATAAAACAAAACACTGACAACATTGGATCATAACACAAGTGAGAGCGCTACTATAAAAGTAAAAGCCAAAGAAAAGACAAAGGAGTATGGCTTGTTTGGGAAGGTTGCCTGGAGAAAGTATCTTCTTCCTAAGAAGAACATGGCAGCACAGCTTAGGTTTGCAAAGTTGTATCTGTACAAACCACATGATTTCTGTAACGATCCCTTTTGTAAAGATGAGACTACAGTGGAGATGTTTGGCTATTATCCACAAGATAATTGTTTGGAGAAAACCAAACACAGCATCTCAACACAAACACCCCATACCAACTGTGAAGCATGGCGGTGGATGGGTGATGATTTGGGCTTGTTTTGCAACCACAGGACCAAAGAATCAAGGTGTCACAATGTCCCAGACCTCATTGAAATGCGGTGGTGGGAGTTGAACAGAACTGTAAACAAGCAAATGTCCATAAATCTCAATGAAATGAAGCAATGTTGTAAAGAAGAGCAGGCCAAAATTCTTCCACAGTGCTGTGAGACACTAATAAAGTCACAAAGAAAAAAATGAATTATTGTAGTGAAAGTTTGTTCTACAAGCCAATTTTATTTATATAGTGCCAAATCACAACAACAGTCGCCTCAAGGCGCTTTATATTGTACAGTAGTTCGTACAATACTAGATTCAGAGAAAACCCAACAATGATATGACCCCCTATGAGCAAGCACTTTGGCGACAGTGGGAAGGAAAAACTCCCTTTTAACAGGAAGAAACCTCCGGCAGAACCAGGCTCAGGGAGGGGCGGGGCCATCTGCTGCGACCGGTTGGGGTGAGAGAAGGAAAACAGGATAAAGACATGCTGTGGAAGAGAGACAGAGGTTAATAACAGATATGATTCAATGCAGAGAGGTCTATTAACACATAGTGAGTGAGAAAGGTGACTGGAAAGGAAAAACTCAATGCATCATGGGAATCCCCAGCAGCCTACGTCTATTGCAGCATAACTAAGGGAGGATTCAGGGTCACCTGGTCCAGCCCTAACTATATGCTTTACCAAAAAGGAAAGTTTTAAGGCTAATCTTGAAAGTAGAGATAGTGTCTGTCTCCCGAATCCAAACTGGAAGCTGGTTCCACAGAAGAGGGGCCTGAAAACTGAAGGCTCTCCCTCCCATTCTACTTTTAAATACTCTAGGAACAACAAGTAAGCCTGCAGTGCGAGAGCGAAGTGTTCTAATAGGGTGATATGGTACTACAAGGTCATTAAGATAAGATGGGGCCTGATTATTTAAGACCTTGTATGTGAGGAGCAGGATTTTGAATTCAATTCTGGATTTAACAGGAAGCCAATGAAGGGAAGCCAAAACAGGAGAAATATGCTCTCTCTTTCTAGTCCCTGTCAGGACTCTTGCTGCAGCAAGATATGTACGGAACTATTTCACTTACTACTTCCTTTTTACAATAATTATATACTATTATTTATATAATGTGGTTTCAGTTCACAAAAAAACAAATTTTGCTTTAAAATAAAATGTCCATTTTAACCAATGTAATATTCAGCAGGAAGTATTGATCTATAAAAGTAGTTAGGGTACATGGAACAGTTTCCTCTTTGACTCCACATGTTTTCAAGCATCCTGTTATTCCAGCTGTCTTTCTTCACATCTCAGAAAGAATTTGTAATAATTTTGTTTTGTTTATTTATTTATTTTTACTGATTTTGTCCTTTAGATAATGTTGATCCTGGCATCTGTTGTGGCCATCACTGTATACCGCCTGGCTGTCTTCTTTACTTTTTCTCGTGAACTGAGGAATACAAACTTGACAATTGCTGAGCCAATAAAGGAGTATGTGACACCTCAGATGGCCACTTCTGTCACAGCATCACTGATTAGCTTTGTTGTAATCATGATCCTCAATATTCTATATGAGCGGGTCGCCATCTGGATCACAGACTTCGGTGAGTTAAACATCCGACTGTACTCTCTTTCCTCAATGGAAAATAACCTAATCCAGTCTTTTCATATCCGACACAATAACAGAGCTTCCACGAACCAAGACGGACTATGAGAACAGCTTGACTCTGAAGATGTTCCTCTTTCAATTTGTCAATTATTACTCCTCGTGTTTCTACATCGCCTTTGCAAAGGGGAAAGCAGTTGGCTATCCAGGAAAGCCTGTTTATCTTTTGGGAAAATACAGAAATGAGGAGGTACTATTAGTCCATAAAGTTTTTACATAGCCAAGTAAATAGCTAGATATCCATGGCTCTCAATGTGTGTCTTCGATTTGCAGTGTGATCCGGGTGGTTGTTTGATTGAGCTGACGACTCAGCTGGCAATCATCATGGGTGGAAAAGCCATCTGGAACAACATCCAGGAGGTCTTGATACCGTAAGGACTCGGAATCTAGGACCTGTTTTTGTTGAGATTAGGTTGAACGCTAACTAGCCATCTTTTAAAAAACTGTCCTTTTACTGTATACATTTGCTTGAAAAGTTAAGGGACCCTCGAACTTTTCAATTAAATCCCATCCATTTGAGCTGATGTGGTCTATATGTCAACTACATTTTTATCTGTTACGTATTTTAAGCTTGAACTAAAACGTCAACCATTTGGACAGCTGCCAAACCTCTAATGAAGAGAAAATTGCTAACTGGCATGAGCATCTCTTTCAATTTAGACAAAGGGATGTCTTTTCAAAGGTCGTGACTTCACAGAAAGATTTAGCTCAATAAACACGATATGTCGCTTACAACAGTGTTCAAATCGACTAGATAAATAGGCAACGATACTTACTTACTGTTACTTTACGCCATCTGTTTCATCCTTTCAAGGTGGTTGAAGAATTTAATTTATCGCCACTGCGTCCACGTGACATCGGAGAAAGTGATTCCTCGCTGGGAGCAGGACTACCAGCTCCAACCCAGCTCAAAACTAGGACTGTTCTATGAATACCTTGAGATGGGTGAGATGGCAATACATTATTGGCACTTTGTCTGTTATATTTGCAGCTGCTGTTGTTGATAACAGAACCTGAATATACAGAATAATCGATTATGTTATTAATACCTGGTGCACTGGGAAACCTCTTGTTCCTTACAGCCATCCAGTTTGGCTTTGTGACCCTGTTTGTGGCCTCCTTCCCTCTGGCTCCGGCCCTGGCGCTGCTCAACAATATAATAGAAATTCGGGTTGATGCTTGGAAAATCACCACTCAGTTTCGCCGTGATGTGCCAGAGAAGGCACAGCACATAGGAGCCTGGCAGCCCATTCTTCAAGGCATCACTATCCTGGCTGTGGTAACAAATGTAAGCTGATAATTACACCCAGACGCTAGTTTTTTTTAACTCATTTTACAGGCGATTACAATCTCAGCCCTTCGGTTTAGTTAACTACTATAACTGTACCACAGTTATTATCTGCAGCCCAAAATGACTATATGTTTGTCAAAAAACAAGAAAAATGTTGTGCAAAAAGAAAAGTCTCACATTTTAACTTTTACAACCAGTTTTCTGCTTTTTCTGCATTAACTTTGTGCCCTGATGTTTGTCTGTTTCAACAGGCCATGATCATTGCTTTCACGTCGGACATGATCCCACGGCTGGTCTACTACTGGTCTTTCTCAGTGTACCCCTACGGAAATAATACTGAAAACACCATGAAGGGCTACATCAACAGCTCGCTGTCGGTATTCAGTACCAACGATTTTCACCCAGTTGATGATGAATATATCCACACGCCTCCCAACCTAACCACTTGCAGGTACAAAGACTGAATCATCATTTTCATTTAAAATTAGCTTCCACACTTTCTAGACAGTGCGAGGTGGACTGGAAGGGCAAGGGCTTAAACTTTTTGTTTGTTAGTCCATTTTGACATAAGAACATCACACAGCAGATTTGATCAACTCCACTATGAAGGTGCATTATAGGATTTAGATCTGGTAACTGTGGAGGCCATTTGAGTACAGTGAATTTATTGTCATTTTTAGGCTTGAGATTGCTTGAGCTTTGTGACATGGTTAGTTATGATGAGAAGAGACCGCAGCAACAATATTTGGGTAAGATGTAACATTTAAATGACGCTCAGTGTCCCAAGAAGATATTTCCCACATCATTACACCACCAGCACCCTAAACTGACCAAAAGGCAGGATGGAGCAATACCTTCATGTTGTTTACGCTCAGTTCTAATCGTACCCTCCAAATGGAGACTCATCAGACCAGGAAATGTTTTTCCAATATCGTGAGTTTCTAAAGCAGTCTGACTCGTCACCTCTGACATCAAAGGTGTCTTTTTCCCCAGAGACCTCCAGCTCACTGGATATTTTATTTTCTTCACACCATCTTCTAAACTAGCTAGAAATGGTTGTGTGGGGAAATCCCAGTAGATCAGCAGTTTCTGATCATCCCATTGGGCACCAAAAACCTTTTACACTCAAAGCCACTTAAATTACCTTTCTTCTCCATCCTGGTGTTCACTTTGAACTTCAGCAGGGCATTTTGATATTGTGTATATGCCTAAATACAGTAAGTCACTGCCAGGTTATTGGCTGATAAGATATTTACCTTAATTAGGAGTTGAAAAATATGTACTTAATGAAGTGGCCAGTGAGCGTATTTGAATGTATGTAACTTGGGGAAAAAAAAGGTTCCAATTAAGTGAGTTGACTGTGAGTTTTTATTTAACCTTCGTTAGATCATATATGCATAAACATGCAGAAACCTATACACGCATATGTGTTTATGTTTAAGTGCAAGTAAATAGCAAACAGTCCCTGCAAGTATGTGCAAGACAACCTGTTTTAATCACAGTTATAAGATTTACTGAAAAGAAGTTTTATCTGTAGCCTTGAAAAATGCAAGGAGAATGACTAAGCTGAGGGAGGGAGTAAAGACTAAGCACAAGAGAGGAATGCAGACCAAAGCTATTTTGGTATTAGGCATGGGGGCAGGGCTTGGTTTCAGCAGGGCAAAGACAGAGTCCAGATCAGAGCCGAGGAATGGACCGAGTAATGCTGGAGGTTGACGAGACGGGCTTTAGTAGCGTGTGAACACAAATGAGCTTCAAAACATTCCAGAAACGACTGAAAAACTGTTGAGCTCGAACCAAAGAGTGGAGAAGGATGAAGAGCAGCTGTGGCCTGACTTATACTCCTAAAATCAAGCACAGACAAATTATATTCTGCAGTCATAAAAAAAGATTAAAGCTGAGAAATACAGAAACAAATGTGTGGCAAATCAGTGCGGGTTTGAAGAAAACTACTGAAAACTTTTCTCTTACAGGTATCGAGATTATCGGTTTCCCCCCGGGCACCGAAAACAGTACGAATACAACATGTTCTACTGGCATGTGATCGCTGCCAAAATGGCTTTTATAATTGTTGTGGAGGTGAGTAGAAACTAAATAAATAGAAACCGATCACGTCAGAAAAGGATAATTTAAGAACATGCCAATGGAGGTGTTCACTTCTTTTTTTGTGTGTGTGTGTGTGTGTGTGTGTGTGTGTGTGTGTGTGTGTGTGTGTGTGTGTGTGTGTGTGTGTGTGTGTGTGTGTGTTCGCAGCACATCGTTTATTTTACCAAGTTCATCCTGGCCTACATAATCCCCGACGTCCCGTATGCTGTTAAAGAACAAATCAAACGGGAAAAATACCTGACCCAGGTGATCCTCCACGAGACCAACCTGAAGCTGGTGTCCAAACGTTTAAAGGCAACTGAAACTGAAACTGAAAGCTGAGCATTTACAAAAGAGGGACTTGGAGGTGGATGAAAACGGATGGGACACGAAAGCAGAACCTTTTAAGTGTGTCACAAGAAGAGTGTTCTTTCTCTGTATTCAATTCAGTTTTATTTATACAGCACCAAATCACAACAACAGTCACCTCAAGGGGCTTTATATTGTAATGTAGACCCTACAATAATATTATGATTACCAAGTTAATAAAGCATGAACTGCCTGACAGGAAACACCATCCTTGAGGAACTGCAGGACGGCGAACGGAAAAACCAGAAAAACCACTGATGTGTAGTCTTCCCTAACCACTATTTTCTTGCCCTGGACTGCCTTGATGTGTTTGCTGGTGAAAACGCACTTTAAGAGTCTTGTTTTTCTAGTGAAATAAATTTAGCTGTCCCTTCAAATATAAAGATAACAGCACAGGTGGAAAAGGCTGCAGCAGAATGCCGAATATGAACTTTTGGCTCAAGAAATGTGAATTGTAATCTTTTTTTTTTTTTTTTATTACAAAAAACCACAAATCCGTCTTGATGTTAAAGACCAAAACACAAATACTAAAATCAAGAAAAAAGTAACATTTAGCACATTGGTGATTTTTTTTTTTTTAAATTTTAAATTAAATGACATGGTGTATGTTTTATGCATTGACTTTTGCAACTGGATTTATTCAAAAGGGGGGAAAGGCAGGTAAGGACATCAAATCAGTGCTTTCAACTGTGAATCGTTTGGTTTTTTCCCCCTTCTTTCAGCTCTTTCACATATTTTTCTTGGCTGTTACAGAGATGACCTTTCAAGTCATAGCAAAGGATACATTAATTTTAAGCATTTTTTTTAGTTATGCTATTCTTTTTGCTTGTTTTGGGTATATCAGGCTAGAGCAGTTCTCACTTTAGCATCTCACTCTGTCCACCTTCCTCCACATGGGTGTGCACAGCTTTCACACACATTTAATAATCACCAATATTGCAAAATACAGATTTGCACCACTTTTGAATGCAGTGTTGGTATTTGCTTTTGTCACCTCTGTTAAAGAACTCACAATGTTGCACGGCATAAATGTGCAGGAGATTGTCCCCTTTAAACTTTACATGTGTTTATTTTGTGAGGTGGGGGTTCTAGTAAGGAGAATAATCAACAAGTTTTGTATAGAAAAAAATATGTTGAAGTGGAGAAAACATAATATATCCTATGAAAAAACTTTGGTGAATATAAGTCTTGTGTATGACCACTGCACTTCATTTTTTATTCTGAAATGAATGTTCAGGCCTTTTTATGTTATCCCGTGTCAGTCATGAAAGTACCTCTTTTAATCCACTTTGTCCTGAATGTAAGTATAATCACCAGTAACAGTATCATATATCAATATCTTTATTGTCTTGTTGTTTTATACGGTCATTAAATTGTTTTTATATATATCTATAAAAAGCATATTTCGTGTCTTAAGTCATACATTTCATTTAGCCCTCAACTCTGATACGGATACAAGTGTAGTGCTCACATTAGTAAAATTAAGCACGGCCATTATACTGAGATGAGGGGGGTGCACCTTTAAATCACAACAGAAAGGCAAATCAAAGACTCAGTGATACTTAGCAGAAACGCCTCACAGCACTGTCTAAATTATCCTTAATTTTAATGGTCACCTGACCAAATAAACTCTATAACCAGCAGGGATGTCAAACATAAGGCCAGGGGGCTTGACCTGGCCTGCAAAGACAATCCAGCCTACTAGACGGCTTTGGAAAATGTTAAGAATTTTTACTACTTTTTCATTTAAGTTTTACAGTTTCCCCTACTGATAAATGGCTCCCACGTGGCAATTCGTATTACACCAAATTAAGTAACTGATAAACAAATGACAGAAAAGTTCCCATTTTCACTACCTGCTATGGAAATTGTGTTAGCAATGGGTCCAGAGTTTTTGTGGGTTTTTTTAAGAGAACTCTTTTTGTGAATTTAAAAAAAAGCTACTAGAGCTTATTTATTTCTTGCTATTTAAGTCGTGCTGACAGATTTCTTTCATGTACTACAGCAGAATTTCTTGATGAAGAAGGAAAACTGAAACATACTGTTGAAATTACACTATTTTTGTTATATAAATCTTAGGCGTTACGTGTATAATTAAACTTCTTCAAAGTGGGCTTACTTTGACATTCTGCTTTTGAGGGATTCCTCTTAGAAATCTCAATTCAGAAGTCTTTGTGTGTCAAGTTTCTCTGCTACATTTTTGATCAGGCAGATTTTTCAACGCTCCTCAAACGCCATCAAGACGCGTCGCAGGACCCAGTGAAACTCACATGTACGCCCCCAGTGTGCGTGCCTGAGGTTAAATGGTCTTTTAGTGTGTAGTTTATAAAGTTTTGAGTACATAAACCGTACAGTTTGTCCGCAATGAGCTCCCAGATTACTTGTATCGGGTGGGTAAAACGAGGCGTTGCCAAGGAAACCCCGGATAAAGTAAGTAACATTAGCATGTTAGCCGACCGGCGGCTAATCTGTCAACATGGCAGTGCCCAAACTTTTACACGTATTTAACCTCGAGCAAATGGCATATATATTTTAAAATAATAAAGACACTTTTAAAATTTAACTCTAGGTTGAGTTGAGCCAGGAGGAGCTCCAGCGAATCATCACTGAAGCGAAAGAAGAATTGGGGTATGTTAAAGGCTCACTGCTCCCGTGTATCCCACCACACTGTGCCTGCTGTCATGTACTTTTTGTTTACTTCTTTGAATGCCCCCAGGGAACTGGCAGCTGAGGACGAAGAAGAAGATGCTGAGGGTGTACCTGTTGAAGAGAGTGATACTGCTGAAGTGCCACAGGATGAGAGTGAAGAAGGAAAGGAGGAGGAGGATGAGCTAGCAGAGTATGGCCTGGATAAATATGATGAAGAGGACGCAGGTGAGGAAGGGGCAAGGTGCTCTTTGGTTATTTGAGTAGATTTGCCGCTTCATCCCATATCTTCTGGTGTTCTGCCTCTGTTTTAGTGACCGCTAATCTTGGTGACAGCCTGGCTGGACTCACAGTGTTCAGCTCTAATGAGGAGGATCCTTACATCACCATCAAAGACACAGTGAGTGGCCTCCAAAAATAAGTGCATGCATTCTGTGTTGTGCCTGAGGAGCTGCTATAAACTTTAAAACCCTTCATTTGTTTTCCAGTGCAAGAAATTTGTGTTAATTATTTTGGATAACTTCCTTCCTAGGACCAGTATGAGCGTGAGGACTTTCAAATCAAACCCACTGACAACCTGATCCTGGCAGGCAAAGCAGAGAAGGATTGCTGCAATTTGGAAATCTTTGGTAAATGCCTTCATTTACTGACCCAATGGACAGATAACAGAGGATTTTCTTCAGCAAATAGAAGGAAATTTTGTTCATTGGATACTGCTGCTGTGGCTTAAAATAAGCTAAATGTGTTACTTTGCAGTTTACAACTCAGAGGAGGACTCCCTTTATGTTCATCACAATATTCTGCTGCCAGCCTATCCACTGTGTGTGGAGTGGCTAAATTTTGACCCAAATCCTGCAGAAGGAACACGTAAGAAAACATCAATGATAAATGCAATATAGATAAAGTCTCTTGTTTCGTTGTATAGGACCTTTTAGCAAACACTGTCTCCTGTTTGTGTGTGTGTTACCCTGCAGCTAACTATGCAGCTGTGGGCAACATGACCCCTCAGATAGACGTGTGGGATCTGGATGTGGTGGACTGTTTAGAGCCGGCCTTCTCTCTGGGGAGCAAAAAAGCCTCCAAGAAGAAAAAGAAGAGCAAAAAGGTAAAAACCTAATTAGTGGTTTTATTCTCAGCAAGAAATTGAACCCTCAGATGCCCATCAGAGTGAGAGTGTGTGAATTTCTATCGCTTTCATTAAATCCTGAATTGATTTTTAAATATAAATGTATTTTACCAGAAATATCAGAATCTCAGGTTAAAACTCACAAAATTATTTCAACAACTGCCAAACAACTAAATAAGGAAATGAGAGCAGGTAAAAAGATGTAAACACAGAGTGGGGATCCCCCCCCTGTTCACCGGACAGCACGTACATAGACACGCCATCAGGTGAAAGCTGACGTCTTACAGATTCGAAAGCTGCAGGTTTCGTCACTCTCTGACCAAAATTTACTGAACCAGCAGCAAAAGAAGATCAAAACTACGCTTCACGTTTGAAAAACATTGTCATGAATTCCCTCTTACTTTCACTGTTTTGCTTCCACCTAGATAAAAATCACACTTCCTGCACAGCCCTCTCTCTCAGTGTACTCAGAGACCAGTTTACCATCAAAAGTCTCCATTTTCTGCGTTATTCATTTGCTCATTACGCACCAGTCTACCGTTGTGTACAGTGCTGTCGGCCGTTGTAACCTTGCTCTGCTTCACTTTAGCAGTATCAGATAATATTCATATGTTGATTTGTGGTTTTCTTCAGTTTTTGATCTACTGCAGAATATTTTTAAGGCGGTTATCTGCTATAAAAAGTCAGGCCAGGAAAATCTCCTTCATGTTTTTCTGTGTTTTATCCTCAGTTACTTTGACACAAAGGCATCTGCTGTGATGCTGGCACCTCTAATGAAGTCTCACAAGCAACAGCTTTGTTTTTGTACATATAAAAATATGAATATGCACTGATAAATGATCATAATTATAATATGTCTGACTGTTTGAGTCGAAATTGAATTGAATCGATTCAGTTATAGAAATCAAATAGATACCCAGCTCTAGTAGAAAGCACTATATTAGTACCAGTCCATTTAGTAAACTCTGATGGGTTTAATATAGGCTGAGACTGAGTTAGTAATTAACGGTTTCTGTCTGTTCTTTTAAAAATAACAGGGGGCAGCAGCAGAACCTGTTGAGGGGCACACAGATGCAGTGCTGGATTTATCCTGGAACCAGCTGGCCAGGTCAGTATCAGATTGCATTAATATGCATTCATCCATTTTCTACCACCTATTCTCATGTGGGTTGTGGTGCCAGGAGTCTAAACAGAGATGAACAGGCCTCCGTTTACTCTCGGAAAATTGACCCATCTCTAATGGAGAGCCCAGATTTCCTGTAAATGAAGCTCATTTCCTCAGCTTGTATCTGAGCTTTTATTATTTCAGTCTCTACCCCCTGCTTCTTATCATAGGTGAAGGTAGGAAAGCAAGTCAACCAGTAAGCTGACAGCTTTGCCTTCCCAGTTTGGTCTCTCTTCACCACAACAGACTTGAACATGCTGCATCAGTTCATCTTTCAATCACACGATCCACTCTTCCTTCCACTTGTAAACAAGTCCCAGAGATACTTGAATTCCTTTACTTGAGGCAAGTTTAGGCAAGGCAAGTTTATTTGTATAGCACAATTCAACAACAAGGTGATTCAAAGTGCTTTACAGAGACATTAGAAACAAAAACAAATAAAAAGCATGATTTAAAATTGATTAAAACAAGCAAACAAACTAACTAATTAACAAACAAACAAACAAAACAGTATATAAAATCAAAACAGATAAAATCAGAACAGTAGATAAAATCAGTAGTTAAATGTAAGTTTTGAAATTTAAGCTTAAAAGTGTGGATTTGGTGCTTTATTCAAATGCAGCTGAGAATAGGTGAGTCTTCAACCTGGATTTAAATAAACTGAGTGTTTCAGCTGACCTGAGGCTTTCTGGGAGTTTGTTCCAGATATAAGGAGCATAAAAGCTGAATGCAGCTTCTCGGTGTCTGGTTCTGACTCTGGGAACTGATAAAAGACCGGATCCAGATGACCTGAGGGATCTGGAAGGTTCATACTGGGTCAGGCTGAGAGATGTGCATATACTTTGTTTATATTAGATGCATGTGGTATAACTGTACGTATCTGTACATCAGTGGGTCTTTCCTGAAACACAGTCCCCTCTTTCTTAGGAACGTGTTGGCTAGCGGTTCTGCAGATGAAACTGTTATCTTGTGGGATATGTCTCAAGGCAAGCCAGCCACAACCCTGCGCAGACACACTGATAAGGTATTCAGTGAGAAATAAAAATACAATTCACAGTTTATATTGAGTGTTGCATTCCCAGAAATTACAGCCTTGAGCTGCTGGGTAACAAACATTTTTGTCTTTCAGGTCCAGACGTTAACATTCCACCCGTTTGAAGCCCAGACTTTGCTATCGGGATCTTACGACAAGTTCGTGTCATTTGTTCTCCTCACCACCAGATTTTATAGGAAAATTTTAGATTGACAAAAGTTTGGAGGCTTAACATGTTCTCTTTACAGGACAGCTGTACTTTATGATTGTCGTAGTCCAGACAGCAGCTATCGGACGTGGAGGTTCAGTGGCCAAGTGGAACGTTTGGTCTGGAACCACTTTTCACCCTGCAATTTCCTGGTGAGTCCTTAAAACATCCTCCAGAATTTTTTAGTAGACAAGCTGTGCAGAACACAGTAAAATGCATTTCAATTTACAGAGCATCCCAAGTTTTCTAAGAAACAAGTGCTATTCTCAGCTCCCATAAAAGTGCCAGTGCTCATATTAAATGTCATTTTTTTAATTTTGGGGGGCATGTTTGAATATGCAAAGTGTCATCGCCACTGTTTGTAAGACAGTTTATTTAAATTTTCTTTACATACAAATTGTTTTTAACTGTAACAATGACTCTCACATCAAAGGTGAAGCTTTTGCCTGGGCCTGAAAAGGTGCTGACTTGGAGTAATGCTATGCTATGCTATGCTATGACATAACATAACATAACATAACATAACATAACATAACATAACATAACAGTAGAGAGATAAATTTGGCATTTTCCCTATTAAGAAGTGTGTCACTCCCTTGGAATTTTTCAGGGAAATGTAAGGTGGTCAGGCTTGGGAAGCATTTGTTCAGCTGACACAGAATGACCCATCTGTTACGCCTTCTCCCAGCACTGGTGCTTCACATTGATGTTTTTGGCTGACGTCCAGGTCATTTTCAGAGCTCGACCAGCATAATCACATGTGGAGATGTGGTTTATGCTAGTGAAACCACTTTTGTTTCAGTCGCATTGTTTTCACCAGACAATAAATTACAGATTTTTTTTTCTGCTCAGTTTTTGGATTTTTCATCAGAGGATGAAAAAAAAAATCATACAAAAGCATCAAAGCTTAACCGCATTAAATCACATTCCTTTTAAAACCCGGCTGAGCAGCTGTGACTCCAGCTGGTGTGTGGTCATTGTGCAAATGACTTTGCGTATCTCATTCTGTTGATTTTGTCAGTTCTTCATAAGCTTTGTGCTTTACGTGTGGGGTTTTTTTCTTATTTTTCAGGCGAGTACAGAGGATGGTTTTGTCTACTGCCTCGATGCACGCTCAGATAAACCGGTGTTCACACTGAGGGCACACGATGAAGAAGTGTCAGGTGTGTGTGTGTTCAGTCCCTTTTTTTCAGTTTAAACTCTAGATAAGCTTTTCTTTTGAAGAAGAAGTGGCTTTTTTTTTTCTTGGAAATGAGTCATTTGGGAACATATGAAAGCATTCTTTGACATTATTCATACATACCAGAGAAATGTGGGAAAACTCGTGGTTGGCTTTTTTCCATCATCATCTCAAAACCACTTCCTTTCTGGAGGAAATCATGAAGACAGTTGGGTAACACTGAGGCTCTTTGATTTAGCCCAACCAAGTGGAGCCTTCCTTTCCTTGTGTTCTTGAAAAGATACAATAATGACTGTGCTATAGAAACCACGCCTAACCCCCTTTGAATTCCTGCAGGGTTGGCCCTCAGCAGCCAGATTAAAGGATGCATGGTCACCTCTTCAGCTGACAAACATGTTAAGATTTGGGACATTTTAGGCAACAAACCCAACCTGGTGCACTCGCGGGATATGAAAATGGTAAGTTTGTGGTGTGTTGTGGATTATTTTTCCATGTGTATAAAAAGTGGTTGTTAAAAGATGTTTAACCTGACTTTGTAACCTGTGATCAGGGTGTGCTGTTTTGCGGGTCATGTTGCCCCGACCTGCCCTTCATCTATGCCTTTGGGGGACAGAAGGAAGGTCTGCGAGTTTGGGATATAAGTGATGTTGCAGCAGGTAAAGTTAAATCATGTGAAGTTAGTTCCAAAAGCAACTGCACGACTTGTTCTGTGGTTATCTAAAGTGGCAAACATTTATTTTTGATGCTGTTTCAGTTAATGATGCTATAATGTTGTTGTGACTGCTTTTAGTGGCCGAGGTCTTTGGCAGTCGAGAACGCTTGGTGGCAAGTACGGGATCACAGGCATCCAGCGCTGCAGCCACATCTGACATGGAGGTCTCCTAGTGACAGTCTGGTTAAAATGGATAAACTGAGCTAATGTGGAAACACATCAAGCTGCCATGCTTGAGGTTTCTTTGTGGAAGCTCCACTGAGAGGCTGGCCAGCCTTTGAAAACCAGGCCCAAAGGAATCAAAGAGCTCAGTTCAGCTTCTCTCTTTCCACATATGAGGCCGCTGACAAGAACATTTAAAGACTTGTTCAGGAAAGTCGAGGAACAGTTGCTCTTATATTAATATAAGTGGACTTCTTTGGATTTTTGAATGACTGGGTGAAATTTAAAATCAAGGCAGTTTTTTTTATGTACATTACCAATGTAATATGCTGCTTAGGTTACTTTCTCAAGAAAGCCATGCACACTGATCTGAACAGTGGTTTTATACCCTTTTCTGCTAATAGATAAAAATTTTGGGGGGGAAAGTCTGTACAGTTATTTGATTTGGCTCAAGTGTAAAAATAAATAATTAATGGACTCATCCAACTGTCATATATTCAAGAAATAAACACAGTTCATTAGATTTGTGTTGATTTTGTTCTTTGGTTTTCAAACCACTTATGAACCACTAGATGGATGTATTAAGGATGTGTATGGATGTGCGGTGTTTAAATATTTATGTCGTTGTACTGTACATTATTAGCCTATAATCTTTAAAAAAAAGTAAAAGACTTTCTTTTGGGTTTTGTGCTAAAATGTAGTGCATTTAAAAACTGGATCAAGTACTAAGAATATATGGAAAAATAACCACCTATAATGTAAAGTATGAAACGTACGAATTCATAAATGTTTCAGTTTACTGTTAGTCACCAGCAGGGCTGAGTAGTAACAGACTATGAGCAATCAATGTTTTTAAATCATATTAAAGAAAAACATAGAAAATAAAGATATCACAAGTACTACATGATGCATGTGCGCACTGGGAATTTGAACTGTGAGTATTTGTGGGGATCCCAGGGTTCAATTGTATTTTAAACAAAACATTTCTAAGATTATATGTAACAGCATGAAGTTCAGTTCATTTTGGAGATTTTGAAATAATCCGAACATGTTAGATGTCAAAGAAATTTGAAGTGAAATGCAGGAGCTACAAATAAAGCCAGAGTAGAAATATTGAAGGAGATGGGTGTAGCAGCGGAACTGTTGAAGCCGAGTCAGAAAGCAGAGACGGAAATATTACAGTGTTGCACATACAAAATAATTAAGCATGGCGTCGGGTCGCTTGTGCAGACTAAACAGTCTCCTAACGCGACTCTCCGGTCGCACTCGGTTATCGTGTGTACAAAGTAAGTTTTATGCTTTATTTGTCATTTTTGGCGGTCATGTGAGTGTACGCGAGTTTACAGATTTATTGGTTAACAGCGATGGCAGCGGTGAAAGCTAACGGGCTAACCTTGACAGTTTAGGTGGCGAGTCTGACTTCACTGTCCAAAGCACAGTGTGTCTGTACAAACAAACAAACAAAAAAAAAAAAAAACTCGCTACGAATAATTTAATATATTAAAAGTTTATACGTTTCCTAGTGACTGTAAACGTGACACATGTTGGGCACAGTAGCAGCATCATATGTCTAGTATCTGTGTTTAGTAGTTCCTGCTGCTGCCTCCATCCTTGTGTTATGGTCTCTAAGCTTTCAGAGTTTCATTTATAGCTAAGAAGTTGAACCGTGTCCATTTGTGTCATTAGTTGTCTGGACTTGTGTTACATCTGTGTTGGTTGTGTTTGTTTTCCTGCTGCAGCTTGTTTGGTCCCAGCTCGCCAGAAGTCCAGTGTTGGTACTACTTCTCTTGATGGACCTGAATGGTTTGTATTTGTCAAATTAAGATGAGATGAACAAATACGAAAGTAGTTAGCTTACCTTGTGGATTAGAATTAGCACTGCGTGTTGTATTGTCCAAAAGTCGTGAACAAAAATTTATTTCATTACTTTAAATTTTGACTCCAAGCAGCCAGACTTTGTTGTAATTTTTAAAGAGGCCTCAATTGGTAGTTCTCCTTCTTTCTGAAGGACTTTGAAAGTTTTTCTTTGGTCATTGGTGCCTTTTTCACAGTAAATTCACTCCCTTTCTTGTGCTTGACATAAGGAAACATAAATTCCTTATAAAGACAACCAACTCAAGGGATGAAGTGTATCCTTAAAAGATCGACGGAAACTGAACAAGTGGAGAAAAAATCCAGCAAAGACTTGACACAGCATGCCTCGGTCGATCCATCTACTGTTCACCAGTGCCTCATCAGAAATGGTTTCAGTGGAAGTTTAGTTCATTCTTAAGGAAGAGAAAAGGCTGAGGTATGCCAAATTACAAAAAAACTGGACTGAAGATTTGTGGCATCAGGTTTTATGGAATGATGAATTCAAATTTTAAATCTTTGGTTCAAATCATCATCAATATGTGCAGAGGAGGTCAGAAGAGAAGTACAACAGCCACTGTGGAGGGTCTGTCGTTGTTTAGGGGTGTTGGGGATCTTCTCAAAATAGAACAAACAAACTCAGAAAAGCATCATAATGTTTTGGCCTACCACATAATACCATCAGGAAGGAGTCTGATAGACAACGGCTTGACTTTTCAGCATGACAATTAGGGCTGCACGATTTTGCATAAAATGAGAATCACGATTTTTTTGGCTTAGAATTGAGATCACGATTCTCTCACGATTTTCTTTTCCAATATAAATATTTATTGCACTTATTAACTGCACATCAACTTCGTAACAGTTGAAACTGAACATAAAAAGAATAAATAAACATAAAAACAAATGTCTCACGTTTTGTGGTTGCCGCAAAATGTACTGCTTGAAATTCCGTCTCCACCGTTGCGTGTATAGAGCAGGTAGTGCAACAATAGAAAAATAGTTGCGGGACGGCACTGTGTAGCGTTTGTCTAGGGTGTTGATCATTTTCCTAAATCCCTCGTTTTGCACAGTGTTGATGGGAGCCATATCTTTGGTCAGGTGATAAGTAATAGCCTCCGTAATTTCTTTGTGCCTGCGGGAGTTCGACGGGTATAGGGAAGCGCTGTATAAGGTTCCCGTTATTGATGTTTGGGTGGTTGACCGGGACGGATTTTCTCCTGTCACTTTCTCGTCATCCCTGACGTGTTCTCCGTTGTTTTTCCCTGCTAATTTTAGCATCACACGGCACAGCTTCTGTATCACGTGGTATAAGGCTACGCCCTTGTCATTTGTTGAGCAGGAAGAGTGAGCGCTTGTTTTCATGCAGATTACGTCCCGGATCAAAATGCGGTACAATCGTCGTCGTCTTTTTTTTTTTTTTTTTTTTATTATTATTATTTTTTTAATCGTTGTCATTTGGAAATGAGATCGCACATAAGTATGAATCGAGATCGCGATTTTCTAATGATTAATCGTGCAGCCCTAATGACAATGATCCCAAACACACTGCCAATGCAGAAAAAGTATGGCAAAACACACAATGGAACACCATCAGTCATGGATTGGCCTCCCCAGAGCCCAGACATCAACATTATTGAAGCAGTGTGGGATCATTTTAACAGCTAGTGAAAGAAATGCAGCCAATATCCAAAGAAGAGCTTTGAATTTCCTTCAAGAAGCCTGGAGAACTATTCCTGAAGAATATTTAAAGAAATTGCAAGAAAGCTGCCTAAGTGAGTTCAGGCTGTGTTGAAGAATAAAGGTGTTCATACAAAATAATGACTTTCAAGCTCATTAGAATTATACAAACCTAAAACTGGTGTACATATTTCCCATTTAACTAGCAAAATATAAAGAATTTGTTACTTCAAGACTTTTGCAAAGCACTGTAGCTGCAGAAATATTTAACATTTTTGTAGTTGTGTTGTTGGAATAATTAATGAAGTTTAAAAAAAATGTGAGAACTACTTAAGTGCTTAAGTTTGACATAGATACTAATCTTTCAATTTTTTGGCTTTAGTAATGTGGAAATTGGTGTGACCTCAGATGGAAAAACCATAGTGTGCTACCATCCCACTGTGGACATTCCCTATGAGCTTACCCAGGTAAGGCACTACTGTGTAGGTTTTTTCAAAAGTATTCTGGATATAGTTTTAGACCTGTTATTATTTTATAACAAATAAACTTGAAGTATCAGACTTACAGCCATTAGAAAAGATGTAACTGTTCTGTGCACAACAAGTGAAAAAGCTTCAGGATTGCAATAAAACACTGTGTATTTACAAAACGGGAAATTAATCTTTGCAGCCTATAGAAAGACCAGACCCAATGGCCAACCAGGTCGAGACGCACGACCAGGTTTTAAAGGCCCACCTCAGCAAGGAGGTGCTGAAGGACAATGGCCCCACAATAGAAGAGCTGAGCAAGATGTTCTTCACTACAAAACACCGCTTTTATCCAATTGGACAGTAAGTACACAAGTAACACACACATAGGCAAAGGTCTGTGATGAAAAGGTTGGTGGGAGATTTGCCCAGATGTTCTTCATCTGGTCTCCCTTTAGTAATTTATTGTTGATTTATTCCTCCAAAGTTTACATTTGGATCAACAAGATGAATTATGTATAGAAAATTGTTTATCTGGCTATATCTATGTTACAGGTATTATTGGTATTGCACAGTCCCGATCAAAGCTTAAGACCACTTGAAAAATGTTTGACGTGATCAGCAATAACGGTGGAGCTACTTATTACTGAGTTTGGGTTTTCTGTTTTGGGGTGGTTACAGGTCTTTTGTTTTTTTTTGCATGCTCAAAAAAGGTTTTGTCTCACTGTCATTTCTTCTTGTTGCATGTGGAAGCTCTACCTGGAACCTTGTTAAGATCCAACCATGTTTGTTTGTAATTTTTCAAGTGGTCTTAAGCTTTTCATCACCATATTTACTGGCAAGCTGGAGGTCAGAAATAACATATTGAAGAAATTTCCCTTGAAAGTGGGTTACTCAACCTTGTTTCGTCTGGTTTGCTGATTTAACAGTGTTAGCACAGCAGATTTAGATGAGTTGCCAACTTTGATGAGGAGACTCTGTCGCTCCTTCTGTTGTTTTTATTCATTGGATGATTGTGAAACTGTGTAAAAGAGCTGAAAGAAAATGTGCTCTCTCTTTAAAAATGCGTCTGTACTTGTTGTTCTGTATTGATCGTCCTCTGTTTTGTTGTTCACAGGTATCGAAGGCGACGCATAAATAAGGACCCACCGAAGGACAGATAGCTACCAAACAGCAAATGATATCCTTCTGTTGTCACTATAATGTTAAATAAACTGTTAAATAATAAGTTAGTAGTTACTATTTTTTTTTATGCAGCCACTACACTGGACTTCAGTTGCAGTAGAATTTTCTTTAGACTGATGATATAAAGCAGGGGTTCTCAAGTAGCCTGGCAAGTCACACACGTGTGTCTTCAGAGTTTCCAGGTGTGCAGGTGTACAGATCCATATCAGATATTGTGATGTCATTATGTTGGCTAGCAGCCACCTACCAACCTCCTTTATGCACATGTAAACACCTTTTATAAAGGTGTCGTATCATTTTCATTTCATGATGGTAGCATCTAGTTCATATCCCTGAAACTTTAATTATGAATAACGATTTATGATGTCAACATGTTGCCTAGCAACCAAACAGTATTGTAGCAACGTAAACATAATGAATGAAAATTAAATGTACTATATTTGTGCTCAGCAGACATTTAGCTCTCATTAAAGAGGTACGCTGAACAGCTATGCTGAAAAATATAGGAACCCGTTAAAGAGACACTACTTCTGCTACCTAACGGTTAGCATAAAAGACAACGTGTGTGGGGAAAGTGAATCACTTTCAAATCACAACTACCTGTACAACACAGAAGCAGAAGAAGAGGGGAAAAGGTCATTCTCTTTTGGATGTATTTTGTGGGTGAACTGTGGCCTGAATGTCACCCGCTTGAAGCGGGTTGTGGCAAGTGATGAGTGTGTCAGTTTTAACGCAAATGTCATAATGCACCTCACATCTGATCCACATTTGGTAGATCTGTGGCTATGATGTGTCACTTGGATAAAAAACGTTCTTCAGTCTGTTGGGCAACAGGTCAAACAGATAGTGTCCAGGGTGAAAAATGTCTCTATTGATTTTAAGGCTTTTTAACAACATCTTGGTTTTGCAATCTTGTTGAGTGTAACATAGAAGAAGCCCACTCCACAGAGCTGAATTCTCCACCTGACAGTGCCCAAAGAATCCATCAGCACAAGGCTGGACAGGCTGATGGTTTTGATGTGTCGGCTGCTTTTGTATACTAGTGTGAAACACGGGTGGAAATTGTAGTGCAGAGCTTAGCAGAAGCATGCAGCTGAGAGGTGGTAGTTCTAGTTTTCTATGCAAATGAGTTTCTATTTGTGTGTTTGTTTATTACGCATTACATATAGCGTTGTGAGGAAGATGGAGAGAAACATTAAAACAAACACTCATCCATTTAAGGGCAGTTTTAAAATTTTAATATTAATTCATGATTTTGGGCCACTCTGCAATTTATTTTTTCCAATATTCTCTTTTAGTTGATAATTTTCTGTTATGTATTTAAGAAAAAAAAATCAAAAAATGGTATACATCCATCTCAAGTAACATAACCTTTTTACAAATGCTCAGGAACATAAAAAAAAAAACAGATTTAAATATATATTGTTTAATAAGTTATTTTTATATCACACATAGTCACTCTCATACTGAACACGCATTCAATTTCAGGTAAGACTATTCATTTGTTACCAATTTGTTTTCAGATACATATATTGATACAAGCTGAGGATTTTTTTTAGCCTGCTGTCCACACACTTAGATTCCAAAAGATGCATCAAGGCAACTCAGGATTTAGTGCCTAAAATTCTTTGACACGCAGACTAGAGGAGCTGAGAATCAAACCATCTATCTTCCAGTTGGTAGATGAACTCTATGGCAGTTTGCGTGGAAACAAGTATAAGTAACAAGGTTGCAAATCTGTGCTAGCATTAATGTTTTCTCATAAAAAGATGTAAGCTGTGGAGTGAAATGGACTGTGAAAGTCAAAGATGAATGTCGTTATACAAATAAAGGAAGAAATCTTTGAAATTCATTTAGCTTCCTTTGGTAATATGGCAATAGGGTTGCATTAGTTAAGGTAATACACGCAATCCAGTCAGAAAAGATAATAAATAATGCTACAACCAGTTTGGCTGTTAAGACGTTGGGACAAATTGGGATTTGGGGAATTCTCCAAGGCTGTTATGTATTTTAAACTATATGTGTGAACCACTTATTTAACAAGAGCAGCTGTGATTTACACAACAAATTAAAGTTTTAGTATTTTGTATTTTGTGTATTTTCCTGCAATTGTAGAATGGCCCTTTTGTTTTCTTAAAATAATAATAGCAGCATTAAAAAGATATATATATTCAGAACCCTTTGAAAACATTTAACTAAAATTTCAGATTCATAATATGTTTTATGTGTTCATTTATTTAGTATTGCAGCATTTATATTTTTACATGGAAGTCTTTAGACATCAGCATACTTGTCTACGTCATCTGAAGCCACCGGAAGCGTGAGTTATCTGTCCCCGCCCCAGCAGCTCAGTCAATCCAACCTGAAGAGAAGGCGAGTCAACGGCTAAAAATATAATAGCTAACACAAGATGGCCGGTCTGCCTCGTAGGATTGTAAAGGTACTCCTGTCATCGGACAATATGTATATATCATAATGAGCCGTTGAATGTATTTTATAGCGGTTATTCAGTACCAATATGGACATAGACGTGCAGTCATCTCGCGTGTAGCCTGGCGTTAGCAAGGCTAGCACATTTAGCTCCTGTCGAGCTAGCTCGCTTGTCTGTGTTTTGTTTGCCACTTCCGTTTAGTGAATTCTGCTGTGACGGTGGTTGAATTTTTTATACGTGAGGAATTCTTAACTCGCTTAATTTGCAATGTTAAAGTTATTGCTTTCTTACATTTTCAGTATGAATCGACTGATTGTAGAAATTTGTCCCAGTCGCCCTATGAATGGATTTGCTAAGTGAGCTAGGCTAGCAGTTTTAGCGTTGCCGATTCGTACACATGTCTGATGCTGATGTGAAGCGCTGCCCTTGTGCTCACGAAGCATATGTACAGCTCAACTACGCGAGCATGTCAACATGTCATCGTTTGTTTAGTTTTTGTATTAAAATATATGGAACTAAAACAGAAATGCAAGGCCTTAAGGGCTGCGGTCTCCTCCCTTAGCTTCACCGCAGCTTCGCTGGGCCAGGCCCGGCAGTGGGCGCGATCAGCTTTTTCCGCTACGTCTAGCAGCTCTTTCTCAGGTTTAACAGGTTTTCACAACCAGTAACACGACCGTAGGCAAAGTGGGAAAACCGGAATCAGCTTCTGTTTATAAACCTATGGCATTTTTCTTTACATTCACAACAAAGAAACGTTTTTGTTTTTTCTAATTCTAAGAGTGAATCAGTTTCCTTCCTGTTTATTGCAGATGTTTTGGTGCACCTGCTCAAGCGAATGCAGAAATCTTAAATAGATTGTCTACTTCCTCCTTGTTCATTTTCGCACAGTGTTCATTGCGGTAAAACTCTAGCAGATACACTGTTAATACACCCAGTAAAGTGGAACAATCCTTGCACTGAAACAGTTTCTAAAAGTAATCTGGACAAATTTGTTCAGACTGACAGGCAAAAAAAATCTGCAGTCAATCTGATAACTGGTTGCTTCTTTAAACAGCGATTATTTATTGGCTAATTTGTTTGTTTGTTAATGTCTCAGAGTTTGGGCAAGAAAAGCTATTTGAAGAGCTCCCTTTAAGCTAATGTGATTCTGATTGGCTGCCCCTCGTAAATGGAAGGTTTGAACTGCAGTTTTGTTTAGAGCAGTCTGAAACCACAGTTTTTGGCTCACATACTCTTTATTGCAACTGTGTTTTTTGCTTAAAAAAATGTTTGTACTCGGCCACAAAAATATTTCCATATTAAAGATAAGAACCACTTCTCTAAAGCACGAACAGAAGTACAATGTGAGGAAGGAAAAAAGACTACAAGAAATTAAGGAGGCAATGGAGAGAGAAGGCTTGTTTTAGGTATTGTGAAATGATTGGTTCAATTTCGAATATTTTTTTTAGATTAAAATAAAGTGGAGCCACTGAATTATTTGTCAGTGCGAGGCACTGCACGAACACTTGACTGTCTTTAGTTTCCATTTTAAAAAACTTGTGGAAATGTTTTCTTGTCTATATATAGGGTAAAGTGGAAAGTATTTGTGTGACTAAGCGGGGTGAAATTGTGTATTATGAACCATTATGCACTTAAGTCTGTTGTTGACACCCTCCTACAGTTCTTCATGCAACACTTTTTCTTCCTTTTTAAATTCAAAATGTCAACAACTGTGTTTCTCACTATGACCTTGCTCAGGAAACGCAGCGGTTGATGGCAGAGCCTGTTCCAGGGATCACTGCTACGCCTGATGAAGGGAATGCACGCTACTTCCATGTGTTCATTGCAGGGCCTCAAGATTCTCCCTTTGAAGGAGGCACATTTAAACTTGAACTATTTCTTCCAGAAGAGTATCCCATGGCAGCTCCCAAAGTGCGATTCATGACCAAAATCTATCACCCCAATGTTGACAAACTGGGAAGAATATGTTTAGACATTTTGAAAGGTAAGAAAACCGTGAGATAAAAATAATCTACATGATTGTTTTTTTTAAAATATTTGCATCCTGTTTTCTTTTTCTGGTTGATGTTGGTGGGAAACAACACTGACAGCATTCTGCAGGACTTGATTGCAGCTTTTTTCTTATTGCTTTGTAAAAGTGAGGAGCATCAAACAGTTAAAGCTTATGGCTTTTATGCCTTTATAGCAGTCACAGGTTCATTTACTTGCAATTCCAAGTACAAATGTGTGGTACCTGTGTGGAAACCCACTGAATAAGAGAGATAATAATAATGCTTTAGGAAACACTTGTTTGCATTGGCATTGTTCTGTTTTTGCAATGAGCAGGCAGTGAACGTCCGACATGTTAAAGCCTGTTGTAGAGAAAAGTATGCCTTCAGTTTTATATAAAGAACTCACCGTCTGAAAGAAGAATGAAGTTAGGTGATTACTTTCAGTAGGGCGTGGAAATAATACGAACCACTTTCATGTTATACTGAACTGATTTATTGTTAACGTCAAAATATGAGTTTTTAAATTGTATTTGTAAGAAAAAGGAAGATTAATTCATGACATGTGTTCTAGATCACGATTTGGGGGATGGGATAGATAACATTAGATTGGAGCACTGTACAGTCATATTTTATGTGATGATTTCATTATGATTAAACTATTTTATTTAAGTGAAATTGTTGCAAAGACAATATATCAGATTTTTTTAAGGCTCATTTTAAGTTTTATATCTGCAACACATTTTAAATAATTGGAGACAAAGCCTTTGTTTTGCATCAGCTTTTCCGATGACAAGCGAGGTGTTTCCTCTTTAGAGGTGTATTTGATTAAAAAAATGAAATAAAATTTCACAATTCAGGTCCACAGGAAGAAAGCTGCCATTCGACAGCTTGCTTCTAAATTCTTTTTCTTTAAGCAGCTGAGTTTTCTCTTTATTTTATGAGTGTAGAGACAAAATTTGTTCAGTGGTTGTTCCTGAGCCCGTGCACTGATTTCTGCTGCAGAATCGAGTCTGTTTCAGTTCTCTCATGCCTTGTGTTCACTGATTTCTTTAGATTATTTTAACAATCATATGCAGCGTAGGTGATGACAATCCCAAAGTCTCTGCATTTTCTGTTGAGCAAACAAATGTATTTAGAATTTATTTGAGCACATAAGCATTATTATACAATGATAGAATCATGGATTTAATTTTTATTATCTTGATATTATGTGGTAATGGAAAGCAAATTGGTATATAAAATGTATCAGGAAAGCATGCAGCTGTGTTTGCATATATGTTTAGAAGGGAATGTGGAAAATAGAAGAGATTGTTTAGCAAACTGATCAGCACTAAAGGACTGCTACTCCCTCATGTTTTTTTTCTTTACCTTGCCTTTCTGATCAGCTGAGCCCTGATATTGACTGCTTTCCTTTTCTGCCACTAGCAAGTTGTTAACACTAGGTTTGCCATCAGATTTGTTTCTTTTCCCTTTAAACCCACCAACCTGTTCCTCTTTTTCCTGATCTTCCCACAGACAAGTGGTCTCCAGCCCTGCAGATCCGTACAGTGTTGCTATCTATCCAGGCATTATTAAGTGCTCCCAATCCAGATGATCCACTGGCAAATGATGTTGCAGAGCAGTGGAAGAAAAATGAAAGCCAAGCCATTGAGACAGGTGAGGAGAAGATTTATTTTTTTCTATTAGATCACTCGGGATGGGCCTTGTTAAACTGTATTTCTGCTGCCACAGGTGGTCACAGGTTTCAGTGTGAGAAGTGCTGTGACAGATGGTAACAAACAACAGCTTAGGTCTTGACCTTAACTGTCAGCCACTTTACAAATAGCTGCAAATTAGCCAAAGCTGAGATGATGGTTTTCTTTATGGTTCATTTCCTGGGAGGAGAAGAATAGCAACCAGAAAACAAAACAACAAACCTGTTGGTGACTTTGTGGGAGGGGTCAGCTCGCTGACCTACTGTAAATAAAGCCAGGTGATAGTAACAGTTCTCAAGTTTGCTTGGCAGATGATGCACTTGAGAGCTGCATATATTTGTTATTCTCCAAACATTTTGTGGTGCATATATTTTATCAGCTTAAGAAAATAAGTTGATGCTTATGGAGGTCTGCACCTAATGATCTTGTTGGAGAGTCTAGTAAAAGAAGTTGATTGGTTTGTCTCGGCTGATATGCCACTTCTGAGTGTACAATGACAATGAAATTCCTCGGTCGTGTCTAACTTGATGGTATCAGTTGAAACCCGCTAAATAAGAGAGATAATAAAATGCATGCGTGTATGCGCAGCAGTCAATCATGAAACAAATTCTTACGTGTTGTTAAAGGCAGTCTGAGATGGGCTGTAAAAACAGGGTTTCTCTGCCAGTTTCCATGGAAATCTTTGTGACTAACCAAACCAATACATCATTTAAATATTCTGCTTGTGGTTTGACTGTAAAAGCAGAAACACATAATGAGATCAGAAGCCTTTTTTGGTTTTGTTTTAGGATATCAATAGTTATTTGTGTGAAATCAGCTTCGCGTGGCTCAACATGATGTTCTTGTTTTCCTCTATCTACAATCCAAACTCTAAACATAATAAAGTGTAAAGTATGTAAAGCATCAAAAACAAGCAACACAGAAATGAAAAGCCTAAATATTAAAATTTTGTATTTGGAAGTCCTGTGACCTCTCAGGTGCTTTTGCTGCCTGTTCTGGGACCTTGCAGCACTTTACTTATTTACTGTTATTTACTCAGCTGATGGCCCTCATACCAAACAAAACCCTCTTGTTTTGTTTCCTCCCCAGCCCGAACATGGACCAGGCTCTACGCAGGCAACAGTGAAGTATAGAAGAAGAGAATCGAGGCGTCTGAATGTGATCCACAAAATATACTCCTATTCTGTCATTTGAATTTAACGGACACAAAAAAAGAGAAAAAAAATATTATAAGTCCAAATCTATCTGAAAGAAATGACATGAGCAGCAGACCTCTGGGTGACATATGTTAAGACGCGTTAAATGTGTGTTAGCCTTTTTTTTCTTTTTTCTTTTCTTTCTTTTTTTTTGTTTGATTGTTTGTTTTCTTTCCCCTGTGTTGCTATTTAAATGCATGGACAGAGAATGAGACCCTCCCCATTACAGTCTTAAAACTCACAATACAATGTGTTGTCTTTAACCAGGCACA
This sequence comes from Perissodus microlepis, assembly GCF_051167445.1. Taxonomy (NCBI): domain Eukaryota; kingdom Metazoa; phylum Chordata; class Actinopteri; order Cichliformes; family Cichlidae; genus Perissodus; species Perissodus microlepis. Next base: position 9,326,502 of record NC_140477.1, read on the forward strand.
TACTGGTACGTTTGCAAAGTGTACATGCATTAAAGCTGTCGTTCTTTTAACACATGCATTATTTGTCAACACATCTGTATGTCTTTATGTGTTAATTCAGCACTGCACCGGTAGAAATAGTAAATGACACATAAACTATTAATAATGTAGGTTCCCAAAACTTTGATTTTTGGGGGGGGGACCCAAAAGAATTGGAAGGGGGGGAAAGCAAAAACAGCAGTTTAAATGCACAGCAGGGGTGAATCTGAAGGATTTCACACAGGAAATGCTTCCTCAAACTTTTATACAAGCTGCCCCTAATGTAAGTGCCGGGTTTGCTAATGGGGAATACATATTCCTTCACAGCCACAGCTCATGTTTTAAAGAATTTAGTCAGTGCCTAGTATCCTGCAGGTTTTGTGTATTCATTCACACCTTACCATTGGAGTCAGATGTGTAGAAAAGATGATATAAATGTTCTGATTAGAATCCACTGAATGGGGATTCCTGCAGTAATCCAAGTGCTGCTGATTGGTTGTAAGCCTGTTGTCCGAAAGCTTCAACAAGTCTCAGAAACTTGATTCAATCTTTCTTTTATTCATTTTTTTCCCTTCTCAGTTTTCAGAACCTGTTTAGTTTGGGGAGGGTGGGCGGAGTACTTCCACAGCCTTAAAAAGTCATTCCCAACACATTAAGGGAGGCAGATGATGGTCAGTGTTGAAAGAAACTGTAAATATCATAGCAGAGTAGCGTGTGTTGAAAATGACGTCAGCTTTTTAAGAGTGTAGGAAGTTAACTTGTTGGTTTTATGTTCATTTTTAACTATCTGTCCATGCTGTATCTGTTGCCTGTTTTCGATTTTATTTTCAGTGTTACTTCATGTATCATAACCAAGCTGATAACAGGACGGTTCAAACTAGACGCCAGAGGTGAAGGGGGGTGTTTTCTTTAAGGGGGAAGTTGCAGTTCTTGCCATTGATTACAGGGTTGTTTTCAGAGTTTTCTGCTTTTACATTTAATCAGTTCCCGTGGGTAAATTTGGTCACTGTGGAAGCAGGAAGAGCGGTGTTACAAATAAAACGTGTTCAACTTCAAAAGGATTTTTGATTGGCTAAAGAGAATGGATGTCACGCACACTGTACGATAATCCCACAGGGTGTGATTCAATTTGATGAACACTTCAGAAAATATAGAAACTTTCCTTTTAAAAGGGATCAAATAACGTTAAAGGCTCACTGCTACATTGCCTGTACCCTTCATGTTGCTTCCTTGTGGCTCATCTGAGAGAGGACTGACCGAAACCTGTTTGTAGCTTTTCATTTTATTTTTTTTTCTTGGATTATCACAGGCTTTGCTTAGATTTGATGGTGTCCAGAAATATTAACTCTAACTGCTATATTTGCTGAAGCCTGGAAGATGGAGCACGGCTTAAAACCTGGTTAATTTATTGTTTCCCTGAGGGACTTGATGGTAATCTAAAGGAAAAAAAAACAGTCACTGGATTTTTGAAATATATTGATCAACATACTGAGCTCAAACTGAATAATCAACTCCCCATGTGATGAATAAAAAAAAAAAAAAGTTCTGTCAGTAATTTCAGTGCATTTGCATACATGGCTCTTCAAACACTCTGGTAATAAACTGAGTTGAGTAAGTAAGAGGAGTCTTTGTTTAATGTGTGGATGGATGGATGTTTCCAGGGCCCTGTTTCAGAAAGCGGGTTTAGTGCAAACTCTGAGTAAGTATACCCTGAGTTAACGAAAACTCTGGGTTTTCGGTTTCACAAAGCGAGTTTAGATTAATTCTGAGTGAGTTACTATGACAACACACTCCGTGAAGCTAACCTGTCCCCTAGCAGGTTTACTTCAACTTACCCTGACTTTCTCCGCCTCTGTCGGAAACCTGACTGTAGGAAGTGTCAGACATGGCGTGCCCCTTCCTTGAAGAGCCAGTAGATGTTGAAGCCCAAATTCTCCGCAGAGCTCTCCGCCGGGAGAGAGTGATTAGAGCGCGTTTGGACATTTTATCATTTCCTGATGATTTTCTGTGTGAACGTTACCGTTTTTCAGCACAATCTATAATTCATTTGAATAACATCCTCAGGCCTAATATTGCTCATGTGACACATCGCGGACATTCTCTCAGTTCTGTACATATTATTTGTATTGCACTTCGTTTTTTTGCAAACGGGAGCTTTCTGTATAATATTGGTGACGCTGAGCACGTTTCCAAGGCTACCGTCTGTCGGGCAGTCAGGAATGTTACAGTTGCACTGAAACGTCTCCTGTACTCGTTTGTGGTGTTCCCCGGTCATAGACCCACAAGATTTATCAAAGAGGGATTCCACAAAATTGCAGGTATCAGGATGAACAAAACTTAATTCATGATGTGGTGATACTTGAACTACTACTTAAATTTGACATTTATTTTCAGGGTTCCCAGGCATGATTGGCTGTATAGATGGCACTCACATTCCAATCATTGCTCCTTCAGTAAATGAAGGAGACTATGTGAACAGGAAGTCTTTCCACAGCATTAATGTACAGGGACATAGTTCCCTGTAGCATTTCAAACTAACAAATTATTTCATTATAGTAATGGATGCTAATTTGTGTTCTCTGCACTGTGAAGATCATATGTGATGCTGCCAACATTATCACAAATGTGGAAGCCAAGTGGCCAGGCTCTGGTCATGACTCACGAATTTTTCGTGAATGTACACTGAGCACAAAATTTGGACATGGTGAGTTGAAAATACTTTAAAATATATAAAGACCAATTGCTACAGGGACATTTGAACTGAAGTGTATCCTTCTGTCTGAGGAGAGTTCACTGGCTACTTGCTTGGTGATAGGGGGTATCCATGTTTACCCTATTTGCTTACCCCTTACCCTGACCCTGAACCGGCCCACAGCAGCGATATAATCTGGCTCATTGCAGGACAAGAGCCAGAGTTGAAATGACTATCGGAATGCTTAAGGCCCGGTTCCAGTGCCTTCAAAGACTCAGGGTCACCCCAGAAAGGGCATGTGACATTATTGTGGCATGTGTGATTCTTCACAACATTGCCACAATTAGAGGAGAACACTGTCCTTCTGAACCAAACATCAGCAGTGATCCAAACCATGAACATCCTGACCCTCCCACGGACATACAAGATGGAAGAGCAGTCAGAGACACCATATGTCACAATCATTTCCTTTGACCCATCACCTCAACATGTTGAAAGAAGAATAAACAGATTTTTTGTTCAACTGGCTTTATTGGTCGCCTGTATTTCCTGTACACAAAGTATTAATAAGTATATTATTATGTTGTTCAAACACTGAAATAATTCGTCCATCTCTGACCACTTCACCCACCCTTAACTGATGTTCCAGCAGTAAAATCTCAATCTTGGTCTTTTGGATGTGCTGCTTGAAGTGTTCCATTTCCAAGTCGCATTTTTTTATTTTCTTGATCAAATAGGTCTTGTACAGCTGCTTTACAGGGAGCTATTGAAACACAGAAAATAGCATTGACATTCATAGTACATGCCTACTTAGGTTGGTTGTAAATCAGTGCTGAACATCTTACTGAGGAAAGGTTTGTTGGAGAAGTGGCTGGACCCTCTTCCTCTTCATTTCCATCATCACTCTGTTAGAGACATAGAAAGTCCATGGTTTTATTATAGTACCACATTTTATTCAATTGTTATATTTTCCATTGTAAGATGTAAACCTCATAAAGTGTCTCTGTTGCTTCCTCCTCTGTAACAGCTGTCAATGTTTCTTCATTATTTTCCTGTAGTAAAGAAATTAACAACATTGCTGTTCTACTGTAAACTCATATAATCTGTGGAGTATTAAGAGTACTCACAACTGCATGTTGGTCTGGCTCAACAGGAGGCTGCACCAGATGCAGTACACCATCACCATCAACTGATAGAATACGAGGTTTATACAGGTCACTTATAACTTACAAGGGACCAGATGGCAATTAACAAACATATACCAATCACCTTACACTTCATTGTCATTATGCTCTCAAAGACAACCAAGACTGAGGGAAGGCAAAATTAGTAGGAAAATAACTTCACTACAAAATAATTCATTATGGTAAAGAGTTTATCAAATGAATGAGTAGCACTGCAAAGGTGACTGTGAAGAAAGGATGTATGCACATCATGTATTATTTTGAATTTACCTCTTATGTAGGCACTTGTGTCTTGCGGGGTTATTGACTCAGAGGATGTCCCCGCAGAGATGCCTTCAGCCACTGGGCGCCCACTGTTTTGGCTGAGGGCCAACTGCTCAGCCTCTGTGAGTGGTGGTGGTGGAGGACCCCCACCTGTTTTTCGGGCCTCCGCTTTTTTTCTGTTGGCTATAACAGGTCACATTTGAGCATACAGAGTAAGCAAATATGTACTTGTAATGTGCTCAGATAATTTCAATAAGTGCTTACAGAAAGAAAATTAATGTAGCCTCTAAACTGCAATTGATTTACATAGGACAAACAGACCAAGCACTATGGCTCATAATACAATTACACCTTACCTGTTTGGACTATATTTTTATATTTCATTTTTAGTTGTTGCCAGGAACGTTTGGGGCCTGTTGGGTTGCACCTGCGCTCACATCACGTCACAAAATAAAATGTATAAAATACAAAATAAAATAAAATATAATAAAATAACGTGTTAAATGGGTGGAAATCCCTAGATCAATGTTTAAATTAACACTCACGCATTGACTCTGTCGGCTATGTTTTGCCATGCATGCTCCCTTTCTTTTGCAGCTGAGGCTGTGTTACTTTTTTTCCGCAAAATTTGCATGTTATCGGCATATGCTGCCATCAGAATTTCGGCCTCAAGCGCTGTAAAATACATTGACCGCGCCTTCTTTCCCTCCGTCTCCATGGTGACTCGCTTAATCTGTGCTCCACTAATCAGGGCTTTATGTATCCTCGTGCGCGCGCTTAATTTGGGGTTAAAGCAACTCCGCGTTGATTGAACTAATTGTTATCAGCCTTTCTGAAACCGAATATTCCGAGTTGGACAGTTCGGGGTTACTCAACCCTGAGTATCATTTTTAACTCTGAGTTTTCTAAACCCGCTTTCTGAAACAGACCCCAGAGCTGAAAGCTTACAGCTAAGATTTATTCTACACTCTAAAAAACACAAAACGAGCTCAAGGCTTATGAGTTTCTTTCATGTTAAGATAAGATAACCTTTATTAGTCCCACGTGTGGGAACTTTGTTACCAGCCCTGCTGCCGGGAGACACAGCAAACCTTGTGACAACACACATGGATAGCATCTGACGGATGATCTGATATCCTCGTGTCGGTGTTGTTCCCACATCATCATAATAAATGTTGTTCCAGGTTCAACATTGCAAGTGACCAATCACATTGCTGTGACGTCCCCCTTTTGTGCCTTTGAAAAATACCAACTTAAAAAAAATCAACTTCACTTGCGAGAAGAGAAACCGCTTCTGTCCGCCGATCCAGGAACTTGAATTCTTTGCATTTCAGGATACTTTCCTTTCATAAACGGTAAGCATTATACATATTGTCCCTACAGAGGCGGTTTCTCTTCTCGCAAGTGAAGTAGATTTTTTAAAGGTATTTATTCAGCAGAAGGTGATTGGTCACTTGCAATGTTGAACCTGGAACAACATTCTTTATGATGACGAGGGAACAACACCAACACGAGGATATCAGATCGTCCGGCATGTGACAAGCACACCGAGAAAAAACAAAACTAGAGAAAAATTCATTAGGATAAAGGGAAAGCAATGATCTGTGGCCAACACCTGTAAAACAATCCCCTTTCCCTTAGCTGGCTTTTCTTGTCTCTCCACTGCACATGTTGTCACTTTCCTTTGGTCCACAGTAGGTGAAACTGATTCACACTGGTTTTTGCTTCATAACTGGACGCCCTTTAAGTTTGAGGTATACTCTGATGACCGAGTGCTAATTTTTGAACAGCGTATTAAATACTCCATCCTTAAGACATTTCGTATTTTTTGCAAGCAGTAGGACCATTCATGTCCAGCGGAGGGAGACAACCACAGATTTAACCATGCTGAGTTACACAAAGTGAACTCTTTACTCTTACTCATAACTCGGGGTGGGGGAGCATGCACATCCACAAAACCTTTTCGCTGTGGGCACACACAGAAATACTGAGTCAGAAACCCTGTGAGCAACGTCCAAGTTTAAGACAAATGGTTTCTGAAATTCTCACATCAGGACACTTGACCTTTCTTCCTCATTCTGATGTGCATTTTTAGCAGTTATGTCATGTCTAAATTAACTGAATTACTGCCATGTGATTGGTTGATTTGTGATAAATAGGTGGGCATAGAGTTTGTATACATAATCCAAAGGTTACTGCATCTTATAAAGCCTAGAAAATCTTTTAAATTTATTATTATCATTTATTGTGTGTGTATTAGCCAGCCATTTATTATCACCATTGTCACCAGATGGCGCTACAAGCAAAGGTACCTGGAGCCTGAGACTTCTTCCTCAAGATTTGTGTTCTTTTCAGTTTGGTCACATCTTAACAGGTATTTTAAACATCTGAATACCTGATGGAATGCATTCAGTAGTTTTTCTTAACTACCTGCAGGAGTCACCTGTCTTGAAGGCCTCATGTTTCATCACCTGTGAAAAATGTTTCACAATGTTTCATGACTCCATGGCTTAGTTTATATGACAACTGTGAGTCATTCAGGCGGGTATGTAGCCATTCTCTGAATGAATGTGCAGTAAACGATCCCCTCTTGCTATCTGTAGCTTCTGCAAAACATTAACCAGTTACAGAGGCATTTGTCTCTGGAAAGGGAAGGGTTTGTTGTTGCAGCGGTCATCCTCAGAAAATCTCTGCTCGGAGTCAGATTTCAAAGTCTTAATCATTATAACTTGTCACATGCCTCACATTTACATATGAGTTCAAACATGCCGGCATCAAAAGCATTACATGTTCTTATAAATATATATATAATTTTGGTTGATTATGATTTTAAGATTCTGGTTCCTTCTCCGGTTTACTGCTCTGAGACATGGTTAATCATCACCTCACATATGACCTTGTATTACTTGAACCACATTTTATGGTTTGTTGTAGCTAGCTTTATAGGACATATTGAAAGACTTTACTACTTATGAGATTTTTAAATATATTGGTGTGATTTGTAGTGATTATTTGACTCACGGATCCTTTCTCTTTTTAAATCATTTTCTGTAAACCAGAGAGATGATCTTGTGGATAAAACTCGAGAAGATTTTCAGTAAAATATGAAATTCATTCAAGCCAGTCTGGCAGCGGCAGCCTTACTGCATTCAAAGTCACTTTTTCCACATTCTAGTCCTTAGTTTGATCTTCAGCAGGCTGTCTTGACCATGTCTACGTGCCATGGAGTTTCTACCATGTGACTGGCTCATTAAATATTTGAGTTAATGAACAGGTAAATGTGTGTACCTAATGAAGTGGCTGGTGAGTTTATTAAAGACGAACATAGCCATTTTGGGGCTGTCAATGGAAAGCTATGTTAGCTGCCAATGCTAGCATGTCTGCTTAGCAAGATGCATCTGTAAATTCTGGAGGTGCATCACACAGATACCTCATAATTAGTAGTGAGTACAATGTATGGATAAAATATTTGAAAAATCAGTGCAGCATAAACTTCAGCGGGCTCTTGGCTTTAGATAATGGTGTTCATTTTTAGTCCAAGACCAACCAAGCCGCAAATAATTGTTGTTATGGGAGGGAAAATTAGCCCAGCAAACATGTTTGTTGGGTATTTTAATATTGTGTTGTGCAAAATGTCATGTTTTCTGTTTTTTGTTTGGTTTTTGGTTTTGTTGTTTTGCACTTTGGAGCTACAATTGTTTGTACACCTATACTACAAAAGGCCATTATTCTGGCACTAAGTACAGTGTACAGATATAAGCACGTGACAATACTGAGTTACATCTACAGTGATTGCTGCTTTAGAGGACATGGAGCCAAAATCCTAAACATAGCCCTGCTCCTGTGACACACCGGATCATGTCTCACGGGGATTGCTGACTGCAGGTGAAAACATTCCGGTCACATGCTGGTGATGTTGAACCAACAGGTGATGGCAGACTTCCTGTTTTGACTGTTGCTTGTAATCGGAATCACCGCTAACTTGAAACGCAAACCCCGTGTCGGTCAGTACTCAGAGGATATGGTTCAGTTTTCTAAGTGGTGAGTTTGCTGGTCTTCTTTGAAATCACTCACTCTTTTACTTTTTCTGTTTACTTTTCCATTTCTTCCTCATATTTCCACACTGTGTAAATACTTGCATTTCATCCTCCTTCTGCATTCCTTCCTGTTTTTTCTTTGCCCTTTCCTGTCCTCGAGTTTTCCCTTCTCTCCCTTTACATTGTCTCCTTTATACTTTTCTTCTTCTTTTTCTCCAACTTTCTCTCATTCTCCACTTTTATTCTCCCTATCCTCTTCACCGCCCCCTATCTTTTCCCCTCCTCTTCCTTCCCTTTTCCTTTTTTTCCCCATTTCATCCTACATCTTCCCTCCTCTATTTCCCAATTCCCCACGCCTCCTCTCTATCCCACTGCAAATGAAGTATAGGGAGACTGCAGTCAGAGTCATCTAACCTGAACCCTCCTGAAGTTATATAACTGTTCTTGTTACCCTCCATGCGTAAAAAACAAACGTCAGCTTCCCAAAAGGGAATCCCTCCTTTTGGCCACTGCAGGTACCCAAAAACCAACCAGGAGCTTTAGGTAAAGGAGATGTTATACAAGACAGCCGCAGTGGAATATTAATGAACACAGTGATTAGAGGAGCTTGTTGTGAATACAAATTAGGACTTGGCATTTTTTTAAAACCACTTTTGAATAATTGGGTTTTATAAATCCTTAACCTTTTGAACCTGAAGTAGCTTCGTGGGTTCTTTTCATTTTTACATCAACCCACGTTTCAGCTGGGCATGTTAGCAGGTTTTCATTTTCAGGACAAGATGGGCTACTCTGAATAATTTAGCATAAGTGGGTCCAAAGTAATGACATGAAACAATGCTACTTTATATCACACATGAACAAGATATTCAGATTAGACATTTACAAACACGAGACCACCAAGTTATAAATGCATATGTTCTTTAAAAGTCAGTATTATCTCTCCCACAGTTAGTAGACTTGTATATCTACACTGTTTTGGTTACAACTTTTGCTTTCAGAATTGGCGGAATTCTTAATGGCATCGATTCAAAAAGGTGGTGGAAACATTCCTCATTGACTTTGATCCATATTGACATGATTGCATATTTGTCAGCTGCACAGCCATAATTAGGATACCCTGATCCACCACTTCCCAAATCCCAGATCTGACTGTGGAGGCCATTTGAGTATAGTGAACTCATCGTCATGTTTGAGTTCAGTTCAGTTCAGTTCGTTTTTATTTCAAACATATACATTCACCAACGTTTCATAAAATCATTCCATAGAGTTGTTTGAAAAGGAGTAAGTATATACTTATTTAGCCCTACCCCCTCAGGTTTACATCCTCATCATCTAAATTTGAACAACAAAAACGTATACAATGCCTTCAACTTAGAACATAACATCTCAAAAAAATATTTTCACATGTTCAACTAAAACTATATTTAGATTTGCTAATTTGCAGAAGAAAATAAACATGAGTTTGACTGCTGTCTTGGGTTAATTGCATTTTCTTCATTCTTATACTTATTTAATATTTCTTTTTTGAGTTTTATTTTAAACTGGTTTATATCACTACTGACCTTTATTTCTTCTTTTAACTCATTCCAGAATTTAACTCCTGCTATTGAAATAGACATCCTTTTCAATGTTGTTCTTACTCTTTGTAATTTTAAATTCCACTTCCCTCTAAAATTATACCTCCCTTCTCTTTCTAAGAACCATTTACTTATTTCGATTGGGAGCATCCCTTTCCTTACCTTATATATTATTTGCACTGTTTTAAACTTCACCAGATCCTGGAATTTTATAGCTTGCGTCCTAATAAAGAGTGCGTTTGTGTGAGCCCTATACCCCTCCTGATTTATTAGTCTAATGGCCCTTTTCTGCATTATGATTATAGCCTGAATATTACTTTTATATGTATTTCCCCAAACCTCTACACAATAACTCATGTATGGTAATAGCAAAGCACAATATAACATATACAATGTTTTCCTATCCAGAAATGTTTTTACTTTCCCCAAGACAGCAATGCCCCGTGCTAACTTTCCCCTCACGTAAGTGATGTGTGATTTCCAACAGGCCTTTTGATCAATGATCACACCAAGAAATTTTATGGCATTAACCCTTTCTAGATATATATTATCGACACAAATTTCAATGTTAATGTTTTTCTTATAGTTTCCGAATAACATAAATTTTGTTTTATTTAAATTTAAGGACAATTTGTTTCTATCAAACCACTTCTTTAATATCTTTAACTCCTGTGTGATCACCTCCAAAACCTGTTGAAATTCCGCACCTGAACAAAGTATATTGGTATCATCTGCAAAAATGACAAACTTTAGTATCTTCGATACTTTACAAATATCATTTATATACATAATAAACATTTTCGGACCCAATACTGATCCTTGAGGTACTCCACATTCAATATCCATCAATTTAGATTTAAACTCATTTATTTGTACATATTGCTGTCGATTCATCACATAGCTGTTTATCCAATCCAGTACCACACCCCTGAACCCATATTTTTCCAGTTTGATTTTTAGAATTTTGTGGTCAACGGTATCAAATGCTTTTTTTTAGATCTAGAAAGACTCCAAGTGCATACCTCTTGTTATCCATACATTCTGTTATTTCTTCCATTAAATCCATCAATGCCAAAACTGTTGATCTATTATTTCTAAACCCATACTGGCAATTTGCCAACAAATCATGTTTATCCACAAAGCTATCAAATCTTTTTAGAAATAGTTTTTCCAGTATCTTAGAAAACTGGGAGAGTACCGACACTGGTCTATAATTTGTAAAACAATGCTTTTCACCTGATTTATAAATAGGAATCATTTTTGCAACTTTCATTTTTTGTGGAAAAACCCCTTCCTGGAAAGACAAATTAAAAATATATTGTAGTGGTTTTACAATACCATCAATTACTCTCTTTACCGTTACCATATCAATATCATGACAGTCAGTACTCGTTTTGTTCTTAAGTCCACTGACAATATCATATGTTTCCTTCTCTTCCACTGCTCTTAAAAACATTGAACTTGCATTCCTTTCAATGTTTCCTCCAGTCTCCCTTTCTATCATATCAACCTTTATTTCTGCAGCCAGTTTTGGCCCTATATTTACAAAAAATTCATTGAATCCATTTACTACTTCGTTCATTTTACTAATAGTATTTGTCCCTTCCATAAAATACCCAGGGTAGTCATTAGTCCTTGGTCCATTTTTTATTATACTATTTAATACCTTCCATATCCCTTTCATGCTATCTTTATTATCTTCTAACTTTTTGATAAAGTATTCTTTTTTACAAGTTCTCATTATGTTAGTTAATTTATTTTTATACTTTTTATATTTCTTTTCAGATTCTGTAGTTCTCTTTTTAATGAATTCTCTATATAAGGTGTTCTTTTTTTTACAGGCATTTTGCAGTCCCTTTGTCATCCATGGTCTTCCTGCATACTTATCTTTCCTGTTGACTTCAATAAGTAGGCTGTTTTCCTCTAATAAGGCCATGAATATGCTTAAGAATGCCTCATAGGCTTTATTGACATCCTTGTGTTTATATACAATGTTTAATAAACCAGTTTGAGATAATTTGAGCTTTGTGACATGGTGTGTTATCCTGCTGGAAGCAGCCATCACACGATGGATTCCCTGTGGTCCTAAAGGCATGGATATGGTCAGCTACAATACTCGGGTACATTGTGGCATTTAAACAACACTCAGTTGTTACTAAGAGACCCAAGGTGTGCCCAGATTTCCCCATGCCATTACACTGCCACCACCAGCATGAAGCATTCAAACAAGGCAATGTTGTTCACACAAAATTTTGGCTCTACCACTGAAATATTGCAAAAGAAATCACGACTCATCAGACCAGGATGTCTTTTCCAATCTTTTGCCATCGAAATGTTGGTGATTCATTGGAAATTGCAGCTAAGTTTCCTATTCTTAGCTGATGGTAGTGGTACTCACTATGGTCATGTGCTGTAGCCCATTTGCTTCAATGTGTTGTTTATTTGAGTTACAGTTGCCTTCCTTCCTCAGGCCGAAGCAGTCTGGCCATTCTCCTCTGTTGACTGGCATCAACAAGGCATCTTCAGCCAAAGAAGTGCTGCTCACTAGATATTATCTTATTTTCAGGCTATTCTCTGTAAACCTTAGAGATGGTTATGGAGGGATATCTCAGAAGATCAGCAGTTTCTGAAATATTCGATCCAACTAGTCTAGAACCAACAACCTCTATACCTTTAAAGTCACTTAAATCACCTTTCATTTTCATGATGATGCTCACTTTGAATTTCCGCACATCATATGACCCATGTCTGCATGCCTAAAACATTGAGTTGCTGTCATTTGACTGGCTGATTAGACATTTGTGGCAATCAGCTGTTGCACGGCTGTACCTAACAAAGTACATGAACAGCTACTGTAATTTATTTTATGGATAAATTATGGCAAAGTCCTGGCAGCTGGGAAGTCTACTCGCTGTAATCTAAACAGTTACAGTAAAATATATTACAGTATCCACTGTATGCAATGAATATAAATTTTACAGTACATTCCAGTCCCAATAGTTTATTAAAATAAAATGTATTAAGGAACTATAGACTTATACCTAAGCATCAGTCCTCATGCTGCATCTTCATGTCTGAGTTCATGTACTCTGAATCTAGTTCGACCTCCTTAAATTATGACAACACATCGAGACACACTATATTCACAAAAGAATGCATTACTGCACAAATTCTACCTTTAAACCACCATTTGTCACAGTGTACATCACATTTTCTGTCACATCATTCAAGAAATTGTTAACCCAAATGCATTTGTATCATCATTTAGCTGTACTGGTGCAAAGAGCGCACCATAAAACAGATCATCTCAATGGCTGACTCAAGTAAAAATGAGCTAGTGCATGTTCTCATATCTGCAGCCATGAGTGTTTGCGTGTTTGTGTGAGGTAGTGGAACGGATTGCTTTTCTATTCCTGTGGGTTTTTCATCTATAACTCACAAGGCTGTTGCAGGCCATCCTTCCAGATATCTATTTGTAACAGCTACTGGAGAGAAAGAGTGAAGTGTGTGTGTGTGTGTGTGTGTGTGTGCGTGTGTGTGTGTGTGTGTCTTGAAATGATTGCTGAGGCTCCAAAATGTAAGACAGCCTTGCGCTGAATTTAACCAAGATACCAGTGCACTGATGCCACTTTGACTTAGCAGTAGTGGCTGTGAAATATTGTGTGACCTGTAACACCATTATACTTTAACTAATAGTAAAAACATTTATGCCAGCCTTTATGATAGCATGGACACTGGCACAGGAGAGCATGGCTCAGAAATGAGCCTGAACTTGTTTAACTTCTCATCATTTCCAACACACACAGATCCCTGTGGCTGGAGCTGAGGTTAATGGAACAAAACAGTTCAACCCTGAAATTGTGCCAGTTCATTTAATTTTGTCTCATCAGATAATAAACAGCCACACCCACTCATAGACTATAGATAGAATCAGATGGGGCTTGGTAGTCCAACTCAGCAGTGCTAAATGTAAATAATTAATAGCTTCCATTCACTGAATTTCTTCATGGGGCCTGGGCAAGGTAACCTCCACCCAGACTGGTAAACAAACCTACAACTGTGTGCTAAAAGATAATGTGTTACTGTATCAGAGGGAGTCATCCTTGTGGTGACAGTGCTGATCGATAACCTGCCAGACAGTGCTGACAGTGAGGTTTTAGCAGTCACAACGTTTGTGTTGAAAAATTGAGCTGTAGTGGTTTTCCATGTTTCACCCTTTCAGGATCAATAAGACTGATCCTCCTCCGTGTCCCCATTGTACTGCTCAAATCTCAGGCAGTGGACGTTCAACCTGCCTGCATTTTATCAGTTATCTGTATGCTCCTGCATACCTGAGATTCTGACCTATGACCTTTGACCATCTTGTAGGAAGAGATAAGGAGTGATATTCTAAATTTTTAACCTAAAAATCTATTTTTACTGTACAGATTAATCCAGTTTTTTCTTCCAGATTGGGGCTGTAAAATGTTAACCAAAGAACTAAAAAGGGATACTGCGGCATAGACTGTATATAAAAGATGGATGTAAAAGTAACCATAAAGCTGAAGTATCTTCAATATGCAACATCTGAGACGAAGAAGTCCTACTGCAAATAATATATAATAATATATGTGAATATCAGGAGCTGAACCACATCAAACATTCTTCTTCCAATTATACGTCTATCAGTGCACACACCCATTTGCTATTGTTTCGATGCCCCACGCTCCCAGTCCCTTTTCTTTGTTAGTCATCGACTGGGAGCTGCTGCTGACCCTCACTGAGGCCTTCCCCTGTGTTCTGGCTTGTTGCTTCAATATCAATTAACAGTTGTCACTCGTCTGGTTTATTTGTCTGAGTTATTCTTCCGAGTCCGAGAATGCATAACTCTTGGCCAAAAAAATGAAACAAGTGCCTGGATACAGAATTGTAGCTTGATCTAAATGCGTTAGATATTTTCTTGAGAAGAGCACGTCTCCCAGTTTTACATATTTTAATTCAGTATGTATTTGTGAAGTTATGTTTCAAAAATTCCTGAATCCAGACCTGCACTCACTCCAAAAGCATGATCCCTTCTTAAAGTGAGCCGGTCCTAATGTCTGGGAACATGCTCGCTGCATAACATTTTATGTAATCTGGTTAACAGGCAGACTAACAGAATCGGTCACATAACCTCTTTGGTGAAGGTAATGAGTTCATGATCTCCAATTTCTAATATTCTTTAACCTTACATGATTTTAATTTTCTAATTTATGACCCCATGTAGATTAAAATCAACAAAAAGGCAGTATGATTCATGTCTGGCTAATTATTATCATATGACCATGCAGTTGTACTGCTCTAGTGTTTCAGTAAAAGGCCTAATGGCTACTGCAAAAATGCCAACTCGATGTTTCTGATAAGTAGTCCACAAACCACTGGGTGATGTCTTGGTGGCCGTATCTATGTTTTGTTATCAGTCTATGGTCTACAGCAGTGCTGTGAGGCACAGACACATGCAAATAATTTAGCAGCTATATTGTTTGCTATGTTTATAACTTAGGAAAATTTTAGCATAACATTGGTAACCACAGGTACTTGGCCTTTATGGCCTTCTATTTCAGTCCATCCAATAAATGGTTCAACAGCAATAAATATCTAAAAACAAAAATCAAAACCAAATAGAAGAAAAAATCCAGATATTCACGGTGAAATGTGAGAATCTGCGGTGTTTTCACTAATAAGAAAATTGCAGAACTATTTGATAATCAAACATGTTTTCTGTCATTTTCTCAACTAATCACTTTTTAAGTTAATATTTCAGCTCTGATATTAAAATGTGTTTGTCACTTTTAGAAAAGGTTAAGTGCGCAACAATCAAATGTCTGCACAGAGAACTGACTCAACCCAGAACTCTCGTAATCATCAGAGATAAGCTGTGCCATAAGGTGGAAGATAACACAGCGAGTGCAAAAGCACTGAAGTTAGAAAAAGCAGGTGTCCATTTACTGGGATTCAAGAGCCAGTTGTGTCATCCTCACTTTTAGTGCATATTTCAATAAATAAATAAGTCAGGAACACGACATGGCAAGAAAGAGACCAATGATACAGAGATATAAATCAAATCAAGTGTTTTTTAAAAGTATAAATACAGCTTTGAAAAAGAGGAATGCAACTAAGCTCTTCAGGATGTAGAAAAGTATCAAGTGTATTTGAGCTGGGATCACATTGTACACATAAGCATGTCAAATAGTAAAAGTTGGACACACTTCAATGATAGCAAAACATAAGCGTGTCAGATAGAGGAGACTCGGAGTTCAATCATGCTGCAGAATTTGGAGTTTTTTTTCTCCAGCCTGGTTGTGCATGTGAGGATTGACCTGGAGCTCAAACAGATGGTGTCCAGGGTGTGGAATGTCTTTTATGATGTCCTCTGTCCTCATCATGCAGAGAGTGCTTTGAGGACGTACTTGTGATGGCATTTCTGTGCCAATAATACCCTGTGCTGTTTCTAATACACACTGAAGGGCTTTTTTTGTCAGCTTTGGTGAAGCTGCTGCCATGCAGGATGTTTTTTGATATGTGTCTATGCACCTGAAGCTGGACGCTTTATTGTCATCTTGGTAATCCTAAGATCCACAGGGATCTAAGTTGTTGTAAACAAATATTCATTTTGGAAGATTTTGGAGCAAAGCGTTTCATCTTAGTTCTGCGATAGACTGATAACATGGCCTGGTTGCGCTTCACCTTTTGCCTTCTGAAAACTCAATGAGCCCCTGCAACTTCATGACCCTGAACTGGATAAGCGGTTCAGAAAAGGATGCTTCGACTTCTCATCTATTTCCACATTTTCACAGACAAATCTTTATCTTCTCAAGATAAAAAAAAAATCGTGTTCTCACTCATTTGGATTTACAATGAAAAACTGTATTTTAAGAGCAACTGCTGCCCTCTTACTAATAGATGCATGGGCCCAAACCCTGTGTCACTGCATCCTGGCAGAAATCCAGTGATAACCACAGGAATCTGTGCTGGTCTTTATCAGGTCACTGTGATGATTATACCTTAAACATTATGATAATCATCTGTAAATCTCCAGTTTTAGCAGGATTATGCCAGCCGGTGAAACACGTACTTATAACAATGCCCAAATAGTACTAACAATTACAGCTGTAATGAATCATATGATTTGGTATTTTCTCTTTGTAACAGAGTGATGTCACCTGAAATGCAGCCACGCAGCACTTTTAGTCCTCCTTCCCTTCCCTTCCTCTCCCCCTCCCTCCTCTTTGTCTGTCTGTATTCAGGTCACTTTTTCTTGCATAACAGCTCATTCATAAAACAGCACCGCGCCTCGGGGAAGGGATAAGGGGAAGACGCTGGATGGGTGCTGAGACGTAAAAAGAATACGTCTACAGAGGGAGGGTTTTGCTGCAGTGTGAATTTTTCTCAGGTCATGGTGCAATGTACTGTACTGTAACTGCTGGATCAGAAATCTCTTGTATCTTAAGTGAAGATAGAAGAAGCTGGCCATTGGCCAGGGGCTTGTCATGTGGAGTGTGGAGCAACTTTGATTCCTTGTATCTATACTGCTGTATTTATTTTAAGATTAGTGTTGGGGATATGCTTCTTTTCACTCTATATTTGCTTTATGATATGATTTGAATTATGTTTGATTTGATTTGAGCATAGACCTCATGGTTACATAAATTCTGCAAAGGTTAACATACATTGATGATCATTTTTGCATATCTGAGACATTTAAACATTTGCTTCTAACTCTCACTGTAGTGAGTCTGTGATGATATTTACTAATTTTATCACCAGACAAAATGCATTAGGTTCTGGGTTGCTCACAATTGTGCCTAAACATTTTGGAGTGGGGAAAGCATAAAATGAAATTTATAAACTGACTAACTGAATTTTAAGGATGTGAGGTTAATCAAATAATACACATGCTTTGGATGCCCAGGATCTCTGGGAACATGTGGTCATGATAAAAAAGAAAAGACCTGAATGGTGCGGAGATTTCACAGAAAAAAGACTCCAAAATGAGGCAAAATACTACAAAAGCTTAAGTGAATATTAAATATTCATTTATGACAGAAAGGACCGATGAGATAATGTGCAAATAATAGACAAAGAAGTTGTTTTTTCTCTTCTTCATCAACATCAGAAGTCTGGATGTTCTGTTTTGCATATGGATGAACAATATCATGGCTTTTGATGACACTGGCATGTTCAGAACACATGTTCTGACAGGCCTGGCTGTTTTCTCAGCCCAGCCTGTCAGGAGGTGAATAAAACAAAAGAAGATGATACCAATTTCACCAACTTAACTTCCGCAACTTACAAAGCAAGGCCTGACAGATCACATTCCTAGCTCATCATGACTTATCACAGGGTTTTAATAGAGCACTTTAAATGCAAAACATTGGATCATACAATGACAATACAGACCACCTACTTTTCCTGTTGATGTTGTCTGCGGAAAACCTCCTGTCTGCTTATGTTTTTCCTCTTTAAAACCACTTATTACATCTTATTATACACGTGAGAACACAGGCTTTGTTTTTTTTACTTCTTCAGTTACTTTAATGAAAATTCAACACACATTATCCATTAAAAATTCCAAATCTTTTTAAACTTCCTACTGTGTGTCAGTGTTTTGTTTTCCCCAGCAGCCTGTAACCCATTTAATCCAGGATTTTTCCCAAACATAAGAATATCCAGATTATGTGCCATCAGTAAACCTTTGAAGTAATCACGGTTTTGTGACAGTTTTTATCCGTTCCAGTTATCCCGTCACTATAGTGCCAGTCATAAAACAGACTAATTCTTAGTGGGTGTTGGCCTCTACTAGGGCTGCTCTTTGTCACTGATTTTATTCATAGTTTTTATGGACAGAATTTCTAGGTGTAACCAAGGCGTGGAAGGTGTTGGGTTCAGAGGTTTTAGGATCTCACCTCAGCTTTTGGCAGATGATGTGGTTTAGGCCAGCGGTCCCCAACCTTTTTTGCGCCACAGACCGGTTTATGCCCGACAACATTTTCATGGACCGGCCTTTAAGGTGTCGCGGATAAATACAACAAAATAAAACTAGTACCGGTACCGAAAAAAAGAAAATTTATTCATAACACACGTGAAAAGACCCAGGAAAACCGAGTAAACGATAAAAACGATAACAAAATAACACTGAAAACCGATTAAAAACCCTGAAAACTATACATTTCACACCTGAGCCTCAACTCTCGCGGCCCGGTACCAAACGACTCACGGACCGCTACCGGTCCGAGGCCCGGGGGTTGGAGACCGCTGGTTTAGGCTACGTCCACACTAATGCATTTTCGTTTGAAAACGCATCGTTTTCTCTCCACTTTGGCCTCCCGTTCACACTGAGGCGGCGTTTATTTCTTCAACGAAAACGCTCTCGAAGACGAATACATTTGAAGACGGTGCTTTCGCGTTGCAGTGTGGACAGCAAAAACGCAGACCTTCGAAAACGATGACGCATTTTAGTCGTGTGATGCAGTCATGTGACCAATTAAACAAAGATAGTGGAGGGCATTATACAACAGTTGTTTTGTTTGCTTTCAATTTTGACAGCCCTATTAAAGATTATTATCAGTTTTTCCATGCTCCAGACAGCTTTTCTTCAAATTCTTTAATTCTCATTCGCTTTTGCAACTTTGTACTTTTGTGTTACTCGCAGCAATAACTCCACCTCATTGTTAGTCCATTTAAAAAACTCGGTGCTTTTCAACAACATTTTGCGGCGACGTTTCAAAGAGCCGGAAAGTAAATAAGCGGCAGACAGAAATGAGGTAGACCGAATCTTCTTGCGTTTCGCGCATGTGCAGGACTGGAACGTAAGCGTTTTTGGACGTTTCAATGTGGACGCACAACTCTGTGAAAATGACTGAAAACATAGTGTGGACGCGGAGCGTTTTCAGGCGAAAACTCTGTTTTCAAATCTACCCGGGCTAGTGTGGACGAAGCCTTAGTCGGCTTTTGAGCAATGACCTTCAGTTTGCACTGAGGTGGTTTGCAGTCACGTGTGAAGTGCCTGAGGTGACTATTAGCTCCTCCTTGTCTGAGTGAAATGCCCACTCAGGGGTCGCTTCCCAAAGTGGTGGAGTTAGATATATTTTAGGGACCACCTGCAGCTGTGCTTCTGGCTGGTAGGTAGAGGCTTACACCTTTTCATTATTAGCCATGGGGAGGGGAGGGATGTATGGGGGAGAAGGGGGGCATCATCACCACTGACAATGTTGTTCCTATCACGATCTGTTTGCAGCAGTTCAACAACCTGGATGTCAACATGCATACGTCCCCTTCATGCTCCATATCTGAACCACAGCCATCGCAGTCACTGAGGACAGTGATTGTGATGGTAAGCACAAGAACCAAACCTCTGTATGAGTATGTATGTACACGGATACACTGCATCATGAGTGTGGTCGCTATTATTGCTGATGAGATGTACGAAGGTGAAGAACTGAACATCTATAGACCTTAATACTGGACGCCTGATGTGTACCAAAACAAATGGCCACATGTTTATATTGACATGCTTTAATAACCTTTCATCTGGGCGCTTTGCTGTACCTTATTCTCATGGTTTAACCAGAGAATAACCAGCTCCAGGCATGTGAGAAGTTCTGCTGAACATGTGACGCTGCATAAATTTAACTGAAACACTTTCGTATTTCAGTACCTGTTTAAAATGTATTGATGCATAATTCAGAAACATTCTTTGAAACTTCTAATGGCTTAATGGTTTTTTACAGGTCCTTTTTGTGACCAGTGGGATTAAGTGGGTTAAATCAATAAACTGGTGTTTGCTCACGTTGTAAAAAACAAAACAAAACACAAGGTCGATGCGTTCTCTCAGCATAACTTACAAGAGCAGCGCAGTCCAGATGAACACATGATGAAGATCTGTTTGAATATCCAACTTTTTGAAACATGATGCACTTAGTTTGCTCAAGTTACTGACTCACATGACTCCTAAGGGTCATGAGTAACTTTGGCTTTCTCTTCCCTGCTGTCAGTTACCGCCATATGCCCTCCTCCCAGACGCATTTTGAACTGTTTGGGTGGATTGCTTCTTTTTGTCAGGCTTTGTGTCATCGTGGCTGTGGGGTTTTGTTTCAGTCGACTTTCCCACATTTGGGCAAGCTGTCACTGTCTGGGTTTGTTTATGCCCCTTTAAAGCCTAATCTTCACATGATTATAGAGTGTCTGTGTTTTTGCTCTACCTCGAGGAGACAGAGGCATTATTGTTAGAGAAACACTTGGTCACAGGTAGCCACAACAGTTTAACGTAGTGAGATAACATCATTGTGAAGTATTTATTCTTCATGAATCTTCAATGTGATGCTCTAGAGCATGAAAAACTATTTACACATTGTGTAAATTACTATGCCTAATATATAATTCCTTTTCAGATTAATCTTCTGGCAAGATCTCTCTGTGTCTTTTTGAGCAATTCATCATAAGTGATGTTTACTCTCACTGAGTCTGCTTTATCCCCTGCTAGCATAATGACAGGTTCGAATATGCAGCCACAAGTCCCCATTGTGCCCTTCAGCCTTCACAAGCAAGTCATTCTTCCATCCTTGGCTTTGAGACCTGTATTTATCCTGTTGTATAGACTGGAGGAAAGATGCTGATGTGATTTTTGGGTGAAGATTGCAAAAAGACTTTAAAGCTATAAAGTTGCACACTTACACAATGCTAACTCTCCTTTGTTAAATTTCCAATTGCGTAAGTCTTTGGCCAGAAAACACTGCCAACCCACCACCATCCGATAAGGATAAGATGGATCAAGTTAGTTAATAGCTAAATAACCCAGTGGAGGTCAGGCAAATTCTTAAGAAGCTAGTGGAGACTAAAGAGGGAGATAAAAATGTACATTTGGGGAACGTTTTTTATACACTGGCTCAAATTATAACTCCTAATAAATGCTAGTGTTGTACTGTGTCTTCTTTGCTGTGTTTTATTATACATATGCCATATCAGCTTCATGCTTTTAATGACAGGTGTTGTTTTTAAAGCTTCATTGTGTCCTGGAAGATATCTCTACTTTTTCTGAATCCTGGTAATGTGGATTTGGCTTTTACTGCAAACAGTTTATCAGTGTACTGTCAACATAGCCTTTAAGATTCTGCTGCATTACCAACAATGCACCTTTATGTTTCCACTCAGTTTAATCTAAAAGATGGGTTCTCAAACTGTGTCCCGCGGGCCAGTGGTGGCCCTCAAATAACAATAAAATAATGCACAAGGGCACTTTTCATTCATCCAGACTTCCTGTCCAGACTAAAGCTAAAACTCATACAGCTGGGTTTCAGTCGCTGTACACATCCATCAGCTTCTTCTTATCTAAAGTTGGTTCATGGTGACAGCGGGTTTAACGGGTTATTCCAGGCATTTCCAGGTGAAATGAAATATATAATCTCTCCAGTGTACCCTGGAGAGATTATATATTACATATTATACATCTCCTTTGTTTATGTAGACATAAACAAAAGTGACATTCCCAACAAAAACCACTATTCTCTGAAAGGACAGGTTACGAATCATAAAAAAGGGCTCGTGTGTGCTCCTCTTTTCCACTTAGTCATCAAAAGTTTTTAGAATTCTCTGATCTGGAATTGAGATTTCTTTCTTTCACCCAAGGCACATATACATACACTTACATCTAGAGAAACTTATGTTACCCCTTTCTAAGCACAGTACATAGACAGACTTCTCTCAGAGAATAGCAAACCTCCAGCTGCCTGTGTGACTCTGTTCACATAATAGCTACTTGTCAGGTAATGCTAGAGGTACTAAACTACTCTGGAGACAAAGATGTTTATTTATGGGTGCGAGAGTGTGTGTGTGTGCTGAAGGTGGGGTGGGAGTAGAGGGACTTTTACCTTGGCTGACCTGTGAATTTATTTTGCATAATTGTTGTAAACACCCATTACTGCTTCTACAGCAAACTCTCTGTCCCACAACAATGGAGTAGATGTTTGTGCTCGTTACATACCAAAGAGCTAGCTGTATGACTGAACTGTGAAACGGGTTGGCCACAATGTGTGAAGTACTGTTTCTTCACACATTTACTGTTCTTAAACGACTTTTTAAGAACAGGCTCATTGACAACATAGTGAGCAATCACAATCAGAGAATAATCCTGAGACTCTGTAAGAGGAAGACACTTTGAAGAGTTACCACTTCATTAGCATACACTTCACCATATCAGACATTTTCACACAGTTCAGCCAATCATGTCAATATCTGTGGTTGTTGGCATTTACAGGCCTGTGAAAAAGTATTCGACCCTTTTCTGATTTCTCTTTTTTTACGTATTTGTCAACCTTAGATGGTTAGATCATGAAACAGATATTAATATTAGCCAAGGGAGGTTTAAGTATTATTGACTTGTTTAAGGTTGTGCCAAAGCATCTCAGTTGGATTTAAATCAATGCTTTTGGTGCATTCCTAAATAAGTTGGAAGTCAGAAATTTCAAGTTTTAAGGAGTCACTCCTGGGAGTGGCAGCACTCCCAACTTGAGTCAGATTCAAGTTCTCGGTTTCTGCCTTGGTGAAGATACAGCATAGATCTACCTTTGCACAGGCTCATATTCAACAGCTGATAGCAGCACACATCCATCTTGTCAGCCTTGGCCAGCCAGCAGGAGTTTATCAGATAAGTTTCATCTCATTAAACGTTCACTTCACGCTCAGTACCTGAAAACTATTGTTGCATATTTGCTTGTAATAATGACTGTATTTAAGGGAAGGATGTGTTGCAAAAAACTCATTTTACTTAAGTGTTCGATAATGGAGACCTTATGGGAAAACAGATGGCTGGACCTAAAATTATCCTGATAGCTGCAGCATGACGATTATCCATGAGCTAAACTTAGGAAAGGGATAAATGATGTCTCATTGTCTTTATCTGGATGAGGACATCTCCATCTTTTATATCAGAGATCCTTTCAGGATTGTGCTATCTGGCCAGTAGCCAGTCCCTCACATGGCTCATGACTGAAGGCTCAGCGCTGAGGTCAAAGAAGAGACTTATGGGTGAGCTAATCAGCTCAGGATTTTATAGGCATAATCACAGTTGGCTGCAAACACTTAGCGGATCACAGGCAAATGAAGAGGCAGATTGGACTCCGTGTGTGAGAGCGTGGGTGTATGTGTGTGCATCTATAGATGTAGCAACATGTATACACTATTTCTTTGTATTTAAAAAAAGTGACACGTGTATCCATGTGTGCATGTTGTGGCAGACTCTCCTGATAAAGTGAAGACAGTCAGTTCTGTGTCCATCCATCTGTCTCAGCATGAGCCAGAAGAAACCGGATCCGTATATTCCCCTCACACCTCGGCTAAATGGGGACCTCTTAATTACCCTCCTTTGCTATGCAAGACGGCGATGATAAACCACTTTAAGTATATGATGACAGAAAGATTTATTTTCCACTGATGCCATCAGGATGATAACATCTGTTGTTATATTAAGGAGCAAGATTTGGTTCAGCTGGTCTGTTTCTAATTTTAGTCCATTATAAATCACTTATAATATATCATGCAAATGACATCAAGAGTCTATAAATACATAAATTTTCTAGCACGTCTCCTTTACCCTGATGGTATGGATACAAATGACAACCTGCAGAAACTCTGTAGTCATTTGTAAACTTAAGATGACCACTTAAGCCATTGGATATGCAGTTATCTGGACTATTTAAAGAAATCCACACATTCCCTACAATGCTTTTCCCCTTTGTATCCATTACTTTAAATAGCATATTGTAAATAAATGATTATCTTTTAAATTATTTATAGGTTATGTTGGAATTGCTCTGCAATTATGGTCTAGGAGATCAGATCAGTGCAAAGCCAGGAAACCATTGCTAAAATAAGATGATGATGCTGTCTGACTTGCAGTAACACGATGACCTGCATTTGATGCTGTATTTACATCTGAAGCAACTGATGACAACAGTGATTTGAATGATAATATGACTGGGGTTTACCTGTTTTTTTCCACACAGAAGTTTCTAGGTTAAATAGAAGGGGGAGTCAAGAGTTCTCTGTCCCCATACCCCTCCCAATTTCATGGGGGAAAACGTGTGAAAAGGGGTCACTGGGATCATCATGATTAGCCTGTTTCACTGAGTATCAGTCTCATGACATTAGTGAGCTCATCAGTTAGTTCTGCACAATCTCAAAACTACACCCAATGATTTTCAGTAAATCAGCAAACTGAAAGAAACAGAATAGTGGTTATGCTGCACCATTTCCCAACTATCACCTCAAGTTGCTTTACTCCCTCCAAAAAGTCAAAAATATAAATATAAATATAATGCAATGATTCACAATAGAACACAGAAAACATATTAACTGTTTAACCTGAAACATTTGACTATGTCATGAAAAATATTAGCTCATTTTGAATTTGATGGCAGCAACATGTTTCAAGAAAGTTAAGCTGGGGCAACAAAAGGCTATAAAAGCAAGTGGTACTAAAACAAAACAGCTGAAGGAACATTTTGCAGCTAATTAGGTTAATTTGAAACAGCTCAGAAACATGACTGGGTATCAAAAAAGAGCATCTTAGAGAGGCGGAGATTCTTGACAAAGGTCACTGAAGACTGTGAACAAAATTGTAACGACTTTGAATATCTCATTATCTAAAGTACATAATACGATGCCGTGCCATCCACATGTGCAGATTGGAACTCCGTCATGCAAAGAAGAAGCCACATGTGAGCATGATTCAGAAACTTCTGTGGGCCAAAGCTAGTTTAAAATGGACTGAGTTAAAGAGGAAAATTGTTCTGTGGTCAGATAATTTGAAATTGGACATTTTTTGGAAAACATGGATGCCACATCCTCCAGAGAAGGACCATTTGGCTTGTTTTAAGCATTCAATTCAAAGACCTTTGTCTCTAATGAAAAGGGGGTGCATTATTGTCTATGGAGTCAAAGGAGCTTGCAAAGAAAGCGTCTGGACTTCTTTAAGTTGCTTGAAGACGTTTCACCTCTCATCCGAGAAGCTTCTTCAGTTCTAAGGTCAAATGGTGGGGAGTCCCAGATTTAAACCTAGTGGGAGTATCCCCCCAAAGAGGGACAAAAGGACCCCCTGATGATCCTCTAATCGCCTGACCCATAATCTAATCGCCTAATCGCCTGAGCCAAGGTGTGAGGGTCATCAGGGGGTCCTTTTGTCCCTCTTTGGGGGGATACTCCCACTAGGTTTAAATCTGGGACTCCCCACCATTTGACCTTAGAACTGAAGAAGCTTCTTGGATGAGAGGTGAAACGTCTTCAAGCAACTTAAAGAAGTCCAGACGCTTTCTTTGCAAGCTCCTTTGACTACGATGACCTGGATGACTGAGAACCTTCACAGACATATTGTCTATGGAGTATGCAGCTTACACATCTGGAAAGGCACCATCAATGCTGAAAGGTGTGTGCAAGTATTAGAGCAACATATATTCCCTTCCAGCGACATCTTGTTGAGGGAAGACCTTGTATATTTCAGAAAGACAATATTAAGCAGCACACTGTGTCTATCCCTGTATTTCAACAGCACTGCTTAGTAGAAGAGTCTGTGTGCTGAACTAACCTGCCTGCCAGGAAAGTTGAGCATTACATTACATTTTCTCAGTGTAAAGATTTGTTATCTTCCTATCTTTTGTTGTGAATAGAATATGAGTTTAAGAGATTTTATTGACACTTTCATACAGCATTTAAACTTAAAAAAAAATTATTGGGATTGTATATTGTAAGGTTAAGGCCATACCATATATGAGAGAAAACCCCAAAAATCGCACAGTCCCCTATGGACAACAGTGAGAAGAAAGAACTCACTTTTAACAGGAAGAACCCTGTGACACACATTATAAGAGAGAGGAGGTACAGCTTAATGTGATGCAGTAGTGGTTTACAAACACATGGGAAGTGAAAATATGTGAGTGCAGAAGTAGAGAGAGTGTATGTCTCCTGAATCCAGTCTGGAGGTCTGATATCTCAGGGCTCTGCCTCACGTTCTACTACATCATTCTACATCAGGACATCCATGGACAAACCTAAAAAGCTAAACATAACAGTATTTATCAGAAGTAGTATTTAGCCTGTTTGCAATCTTAGTGGATGCAGAACTTAAGCCTGCTCCAACTGTTTATAACAAATAAAACGCTTCTCAAAGTGCAACCTGAGGGATACAAGAATGTATGAAGCCAATGTTTTTGCATTGCATCCATAAGTTACATCTTGAGGGAAAGTACAGGAGTGAAGGAAATCTTGAATGGCAAGCCACGTGAAAGCTAAAGTAGCATTTCCTTTAATGCCAAAGTATTTGACCTAATGACTACACAAAGGCCTAACTGCCAGAAAACTGAGAGTCAAAGGGATCTATGATACACAATTTCATTTTGCCAGCATTTATCTCCTGAAACTTTAAAGACAGAATAAAGATTCACTTGACTATCTCCACAAATCTTCACAAACAAGTCGGATATCACAGTGCCGGTTCCCCTTTGATCAATTTCATTAATTTATGGATTTTTATCTTCCGGAGCTGACTTTGCTTTTGATGTTGTTATTTGCAGGCATACAGCATGCAGGCCTGCAGGTCAAAGGTAAACCGAGGCCAGGCTTCCCCTCAGTTAATGTGTGCCATCAGCACACGTGCTCTACTCTGTCACCATTAGACTGCAATTTGATTATCTAGAGTGAGTTTAAAAGACATCATTTAAACAATGACTACATTTACTTAGTTGATAACTTAGCACTTCCCACAGGTACACGAGAGCAACTGCTATTTGATAGTCTTCCCAGGAAGAACAGGTCAGGAGTTTGCTGTCACAACCTCTGACAAAAAAACAGTTGCAACATCAAGATGCCTAATTCCAGTTTTCAGAAGTAACTCAGAAAAATACTTCTGATACCTACATGTTTGTTTTCCTGCTGAGTGGGAATAACACACTCAGAATATGACCTCTGTAATGACATAAAGTCAGTGAAAGCAGGGAGTATCTCACTGATTTCCCAACACTGGACAGAATGTGTTGTACGTGATCTTGTGCACACTTTTGTCAAAAAGCAGAAATCTAAGAGGTTTTTAAGCAGCTGGTTCGTTTGAACTAGAAAAACAACTTACTACAGCAAGAAGACTGTGTAAGGTACATAGAAGTAGACAGAATGTCTACTTCTTACATGTGGCTGTACAAAAGGTGGAACCTGTAAAAGAAAACCCATAAAATCCAATTCAATAAAACTGACACAGCTGACTATATCATGGAAAATGCTTTGTAAATCCATTCCCTTTGTGGGATCTGAGAGGTGGTATTGCTCAGCCGAGCCATGATAATTCAAGGAGAGCTCCAGGTCTGGTGGGTCTGGTACTAATATGATTAGCACATATCTGGGGGATTTAAAACTGTGATTTCACAATTTGAGTGTTTCCTTAAAAGATGGACTTTTAAACTTTCAGTCTGTCTTTTATATCCCAGATCAGAAATCAGTGAGTCAATGAACAATACCAGGAAAATGTAAAGGCCAGAAATCAGTAATGTCCTCTATCAAAATATCATACTTCAAAAGATCAAAAATGTCATTTCACTTTATTAGAATTAGATTCTGTCAAGGACAAGTCATCCATTAATTCAGTTAGATTTTAAACAGTACTTTTACTTCCTCCCTGGTTCTCATTCGCACATGAGTCTGAGTATATAATACTGTTTACCTTATGTCTGCGATGGACTGTAAAACTGCCACCAGAGCATAAATATTGTTATCTTGTCTTCTGACAGATTTGTCTCTCTCTTTCCTTTCTCGTTCCTTTTGAAGTTCCGCCACACCAACATCAAGGCTGTAGCTACTGCGGACACTGAGGTCATGTCATCTGCATTTGTGTCTGTGTTGGGCTTTAAGAAAGAAAAAAACGAAACGTCTGTGGAGAAGGTACCAGAAAATATGTAGATATACTCTGTGCCTGGTCAAGATTTGTTTTTGTTGGATTAGGATATGGGGCAGTCCTAATCAGCATGATTTTTTTCTTTTTCACTGCAACAAAATGATCCCCAGGAC
Organism: Perissodus microlepis; assembly: GCF_051167445.1. Classification (NCBI taxonomy): domain Eukaryota; kingdom Metazoa; phylum Chordata; class Actinopteri; order Cichliformes; family Cichlidae; genus Perissodus; species Perissodus microlepis. The sequence goes on from NC_140477.1 coordinate 9,355,333, forward strand.
CTGCTAAAATTCTCATCAGGAACCACACACTGGATGTTTGAAAAAAAGCTCCCTCTTGTACTACTGGAAACAAAATAATAAACTTACGTATCAATCTATGTTTTAGTAGACGCCTAGCCCCGCCCACTTTACACAAGCCCATCCAATTAGCTCATCCCCTCCTCAGAGGAGTGATCTGTATTTCCGAAACTCCGGGCTGCTTGTTCATTGTACTGAGTCAGCGGCCATACGCAAATCGATCCAGAGGAGGGCTGTGCTATGTAGGCTGCACTCTACATAAGCTCTCAACCTGCGGGACTGCGCGCACATACTGCCGACTGGAGATCACAGGTAGCATCTGGGGGCTTGACTTACACATCAGAGGCTCTGATTTGTGCTTATTTTCACAAGGACAAGCTTAAATCCAGGATTGTCTGACGAGACCTTTCATACATCCTCCGTTCCTGATCTGCCCATCGGGTGCAGAGAGCAGTACAATGCGGCGGCTGTGCTGTTGACTAATTGGACACCCCCTCCACCTTTTTTTCTTCTTCTTTTATTTTGCTTTTTTTGCCGGTTCTTACTCAAGGAGGCACATTTCCAAATCAATGATGAAGCTCAAACCAAACCAGACCAGGACATACGATGGCGACGGTTTCAAGAAGAGAGCGGCATGTCTGTGTTTCAAGAATGAACGTGAAGAAGAGGTAAGAAAGGTTATCCCAGTGTGACGCTGTTTTCCTGCATCTTATCAACAATATGCAGCGTTTGTGTGCTGTGACTTTGTGGCCTAATCAATCTGCATCTAGCAGCCATTCAAAGTGCACAGGGATGCTCGTTTTCAAAACGCACAACGATCCGTAATAAGACACACGGGCTTTGATTTATGGTGTTGCCTACTAGGTGTAGTTACGTGTTTGCTGGCAAAGCCGCTGTCTTTTTGGTTTGTGTTTGAGTGCTGCTGATGTGCCTTGGGCCATCCAGTTTAGGCTAGTTTGAGGAGCACGTAGAGAAAAGGGGGGGAAAAGCGGTGCTGTCGAGCCACCTTCACCTAGCATCATACGAATTATAGTATGTTTGTTTCAAAATAAAACACACGGGCAGCAGCGCAATGTGAAACTGCCCTCTCAAGTAAGGCGGAGCTCTTATTGTGAAAGTAACTTCCGGTTAGCTTTTCGCTAGCTTGAAGCAACGAGCAGAAGGGGGCGAGGCGCTCACTTGTACGTTTCCTTTAGTAGAGGGTTTAACAGTGGCGTGGGCTGAGCGGGGGGTACAATATATGCCACAGGTCTACTGCTAAATATATTCATCAGATGTAGGGTCATTTTAATATGACAATAATGTAAGCGTCCATGACCGAGCAGCTTCATTCACGGTTATGCTGCATCCCGCCGGCCTTGGGCGGGCTGCTGCGTAGCAATACTGTTGATTAGGATTTAAAGGGACCATCACATGTAAATAATGAATGGATGTGACAGGCTCTGATGGGCAGTGCTTTAGACCCACCTCAAAGGAGATTTAAGGTAACCTAAAGCAGGGCTTTAGTGAGACGTCTGCCAGATTTTAAACTACCATAGTTTTCTATTTTATTTTTTTATTTTGTGGGGTGACTGTTTCCTCCCCCTTTTTTTGCAATATTTTTTTGTAACTACAAACCCCCCCCCACCCCCACCCATAAATATCAAAAGCTGTAAAAATGGAGTTTATATAATGTCTCTGTCTGCTAACTGGTCTGGTTAACTGGTTTACGTGCATGAATGTTTCACCAGTAAGTGACAAAAGTCAAGGCTGTCCCCTGCATATTCTGGCTTGACTATATTTAGCCCTTTTTTGGCCTGGCATAAACAAAGTGTTACACAATGTGCAGTAAAGACATCACTGTCTGCTGTCACTAGACAGCCACTAAGAGCTCTGCCTTGGCTCTCCAGTGTTTGGCTGTTAAACACACTATATCAGGAATTTTACAAGCATGCAAACAGTATATCTGCTTGTTTGCACATGTGGACGTGGTATGCTGTTGTTATGTAAGATTTTTTTTTTTTTTTAAATGCGTAGCCATAAAAGAAATAGAGATACTGTGCAGAGATGCAGTTTTGCTTTCTTTAGAATTGTTTTGGTTTGGCCATTTTTACTTGCATTAGTGTACTGTAATATTGTGACAACAGAAGGATGTAGGTGACTACTACCCTCAGGACTTTAACAAGCATGTCTGGGTTCGCAACCACAAACATGACTCAGCTTTAAGTAAGAGAACTGATGTGATGCTCTTACTGTAACTGGGTTGGCACTAATGGTGATTTTTGAAGACGATTCACATGTAGTGTAGGCTTTGTAGTAACACACATATACACTACATATAGACATGTAGACATTGGATACCTAACTCTGGTGGAACAGGAGCTCTAGATCTGCTCAGCTGTTTTTGTTTTGGAAGGGAAAGGAGAAAGCAGGGCCCCTAAGGCCAGATACTCTGTGATAGCAATAGTTTAACTTTGAACAGTGAAAAATGGGAAGCTGATAATTCAAAGAGACAGACAAGTTGGTTGAGCTGGTGGAATTACATTTCATCACCACAGTGCTAAGTTGTCAAAACGAATAATTAAGCAAGAAGAGCCAGTGTTTTTATGTGTGTCTACTCTAAGTCTAAACATGTCAGTAATATGAAAGCCACATATGTTAGTGTGCTAACATATGTGGTTAATGTGATGCATCATAGTAAAAGGATTTCAGCACTGTTTTCCCCAGTGGTCATCGCTTTGTATAATTCAATCAAATTGTGTGCTCACTGAATTATGTAATGTCCGTGCTGCCTCAAAGCTGCAATATGGCTATTTTACAGTCACCTTCAGTCCATTTTGGCTTTCCAGCCTGAAATTTTCATTGTTTTGCTTTGCTTTGGTCCTCCCTCTTTCTTCAGCCTTTTGTCTGCCGCTGTTGGTCTAACAGAAAGGCCTGTACAATACTTTCTAGCTGGGCCATAAAATCTTCAACTACTAGAGCTACAGTTGCTCAGATTTGCTAATTTAGTTGTCTACCTTCTTAATGTGCTTCCAGTGGTTTAGTGTTTAACACATTCACTCGGCGAGCGAAGGGTCACTTGTTCGTTTCCAGACGCAGACAAAAATCTCTTCAGGGGTTGTGTCGGGAAGTAAAACTGGTGGCGAATCAAACAAGGGGAGCTACCTGCTCTGTCGACCCTTTTGTCTAAGCCAGAATTCAGTTCTTGGGTTCCAGTGACCTACCATTATCTCATGGTTAGCACCAGGGTCTCTTCGGTCAGTTTTGGGGGTTCTCCGTGACCGCGCTGACTTGTTCGCAGAGAATTTACATTACAGTGCGCCCCAGGTGGTGAAGTTTAAGCTAACATCTCAGAAATATAACAGGAATAACTACTTGGCTGTTTGGCCCTGAGCTACAGCTATTCAAAGGTGTGCGCAATGGAGTAGTATCAACACTTTAGAGTAGGGATGGGTATCGAAAACCGGTTCTTGTTGAGAACCGGTTCCCACTGTTTCAATTCCTTGGAATTGTTTGCCATTTTTGCAAACGATTCCCTTATCGATTCCAGTCGCCCCGAATGACGTCACCACGTTGCGGAGCGTCATTTACCTGGCAGGAAACACGGCGGCTCAAACGCTCAAAAGTTTGGTTATACTTTACCAGAACGGATGACAACAGGGCGACTTGCAATACTTGAAAAGTAGATATTTCATTTAAGGGAGGAAACACTACGAATATGCAAAGGCATTTGCTCACAAAACACGCGATGACCTTAAATGAATGTCGGAATGTCGTGTTTTTAATTTCGCTCCGGACTCGTGAATCTCAACCCAGCAGCAGCGGTAACGTTTGTACGTCCTCTCCCGTTAATGCGGCAGGTAAATAATCAACTAACAGTGCATATTATGTTAGCGCGATCTGCCTTATTACAAAACCTGCCATTACTGTGCATTTAGGTGACCATGATGAGAGAGAGAGTGGCTGGCTCAGATGCTGCCAGTTCTTGCTGCAGTTTACCGGTAGCGTCTCCTTTCAGGCCAGGATAGACGAATGTCACCGAGCAGTGACTAAGTTTGTGGTAAAAGGCTTGCACCCATTTGCCACAGCAGATGCCCCGATTTTCGGTAAGTGAATGTGTTTAATTGTAGGCAGGGACATTACTGGATATTCTTGTGTAATTGCTACAGAATAATTTATCTTATACTTTGTTATTGCTACAGAAGAATATTTATTTTACATTTACAATTTTTTTTCCTGGGGACCCTGTGACACCCCATTGAAGAGCCGTAGGCTGGATCTCTTAAGATCTCACTGTTGGGTTTGTAAGGCCATGTTACTCCTAAATTTCTATCTTGTTCAAAGAGAAGATATAAAACAAAGTTCTAAGCTAATCGACCTTAGTGTTCTCCTTTTTTAAAAAGAATCGATAAAGAATCGATAAAGAATCGAATCGTTAAACAGAATCGAAAATGGAATCGGAATCGTGAAAATCTTATCAATACCCATCCCTACTTTAGAGTGAAGAATATATTCTTGCATTCACCTGAGTGTCACAAACTATGACTCCATATAAATGCAAAGCAGTTTTATAAGGTGATGATGTCACATGGTATTCTTGCTTGAAAGCCACCACCCCCATGTCAAATCTAGCAGTTGCCGTCAGAGGCTTTTAACACAGTGAATTTTAATGCCATAAGTGTTATCAGGATAACAGTTTTAGCAGTAACCTCTGTGTTTCTCAGATTGTACCCCGTGGTTTGATATTGAAAGTATCCCAGCAAGTAACAAATGCTGTCATCATGGAAATGGTGGTGGCCGGTTACCAGTTTGAGAAGACTCTACGTCTTAACGTCAAGAATGAAGTCGCATGTGTTCTCTGCATTTGTATTTTGTGCTGTTTTCCTCTGAAGTCGCTTGTTTATGACTCTTATTAGTTGTCGTATAACGCAGCCACTATATTAATGTGTCAGCACCATCAATCATGTCTCCTGCGCTCCTCTTCTTTGGTGTCTGTGACTTTACATCATTCTGTCCTCCGGTTGCCTGCCTGGCATGTGGAGCCTTCTTTATTTGACAGCTACAGGCGGTTCCCCATGGGGAGGAGGTGTTTATGTCCTCCAGAATATTCCTCCCTGCTGTTTCTGTTTTGAGGCCATGCCAGAAGACCGACTCTGTTTTTAACTAACAGTGGTTCTGAAAATCTTTTGCCTATTCATGAAGTTAACTAGTGTTCAGTGAGGTTGTGTAATCAGTGACTTCTGGGCTTTACAGCATACACGTCTTTACATTGAAGTCTTTAAAGATGACTCATGTGTATTTCGCTATCCAGAGGAGACTTATAGACACACACCCTGTTTCCTTTTTCACACTGGTGGAACACACAAGTGGTATGCCACTGGTAAACATGCAGTGTTATATGTACATGGTAAAAACTCTGAGCAAGTTGCTGCTAAATTTGCATCCACCATGCAAAAAGTTACAAAGTGCCCAAACAGTTCATGTCTTATGGCTGATTTGGATTTCTGTGGTGAATCTTTGTAGGGGTTATATCGTAAGCTATATAACCATTCATGCTTGTGCATGGCGTTAATTACCTTGTGGTCATATCCCACTGTTTTATGTGATGCCAGCCACGATAGAAACAAATAAAATCCTAGGACTTTTCTGTTTCTTTCTCTCTCTTTTTTCCCCTTCCCTAATGGATTTGTCCCTCATGTTTTGCCTCTTTGTGAATTCTCTCACATCCATTTCAGTGATTTTGGTTTGGCAATGTCCCTCATATGTGAGTCCTTATATCGAAGCTTGATTATTATTCCTCATGCTAGGGCGTAAATCTTATCTCATTGATCAAAGACTGTGGCGAAAAAGCAAATGGAAATGTATAGGCTCGAACAGGCCAGTCACAATAGTTCCATTTGTTCCATTTTCATTTATTTACATTTCCAGGTAGATGCACGCCAGATTACACTGTAGGGTTTCACAAGGGTTTTGTAGTTGTCGTTTGTAGTGTCACCATTGGCATATATTTACCAAACAATACTTTCTTTTTGATACTAACATGCATATGGTACATCAATTATCAATAATGTTGCCCTGCCACCTTTAAGGAGGTTTGTCACTCTTCCTTCTCCTATAAAAGAATTAAAACTTGGAATATGCTTTTATGATGTCTTACGTTGTCAAAGGAGGAAAAAAGCAGTAAACAGTCCCTCCCCCAAGGCAATTTTTCTCTTCTTTTTTATGGCTAGAGAGTAAACATAGATGTAAACCAAATAATGTAAACAGTGTAAGGAAAGGTTAGTAAAAATACGTATTGGTGGAAAAAACTATAATAAAATACAAACATGAAGGAAATGTTTTCAGTCTTAGTCTTCCAGTTTTTTATGTTATGCAAAATAACAGCTTCTGTTAACTAAGGTAAGAAAGACTCCCTGCTTGAACTGTATGTTGACCAATCTTGGTTACGTGCTTATTCCGCCCCTAAAGACCCATTTTAAGTAAGTAAGTAAAGTTTATTTATATAGTCATTTGATGGCTTAAAATACCCTGCCTGTTTTTGACTTCTTAACCCTGGAAAAATCGGTCTAGTTTTGCTTGTTATTTTTTAAAATTACAAAAAAATCAAATTGGAGGAACTGTAATAACTCTGCCCAGAGGCCTCTCCTCTAGCCCGACCTTCTTTCTGAACATAAGTGGGTTTTCAGTGCTCAGAGTTCACCATCAGCTGACTGTTGACCTGCCATCCAGGTGTGAGTTATTTTGTTTTTTGAGTTTTTTGGCCTCTTTAAATTGTAGCTTGTGTGCTGTTTTTGTACTAACTGGTCTTTTTGTTCGGTGGGTTGCTATACAGCTCAGAAGGCGGAGCTTAGTTAATCTATACTATATATTATTTTTTTAGTTGATAACGGGAATACCAGTTCACGTGACTGTTCAAGTTACTGAAAATAAATGAACAAACGGTTCAAATAAAAGTGTAATAATGATAATTATATAAAGGAAATGGACATATTTTGCCAGTTCTTTTACAACATGTAACATGGTTTCTTTTTATTGTGATCAAAAGGACTTGTGTTTGGGAAATTCTCTAAATTCTTGAATGTAGGTGAATGGCCTAAAGAGATTGCAGGTCCATATTTGGCATTGGACAGGTGAAATTGTGCCCTACTGCTGCACTTCTGTATGAAATATGGAGCAGTGTGAAGAAGGAAACCTCTTTAATTAAAGATGGTTTGTAAAATGTAGATTCCAGTCTCTACATTCCAAAATTGACCCAACCCCTCTTTTCTTAGGGTGGATGAATATTTCCTCTTCAACAACAACTAAACGCTAAAATCAGCTTCGTTGTTGCTGCCCCGGAAACACTGTGTTTTGTATACATCGCGCACTCACTGCTTAGCGATCTCCCCTTAATCCTCGCCGGCTGCAGTTCAGCACACGCACTGTTAAGACGTGAGGACCTTTTGGCACACCCGTGAAGTCGCCAAGTCGGTGAGCCTGCATGGAACCTCTTGGCACAGTAATGACTTCTGGCAGGTGACATTCACATTTGTAAAGGAGGACATATAAAATCACTGCTGCACACTGACAAACACAATAAAAGATCTCACTGGCAAAAGCCCTCCTGTTGTTGAGGGAGCTTACCGAGGCAGGTTACCAGGTTCAGCTTTGCACATTTCTTATAGTTTGCACCCTCCTGAGAGAACGGCAGGCCCTGCACCAATGCTGCTTGTACTATTTGTGTAAATGCCTCTTCTTTTAACGCGTCATTTACTGTCCATTATGTAAGCTGTACACCTGTCATATAACATAAAAATCTGTTGTGTGATGTTTCTTCTTAACATTTTCATCACTAGGGAAATCTTTGCACACATGCACTTAACATCAGTTCCCCCTCACCCCCACCCTAACCTGCAGTCCGGGAATAAGCAGGTGGTTGAGTCGGGCATGTGAGCAAGACACCAGCCGGCAACTGACAGATAGGGCTCCAGTCATGTGCCGTATCAGTCAGACAGTCTGTTTGGTCTTCAGCCCAGGCAATTTAGAAGAGCCTCAGAAAGCCTCGTGTAGCCGCGGCCACAATCCCATTAGAGAACGTAAGGGAAGCCATACGAAAGCTGAGGTGGGATTAAGCGACAGGCTGACTTCTCTCACAGATTACTGCATATGAAGTCAGTTAGGTTGCGTTGTTCACCATCTGTTGCACATGCTGCTTCACAGATTTCTCACACTAATTCATGGACGTTCACTGTGTGGCCCCTTTGCCCTGACCGGCGCCCCCGCTTGTTTGTCGATGCTGGATTATGACAGAAAAAGGAAAAATGCTAAAATGTGCTAGAATCACGCTTAAATGAACCATCAGAGACTGTGACAGAATCCTGCTTTGTTTATTTTTTTTAAACATACTTGTTGGCTGTATGTGTTAATGATGATGACACAGCTAAATGCAATAATGTTCATAGCAGCTGTTTTCGTGTTTCGTATGTGGATACTGCCGCAAACCGCACACACAGGCACATCTGATCTGTACGTATCAGTGGACACTGCAACTGTCGTGTAATTCAAACCCCAGCGGGCCGCTCGGGAGCACTGACAGAATTTTAGGGGCCCCCAGCTGAGTTTACAAGCATTGTCCGCTGAGTTCATGTTGTGTCGGGACCACATGGACACTGGTATTAATTAGGGTTGAGTATTTTCAAGAATGGGCATCCACATGAAGTGGTGGGGGGGAAAAAAAGAGTAAATAAAGGAGTAAAAACTGGATTATTTGCTCAAAGGAATATATATTTATCTAAATGTGTGTAGCATCTTTATGCAACTCAATTTGTCTGCGTGACAAAAAAAACCCCTTTTGTATAAAGTCAAGGGGATATGGACTACACTGAAAGTACTTTCACCTGGTCCCTTATTTAAATGGTCGCTACAATGGATCAGTCCACACTGGATTGATTAATTTGGTACAAAGCAATCATCCCATCTATGAACTAGCTTGTAGCTCCTGAGCCTTGGTTTGTGTTGTCTCGTGGTCTTGAATCTGGTGTTTCTCATTCGTAAGAAAAAAGCATGCACCATGGAGTCACTCCACTAAGAGCATTAAATGTGCATGGATCCTCTTAAAGAGATCAGAAAGTAGTGAAATAAGACCACCTGTGTCTCCCTATAGTCCACAGCTGTCTGCGTTCAGTTCTGCGAGTGAGTGTAATCCTGTCTTTGGCATCTTGTGAGCGACGCTAAGGCAACTCCAACCATCAGTCATTTTTTTAATGATGTTTTGAGTCCCAAGGGTCATGGTTCATGTCCTCAAGTTGCAATATAGGCCACTGAAACTCTGTATGCTCCTGTGTGCTTTAACTCCTTTGGTTTATTGGGGTTTAAGGTAAAAATAATAACTCAGTCTGCATTTCCTAAAGTTTTTCTTTTTCTTTGACAGGTTCTGCTGGTCAGCAGCAGTCGGCATCCAGACCAGTGGATCGTCCCCGGAGGAGGGATGGAGCCAGAGGAGGAGCCATGTGGTGCAGCAGTGCGAGAAGTGTTTGAGGAGGTAAATAAATCTGTGTGCCCTGACTTTGTTTTAATGTTATATAAGTCAAGTTTGAAGTCTATAAAGTGAAATAGGTTTGAAGTCTAAAGGTAAGGGTGAGAGGTTTTTGAAGGGGTACAGTGTCAGCAGCTGGGTGAGTGAGGAGCCTGATGGTATTTCAGAGTTCCCCCTGGTTGAGAACCTTGTGTTCTCAGCAACGTCAGTGGTCTAAACTTGGCTCTTCACTGGATTCCTGTGCATTCACAAACCCTGTAGCCTTTCCTTCTGGACACATCAGTGGGGCAGACTGACACTTGAGCAGATGTCATATGTCTTAACAGTAATTTGAGGCCTGTGAACAGAACTCAGTACATCTGAATTAATAAAATGACTGTTATGAAAGGGACTCTCTCATATTACTGTAATAACAATCTGCAGAATTCAAGCAAGATTCTTTTTATTATTATTATTGTATTCTTACCCAGTTCATGACCCAGTACAGTATAAATGACAGTGAAATCTTTTATATTGATGTTATATGTCGACCTTTGACTCTGTGTAGCTCGTAGCTTTGCTACTAGTTTCTGCAAAAACTGTCATAGGGGTTTAATTTGTTCAGTCCTGATATATGTATTCTTTATTTGTGGGCAGTTATCTGTTGGACTGTCCTGAATGTTGAAACGCTGTGTTGATGCAGAACACTGCTTTTCTGTTGTTTTCACTTTCTATTCATCTCTGTGACTGACCTTCTACAGAGGCCATAGCTACTTGAGCCTTCCAACAAAGAAGTATACTCTGTGCTTCCCAAACACTACAGCCAGTAGAAATGAATGATTTTCTTTTCTCCTTTATCTTTTCCTCAGGCCGGTGTGAAGGGCAAACTAGGACGCTTGCTTGGTGTATTTGAGGTAAGCTTTTCACAGGACAGGACAAAATGTGCAAATTGTATAAAATCTGCAATTATTTACTTTAAAATTGGCAAATAAATGTAGGTGTGAATTGCATGATTTATTGCATCGCTGCATTGTAATTAAATATACATCTGTCTCTGATCCTTAAAGCAAAACCAAGATCGTAAGCACCGAACGTACGTGTACGTATTGACTGTGACGGAAACCCTAGAGGACTGGGAAGACTCTGTCAACATAGGTAAAGTTTTGCTTCATGTCCTCCCCTTAAGCATCAATACTTGCGGTTCTGAGTGCTGCTGCTTACACCGTACTCTGTATTTTTTATTTATGTGAAGACTAGAGTACTGCACAGAAACCACACAGGCACTGGCAGTTACAACAGGTGCCTATAAATCTAGGCCACTGATCATTACTGCAGTGGTACTTAGCTGCAGTATATTACAGCTGTCAGTGCGGCGGACGTCAGTATCCAGTCTGTGTAATCCAAAGCCTAATGTATCCCCTCTGTTCTTGCTTTGAACTCTGAAAACCTTTATAGCAGATGTCAGTTTGGTCTGTACATGAATATTTGAAGGTTTTCAGGTATATATATATTTGAGTTTCAAGATACAGCATCCATCTATATCTATAGTATCTTCACCCTACTTTAATGCATCTTATTAAGTATGCAAGTTTGCCTCATTGTGACATTCTGTGAAATGTTTCAATTCAGTGGCACTGTGTTTTTTAATTTTTTTTCTTCTAACAAGTGAAAATGGGGTAACCTGCAGAAGCTGTTAAAGCTCAGTCCATTTTGTCTTTTGATATGAAGTCAAATCAGCTTGTGGAAAAGAGAAAGAAGGGGTTACGTGGCTTGTTCTGCACAAAAGTTACAGTTTGTGTGACAGTGCACTTTGCTGGTGATTAAGAAAACCTGATCTTCAGTTCTCTGTCTCCCTCTGCAGGTCGTAAGCGGGAGTGGTTCACCGTGGAAGAGGCCATCAAAGTGCTGCAGAGCCACAAACCCGTTCACGCAGAGTACCTGCGGAGGCTCCAGCTCAGCTGCTCTCCTACCAATGGAAACTCCATCCTCCCGAGCCCCTCATCAAACGACAACTACCCCCATTACAGCGCTACACCCACCACACCCTCGACGGGCAGCGTGCTGGGCTCCTCCTGCAGATAGGACTGCAACTCAACCTCCTGTCCTGTCTAGCTGAGACAGTTCACCTAAAGTCTGTACAGTCTCGTGCATGAATCTAAAGACTTTTTCAGAGTTGTGGCTCTTCTTGTATGTATAGTTTCTAATCTTAGCTGCAGGACAGACCAAAGCCATTGCCAGAGCTGTGTTAAAGACTGAGCAGGAGAAGCTGGGAACACTCTGGCAGAGAAACTGTGATTGTGGCTAAATCGAACACTTTTCTTTTGCTGGCAAACGTCAGAATGAGGAGCTGAAGTTTGGGACGAAGAAGCTGCAGACTCTGCTGGTACGAGTGACCTCGTGAAGGAATGCCTTACAGAAACTTTGTATGAATGTGGTATTGGGGTTGTTTTGTTTCACTGATGGTCCTTTTTATGTCATTTTATTTGAACGAATATGCTGCGTGAACTCTAATAAAGCGTAGTCGACAGTGTTAATTGGTAAGAGACTGACACGTTGTATTTTAATGTTAAAGCGTGATTTCCTTTCCACCATGTTAACCATTAACTAATGACAAAATACAGTTAATTGATCTAAATTAGTATTTTCACTTAAACTTGGATGTTGGTGTTAACAAATGCAGCTGGAGTGAAGGTACTGGAGTATTTCAGTTAACCATTAACCTGTAAAACAAAAAAAAAAACAAAAAAAAAAAAAAAGTTTCTACCTCAGTGAGCCTAAACTGGATATGATGATCGCCATGGTCATGTCACAGAATGATAGCACTGCTGTGTTTATAGTTAAACATGAGCCAGTGTCTGCGAAGTTGAGTGTCAGCCAACCTTGACTGATCAAACACTGCTCTGATGTCAGTTTATGACCACATACCTTTTTATCAGTGCTCGGTGTTTCCCCACTGAAAAGTATTCAGAAGTGCAAATTACGACCTTGCTGGGGTCGTGTGGCCGGGCTCAACTTGAGATGCTTGGAGGGAGGGAAGTGCATTGCTGTGATTTGTGCTGAATGAAAACAATTGAATGATTGTCTGCTTTTCCTTTAACCAGCAGCAGTTTTCTCTCTCTTGTCTCGTGGTGCTGTTTGAAGAAACCGTCCACTAATTACATTTCCACATAAACTATGATTGCTTTGTCCTGTGTTTGCACAGGGCTGCAATTAATGCATCAAATGACTTGACAATGACATTTTTTTCCCCTGTTGATCTGTTAATGTCTTGGTTTATTCAATGCTGCCGGGGGAGGGGCGAATATCTACTGGATCAGTGAGTTAAGTGATGCAAAGCAAAGGTAAAATGATCCAGTGACATAGTTTGATTCAAAGAAAGAAACAGTGCATTTTTAATCTGTGATAATTCTTACCATTTCCAACACAACCTTTGCCGAAAAACCCATATGTATACATACGTATACATACGTATACACATACATATGTATAAAAATAAAAGAAATCCATCTTCCTTTTCAAAAGCCAAAGAAAAGTGGCTCACCCCAGCTTTTAAATGTCACGTTTCCTCCCTGAAAACAGACTCCCACTCTCTCCTGCTTTGACGGCTGAATGACGACTAGTTACCACACACCCGATTTGTAAATAGTTTTGAGGAGAACCGCTGACAATGTGTTTTTAACCGAAATGAAGCTGTAATTTCTCTCTTTAATGTTTTATATATTTTTTTTTTAACAATGTACAAATGGCAGAAAAAGAAGACCTGTAGGAACTCTCCCTGACCCCCCACTGAGTACGCACACTACAGGGTATTTGTATCACAACATAGTGACGTGCCACAGGTTTAGGATGTGAAGGTCAGCTGGTGTTTGTGTTGAGGTGATGGAGGGGGGTGCATCATGTAATAGTTGTATTAAAATGACTGACAGCAAAGAATGAGATTATATGGATGATAATCTGAAACTTTAAGCTGAAAACCTTTTTAACAGACACAGACGTCACACAAGTATTGACCCAGAGTAAACAAGGATTTATTTTTATTAGTATTATTTTTTAATGCAGATGTATGAGACATGCAGAGGGCTGGTGCGAACATCAAAGATCAGATGAATGCATTTGGAAATGAAAACGGTGGTACAATCTAGGCGTTTCTCATTCTTTTGTAGGAGTTCAGTCATATCTTCAGATTTCATGCCACGTCTCACTTTATCTTCCCAGTAGATGCTGCTCTTTCACAAAACCTTATCTGCAGTATCGTAAAATAATACAGCGGTTCAGCTCGCGTAAAGTCTCGGCCTGTTTCTATGTGTGTCTGGACAGAAATATGATGTGCCAAATTAAAGGAAAACAGTTTGTATCCTTATGGGAGGTAAAAGAACTTGATGTTAGTGTTTTAATCGTCTATATCGTAGAGCGAGAGGGTGGAAAAAAAACATCTCAAACACTGTTTGATAAAATCTTTGTGTTATTTCAGAATATGATTGTTTTATAATGTGAAAAATCTCTTTCTAAATCCAAACTGCACCCTACATTGTTCAGATTCTCATGAGGCGGTGATTCTTTACCTTGCACCGTTTTGAAGTTGAACACATGCGACTGAGTCAGACCACAATCTGAACGTGAGCCCAACTTGAATCCATTAATCCTGATGTTCTACAGCTCCCAGTCACATCTCCCTCCGCTTGTTGAGATGCTGTTGGATGCTTGGATCTTTGCTGATCTGTGATTGGTCTTACTGTAAACAAGGCAAACTAAAGATTTGTTATTGTTTATCTTAATATGCACAGCAATGTTTCATGTGAAAGTGGGTTAAAGAATTGGAGAGGAAAGACCTTTGGAGAAGAGTGCATTAAAGAGGAAAAATCTTATTTCAACAGTTGTTGAGGATTTATTTAACTGATTGCAGCATATACTGTTTTTTAAATGTTTTTATATGCAAGAATTATTTGTCAAATTAATCCATAGTGTTTGTGTGTGCGTTTATATATGTATGTATGTGTGTTTGCTAGCTGATATACTAGAGTAGGACAGTTTTCACATGACAGGAGCTGAAAAATTACCTTTAGAACAAGTTTCACGATGGAGTGACTATTACAGAGCCCCTCAGTCTGGAGAGTACAGCAAATCCACATTTCATCAAAGTACCTGAGTCTTGAGTGCAGCTTTACCATAAGGTTTAACACAGCTGAATACAGGCTAATGTCTCTGAGAATCGAGTCAGACTCACACAGAATTAAATCTCAGGCTTTTTATGATTGTGAGGGAGCTCTCACTGATCAAAGTCAAGGCAGTAAAAGTTTTTTTTAGTAGCCGTAATTTACAACTTGTGAAAGTCAAACGCCGGCTCCTTTGTCTGGAAGGGCATACCTGCTGGACCCAGTTCCTCGTAGCCATCAGCAGTTTCCTTTGAACACAACAGCGCAGTGCACATCACAGAGATCTGCTGACAAAGTCCCCAACGTACTAACAGTTAGTTTTGTTGTTTTTTTTTGACTCTCTACACTATCACAGAGGAGTAAAAAATACGTCAAAATTAATTCAAGAGTTTTAACAAAAGTACAAAACCGAATTTGAATTTGTGTTCTATAGCTTTTTAAATAAGTTACCCAAAGGCATGTCTATGCGTGAGAAGATGGCCCTCATTAGGTTTATTATGCGCTTTCAGCTAATAAAAGTGGATGGTGACAGGATTTTCTTCCATCTTGGAGAAAAAAAGAATAAGAGAAAAGTATGGAGCACTCATGATCCAAAGCATAACACCTTATCTGTCAAACATGGTGAAAGCAGTGTGATGGCACTGACATGGCTGAAAGTAGAAGTGGGCCACTAGTGTTTGCTGATGATGTGAATGCTGATGGAAGAAGCACGATGAATTTTGTGCCAAGGCAAAGAAGTAGGATGCTCTTCTATGGCCTGGTCACCTGATCTGATCGATTCTAGACTTCAGGCAGTTATTGATGACAAAGGATTTTCATCCAACTATTTAAAAAAAGCTCCATATTTAAAATTATCCTTGTGAAGGCTGAACCATGAAATAATGGCCAGAAAATCCGTTTTTCGTTTAAAAAAGTGCTTGTAGCTTATTCAGCTATTTCAAGTGTTTATTGAACCTTGCAATTTAGAGTGCAATTTATCACACTGATGATGTAGAGATATAAAAAACTCACCCAAAAAGGTGTCAAATATGACACACTTGACCTGAGTCAGACATTTATTCTTGAGTTCAAGCTAAAAGTCATATAATCCCATCTTGATCGACTGATTTAAAATCCATCATGGTGGTGTACAGAGGCAAAACTTTTGCTGGACAAATATATCAGTTTTCCCAAGTAGTGTTAGCTGAATCTTTAAAAATGTTGATTGGTGTTGAGTAATTTAGTTCACAATTTCAAAACGGCCGTTAAACCTTTAAATATACTGAAACTCTGCTAGAATTTTTTTTTTTTAAAAAAGTCTGCAGGGAAATAAAATTAAATAATTAAAGCACACAGCTACATTCACACATTGTTACCTGACGTGCTCTCGTGGTGACACCTGACACCTCAGGTGCGCCTTTAGCCCCGCCCTCCTGGTTGTACCTAGCTGAGGGAAAGTGGGAGAAACAAAGCAGCGTCGACTATTATTCCAGGATCCCTATTTATATGGTTAAAAGGAAAAACTGACCTCTCGACTCTTGGCAAGTTTTTTTTTCTTTTGCTCTCTTTTGTTGTTCACAATGGACGATCCGTTTTTTAAGTCGGCGTTACCTGCACACGACTCCTCTGTGCTGGATGACACCAGCCTGGCTTTGCCGGCCGATCTGCGATCCTCAACGCAGCCCGATGAGGACCGGAACCAGCGGGTTCACCGGCAGGTTCAGCTCACAATGTCCAGGAAGTCTAAAAAGACTCAGTCAAATGGTAATGTTCATTTTGAAAATGAATCAGCATCATACTTTGACGCATTTGGGAGAAACCGGGTGCACTGTAAGACAAGCTAATGAAGTAGTACTAATGAATGAAGTGAATGAGAGTGATAGCAAAAATAACTTCCTCCCACTTTCCAAATCTAATATTTAAACTTTAGGATGTCAGGGACATGTACAGGTAGATTAGTGAACTATCAACTGTTTTACTGAATAATAATAACCACAAACAATATTAATATGAATAATAATAATAGAAGTACAGAGTTTTTCCTCCTTTCCCACCCTGGTGGCTATGTTACCCTTTCAAAAGGGTCCAAGCTGGAAACCCCTAAAGTAAACTATGAAACCCTTTTCCTTTGCCAGACCCTGCTTTGTCTGTCCCGAGGCTGTGCTCTGCATTAAGGGGAGCTTACTAGAAGTCTAGTTAGTGTAAACACAGACATTTCTGTAAGTGGAATGCACACTTCCTAGTTAATCCTCTTGTCTAACAGGTTTCTGCAGTTCCCTAAAAGTGATAACTGCCAGAACCTAAGTTTACTATGTCATCCACTGATGACCTTATTTATTAAGTATTGGTAGCCAAAAATAAAGAGGTCTTCTATTTAATTTTGACAACTATAAAAAATTAAAAGTAATATTGCCTGTATCTGGACAGGTTTGGTTGAATTTATGAAGCATCGCTGACTATTAAAAGGTTTGTTAGGTGTGTTTAGACGGATGGTTAACCACATGAGTCAACACTACCCTGTAAATAAAAATGAAAGAATTTTTTTACTGGCTTCCCCTCAAGTCTTTGCGGATTGCAGAGTGCTATTAAAGGGGATTGCAAGACTTTTTATTATTTGCATTATTTATTTTGTGACTTCTTCCCCCTAAAATATTTCGTTGTTATAATGCACTGTCAACTCACTGCAAAAAGGTCCTGGGTTTGGATTCACCGGCCGGCCGAGTCCTTTCTTCTGGAGTTTGTGTGTTCTCCCTGTGGCTGTGTTAGGTGTTCCCACGGTCCAAAGACATTCATGTTAGGTTAACAGGCAATTCTAAATTTGCTGCAGGTGTTAATGTGACTGAATGGTTGTCTCTGTGTATGCGCCCTGTGATAGCCTGGTGATGGGTTCAGGGTGAGCACCACCACAACCCTGAATTTGATAAGAAGAAAAAGATGGATGGATTACATTTTTAAAAAAAGGAAAATCTCTGAACTGTTTTGTGTCTGCTGTCTTGTTTATTTTATTTATAGACTAGAAAATATTTAAACAACAGAAGTTGATCCAAAGTGATTTAGAGACAGGCACATTTACATTCCAGCTCTCCAAAAAACAACTTTCAAAATACATGAAAAGTGTGTGTCTGTGTGTGCGTTTTAACTAAGTATTGTGGAAGGTAAAATTCACACATTTATTCATCATTAAAATATGCTCAGAATTTTCATATTATTATTTCAAAGTTACTATTACTCTGAATGTCTAGAAGACTGAGAGTCAACTGCTTTTAAAATGTTCCCTTATTACAATAATACTTAACGAAAAAACCCAACTAAAACTAAACATTTTCCAACAATTAAAAACTAAACTAAACAAGAAAATCCATCCCAACTTGAACTAAACCAAATTAAAAACGAAACGCCAAATGGAAATAAAAACCAAACTAATTAGAAAATACAAACCTATAATAAGTCTGCTGTACGGTGTACATTTTAGGACATCGTCAGGTCTCAGGAAAAAAGTCGTCAGGTATCAGTAAAAAAGTTGTCAGGTCTCAGTTCTCGGGAAAAAAAAGTCGTCAGGTATCAGACAAAAAAATGTTAGGTCTCAGTTCTCAGGAAAAAAGTTGTCGGGTCTCAGACAAAAAAAAAGTCAGGTCTCAGTTCTCAGGAAAAAAGTTGTCAGGTATCAGACAAAAAAATGTCAGGTCTCAGTTCTCAGGAAAAAAGTCGTCACGTATCAGACAAAAAAATGTCTGAGACCCGACTTTTATCCTGATACCTTACAACTTTTTTCCTGAGACCTGGCGATGTCCTAAAATGTACACTGTACTGCTGACATATCTGCTGCATTGTAATAATATATCTAGGAATTTTCTCTCCCAGAATCACAATAATCCCATGCACAGGGCACAAGTGGTCACTGATAATGATAAGTGAATCATGCTCTACTGCTGTGATAGTCACCAAGTGGAAACCAGATGTTACACCTGCTCAGAGTTCAAGGACTTTTTCAATGATACATAATACAAACGTGCCTAATGTGTCACGAAACATTATTTAACAGATAGCATTTAATGTCCGATCCATTTAATCTCACTGCTTTGCCATCTCTCTTCCATCTTCTTTTTAAATTAGATGCCATTTATTTTGCAGGTTGCACAGATGTCTGCTGTGCACCGTGAGTGTGCACTGTCCTTTCAAAGCTGAGGAAACCAGAG
The DNA here is from genome assembly GCF_051167445.1 of Perissodus microlepis. Classification (NCBI taxonomy): domain Eukaryota; kingdom Metazoa; phylum Chordata; class Actinopteri; order Cichliformes; family Cichlidae; genus Perissodus; species Perissodus microlepis. The sequence goes on from NC_140477.1 coordinate 9,374,151, forward strand.
TCGGAATCACGATCCAGATATGAGAACACTAACAGGCATGGCGGGAATTATCATACGGACTAACCAAACCTCTTTGACTTGTTTCAGGTGGTGTCTGTTCACAGAAATATGAAACAGCGAGCTTAAATGATGCAGATGGACTTTTAACGAACACGAAGGTAAGACTCTCCTTTATTTATTCTTACGCAACGCCACATGCACCCAAACATTTTGGGGACATTTGTCATCCTAATCGATCACTAGAATATTCATCTTGCTTCTGTTTTTTAGAGCTAATACAGATCTGAACTATGCAGATTCTTCCACAGATATTAAGCGCATTCAGCTCAGCATGCTTGCTTTAGTCGTCCCTGTACAGAATGATTATAAAAGGACAAACTACTTGAACTTGTGGCCTCATACTGCACTTTAAATATTGTACTCCATAATTTGAATACAGGCAAATGGTTCTCTGTGGTATCCTGCTGCTGCTTTATGCATGCTCACAGAACCCAAGTCTGTTGAATAATAAATCATTGTATTCTTTTTGTATCTTATCTGTTATGCAACAGTGTTTACTTTATGTGCGTGGATGCTTGAAGGAAAAAAAAAAAAGCAATTTAATACTGAAAAAATAAAAAGCTCTTTTTGCCTTACAAAGTAAAAGAAGGGTAAAAGGATAGATTATGTATAAAAACATGGACGTGCCCTGTTGTTGACAAGCATTAAGCGTTACAGCGATCGGCATCTTTGGTTGTTGGAGCCAAAAGTGAGTGTATTTGAACAAGAGCAAGTGCTACGTTACACACCAATGCTAAGTGTCATGCAAATAAAATATTAGCATTTTACTCACCAGAACTGGAGCACAGACTTCCTGAACAGACTATTAGTTTAATTAACTGCACATCAAAACATATTACTTGTCACATAAACCGCATTATGGCTCAGGGTATTAAAAAGACTTGGAAACTAGCAAAAGAAGACCAGTTGAATTGTTTGATTGTCATGTCGCAGATGGAGTCATGATTTGTGGAGGAATTTTAAAATTTCTGTTTCAGATCTGTAAGTTTCTAGCTGAACTCTGAATGTAAAGTCTCGATTATACTTGTACTAGTTTGTGAGTCTTGTGTGACTCTAACATCAGAGTTCCAGTTCAGTGAGATAAATCCTAGCTGATGAGTGACACTGTGAGTCATCGAGGCCATACCCCAAATACCAACTTTGTCACTCATACAATTTAAAAAGCTGAGCTAAAATTAAACAAACAAAGAAACAAATTAAAATAATAAATGAATCCAAGAGTCTATGAACATCCTTATGTCTTGTTTAAAGTTGGTCATTTTAACAAAAGTCTATGGGTAGTGACTTCTGTATTTTCAACCTATTATAAAGAAAAACAAGTAGCAGCAGCTTGCGTAAATAGGCAGTTACTATAGATTTTAATTGTGGACTATAATGTTTCTCTTTATATACAACATATGGAGCTGTTTCTGACAATAACGCATTAAAGGAATAAGTCATATATTTTAAACCACATCAGTATTTCTTTGTGCTAAAGTTTGTTCTGTTCACTCGTGCACAGTGATAAATGCATTGGGGTGGGGTTACCAAGACATCATAATGACCTTTTGCACAAGTAGTTGCTGTGCTGTGTATTTCTGACTATAATGACATCCAAGTATATATATGGAAGTACAAAGTCCCATACAGTGAAAGAGCAGGGTAACCAGGCCAGTGCATTAAAGCTGTTTTTGTTTTTCCTTCTCGCAGGTAAATAGATCGCCCTTCTCCAGTCACTCCTTCTCTGGCGACCATGAGCGCAAACCATCCAGGAGGCTGGAAGTGTCCCCTCAGTCAAGCCCAGAGCAACCTCATAGGTACTTTAGATGCAGTACTTATTCTGGGATGCCCACCCCCTCAGGACCAAGTCATTCACCCAAAGTTGGCACTCACTTGGCAAAGTCGGCTTCCTTTCACCACCATGTTTTTTCAGATTTACCTCATAGCACACAGAGATGTGCATACACACCTGCACAAGGGAACGTCCAGCAAAGGACGTTTAGACAGACCTTAGGATTGCAATCTGTACCTGCAAATGCTGCATTTTGGAAAAATGGAGAATATGGTTCTAAGTGGACTTACAGACAAAGTACTGTGAAACCAACTTTCACAGAAAAAATGCAGAGAAGAAATGGTGACACCATGTTTAGTTCTATCCAGCCTAAGGATGGCATGTTCTGGCTAAAACAGAAGAGGGAAAGGGGCCACCATAAATCCCTTAGAGTGAACTCATACCCGCCCTCTGTCAGCAGTGTGGAGACGGATGCTGGCAGGCGGGCAGCAACGCAGTTACCCATTAAGCAGATGCACACGCAGAATGTCACAAAACTGTAAGACCTTTGTTCTGTACATTCATTATTTCAATATGATCCTGTATTGATAATCTACATTTTGAAACATTTGTGGATTTTCACACAGGATGCCAATAAGCAAGACTCCGATGATGACAATGGAGAAGGCTGTGCAGCTTTTGACCCAGAATGAAGAGGAAAAACTGATCTTTGCAACCAGTTTCATACAAAATCAATGTTTCAAGAGTGCCGTTGCTAGAGGCAAGGTATGTTCAATCACAGGTATTTTATGTGTTAAGGATGCAGAGCGGTTAAAAATCCTGATACATGAATTTGTCAATCGTTGGTCCACTCTTGCTTTCTCTATTTTCTCCAGATTTGCCATGTGAACGGGATTGAGAAGCTCATGCTTCTACTTAACAATGACAGCGAAGAAGTGCAGCGTGCCACTGCCGGGGCACTGCGTAATGCTGTTTATGAGAACGATAGAAATAAGCTTAAACTTAAGGAAAACGCAGGCTTGTCTTTGATTCCTACTGTACTGAATAGCAGCCATGATAAGGAGACCAGGCGGCATCTTACGGGTTAGTTTGTGTTTAAACACGCTACATGTCCTAATTTTAATCTGATTAGGTTTGCAAATTTCAAGCTCTCGTCAAAACTGGTTTTGCTCGCTTTAAATAACCATTGCCTTTGATACATATGAAATCATGCTCTGAGACTCATATATGCAATGCAGCACTAGCTTATTTATATTTTTGTGATTAATCTCCTTGCAAAAAAATAAATCTCAATCTCTCTCACAGGTCTTTTGTGGAACCTCTCCTCTCATGACATGTTGAAGGAGGCTTTTCCAGAACGTGCCTTATCCACTCTCAGCCGCTCCGTTCTTGTTCCCAGTTCTGGCATTTTTGAAGGCGAGAATCCGAAAGATGAACTGCTAGTGGATGATGAAACTTTCATCAATGCCACCGGCTGCCTGCGGTAGGTTCTCTTTTGTTAGCTGCGAAAAAACTGTACTTGCTGGGATGTTTTTCATTGGGATAAACCAAAAACTACTGTAGGTGTCACTTAATCTGCTGATTCTAAACGGAAGAGGTTTGTTTGTTTGTTAGATCTGCTCATAGTTACATTGTGTTTTTAAAATGCTTTCCAGCTTTTTTTGGATCTGGCTAAACTCTGACATTGCCAGTAAGCTATTGCAGTAGCATCCAGTTATTTGGTTATTATAGTCTGTCTGTCTGTCTGTCTGTCTGTCTGTCTGTCTGTCTGTCTGTCTGTCTGTCTGTCTGTTTTTTACTGTTTGTTTACAATGTAGGATGGAAATGACTGAAGATGCAAAAGCAACCTAAACAAAGAGTATCAGCTGATCCATCAGACAAAGTAGACTGCTGATCTACCAGGATAGGACACTAGGCTTGGCTCTCTGGTCTACCTGAACTAATGCTATTGTCAATTTTCTCATTGGTGTAGATTAGAGGGGTATGTGTAGAGACCCCGATGGAGAAAGGTGAACAGTACAAGAATTTGAAGGAGCATGCAAAGGGCAGAAGAACCATATGATGGTTGATTTAAGAAACATCTGGGGTTCATCTAGCAGCTCTGTGAAAGTGTCTGGAACTGCCTAGTCACTAAAATTATAATAAGCAAGAGAGTAACTACCATCCATTTTTATACAGTTTCTTTACTATCATGTTATTATGTCAAACCACAGTTTATCTACTGGGGTCTGAGATTATGCCTCGTACTTCTGCTTTGGACTTGTTTAGACACACATCATCTCTCTGTTTGCAAAGCAGGAGATATAAGAGCCACTGCTCCCCTGGCAACTATAGCCAGATGAAAAGAGTGAAAGACTCAATTATTCATTGAGTTCTCTCTTTCCCCGGCTTTGCTGAACTGAAATCATTCAGTCCTCTCTGACCCAGTGTTATCGAGTTCTCCTTATCATGTTCTAAAGCCTTTTGAGCACCCAGTGGATGAAATAAGGGAGTTCCCCATGGCTGCACAAAGAGCCTCTTGTGGGAATTCTGAATGTTAATTTTCATATTTATTTCCCTCTGTTGGTTGGGCTGCATAAGAACAGGCTAGTCTTACTAGTCTGTGATATAATTTTTCTGTGATTGCCACGGGCATTGGAAAGATGTCCAAAATAGTGCATCCATTAATTTGCACAATTGTGTGGATGACAGAAAAATATTTTATAGCACTTTTGACTTTATTAAAATGGGCTTATCTAATTGGCACATTTTTGTTTCTAGAAATCTGAGTTCCGCAGGCCAAAATGTCAGGAAAGCAATGAGGAATTGTGACAATCTCATCGATTCTTTGATCTACTACATCCGGGGAACCGTAGCTAACCGTAAGATGGATGACAAGGTGAAGTGAAAACATTTGTCCTCACTGTGTCTGTGTCATGGCAAACTGCTTTGATTTACAACACTTTTGTTACATGTTCACAAATGATTTTTACTTGTACTTTCAAACAGATGTAAACTTTGCCTGAATTCTTAGAATTCCCTTCTATGTTTCTGTTGTGTCCCCGTATGTTATTAAATTGATTGCCAGACAATCTTTACTTTCTTTCTTCATCTACATCTCAATCTACTCTGAAGCCCACGGAGAACTGCGTCTGTATCCTGCACAACCTGTCTTATCAGATTGAGTCAGAGCTTCCGAAGAAAAACGACCAGGTTCTCACAGAGTCTCGCCAAGACTTGAATTCGCAGCCAAAGACTCTGGGCTGTTTTTCTTATCGCAGTGCCAAGATCACAGAGGTAATCTCTTTACACATTAATGGACCCTGACAACACAAAAGACGTTCTTATGGTTTAATATCCGAGTGTGAGAGAACATCTTTAATCATCCTTACTAGAACATGCTCATTTAGCTTTCTCTTGTATTACATTGGTGGTGAGAAACATCCAAACAAATCATGCATTATACATTACTGCTTTACCAGGTGCGCCAGTGTTGCTGCTGTTATGCTATTATCTATGTAAGTTAGCCATAGCTCTACATAGCATGACAATCAGAAGCACAATTCTCAAAAGATGATTGTTTTTTCCATCTGCAGTAATTTTATTTGATGCTACGGTTCTGGTCTGACACCTCCGTGCAGTTGCATGTGTGTAGCAACAAAGCAGGCATCAGTGACAATGGACATGACATTAATGAAGTCAAATGCAGCATTAAAGGGGGAAGTGGGGAGGAGGTGGATTGCAATTTTACATCTGGTAGACAAGCTAAAGCGGCTTAAAACACACACATCCTGAGCTATCAGTTAAATTCTTGTTGATATTTGCTGACATTTTTTAATGAGCCTTTATTTAGTTAGGAAGTCCCTTGAGATTAACATCTCTTTTCCAAGGGAAACCTGGCCACGAAGACACGCTGTTAGTGGTACAAAATCAAATTTAACATCAGAACAAAGCAAAAACAAAACAAGTCAGAGTAAAAATGCCATACAAGGTCCAGCGTATGAGTAGCAGTTACACAGTTATAGAAGTCTTTATAAGACCTCTGAACTCTCAGGCAGCTTTTATGTGCTCTGAATCCTACATTAATGTGGAAATAACTGGGTTAATGGCTGCTGATCAGATAAAAAATTACTAAATCAAAACATGTGTCTGGTCCTTATTTAAGGAAACACTTAGTGTTATCTTAAATAACACTAAGCCTCTTTAACTTTTTGTCTATGCAAAAAAATTTAAAAAATGCTCAGTTGTTACTAAGAGATCTGAGGTGTGTCAGGAAACATTCACCACCAGCAGCCTGAACCTTTGATACAAGAGAGTATAGATGTTTCTTGCGCCAATTTCTTACACTATAATCTGAGTTGAATTCAGACTCATCAGACCAGACAACATTATTCCAGGCTTTTGTTGTCCAATCTTAATGAGCCTATGTGAAATGTAGTTTTAGTTTCCTGTTCCTATCTGACAAGAGTGTGGGCTTCTGCAGCCATCTGCTTCGAGATTCAACATGCTGCGTTTTCAGAGATGCTCTTCTGCACCCTAAGCTGTAATGAGCGGTTATTTAAAATTTACAAAAAAAAATTACTTTTGCCTTTCCATCAGCTGGAAGCAGTCTGTCCATTCTCCTCTGAGATCAACAAGTCCTGGCTCAACAAAGGCATTTTAGCCCCAAGAACTGCCGCTCACTGGATATTTTTTTCTATTTTAGTCCATTCTCTGTAAACCATGGTTGTGTGGGAAAATCCTAGAAGATCAGTAATTGCTGAAGTAGTCAGACCAGCCCAGTTTGGCAGCTACAACTGTGCTCATTCAAAGACATTTAAATCATCTCTCTTCTTCATTCCTAAGCTCAATTTGAACTTCAGCACATCATTTAAACTATGTCTATATGCCTAAATATTCAGGGTTGCTGCCATGTGACTGGTTGGTTAGGTATTTGCTGTAATGAGAAGTTGTAACTACTGACTGCATAGTTTTTGAAAACTATGGGCTTCAATATGCTGCTCTAACAGTGATTGTTATTCTGCCTCCTACAAGAATGAAATCTGGATGCGTGGATTTGGTTCCCTAAAGCTGTATAAGTATGTCTTTTGCACTAAAACTGTTGCCAGGAATTTAAACTTCCAATATGAAAATGTGGAAAAATGGATGCACCACCAGTCTTTAGATGTCCATAATTGCTAACACGGTTAGCCGCCTCTTGTTGTAAATTTGAACCGACTGGACCCACATACCTGGAGTCTGTCTCGTAAACTCCTTCTTCTCAGTATGCAGTGCATCAGCACCCCCTGCTGGAGCCCAACCCCAACCCCCATGGCATAGAGTGGCTGTGGGACACGATCACTGTCAGGATGTACATATCACTGATGGCCTGCAGTACAAGTGACACCATCAAGGAGGCTGCCCTTGGTGCTCTGCAGAACATCACAGCTGGAAAACACGAGGTAAGATGGGAAGGACTTCAGCTCTTAATCTAATTATAGGTTTGATGTGTAAGCAGAAAAGAGGCAAGTGTGTCTACTGTATCTCTGACACTTTATTAGATGTATGTATGAGTCAAATGAAGGGTAGATTAGTCTGGAATACTGTTTGACAGCTTAACAGATTTAACAGCTTTTGTTTTGGCCACCTGATCATTATGCTTTAGTATTGTTTAGCACATTTTTATTTACATGTATATGTATTATATAGTCATACATGTAAGACATATTTAAAATGTTTCTTCTGTGGCCTGCAGATAAACAGAGGCATCGCCGCTATCATTGTTCAGCGGGAAAATGGTCTTGAGAAGATTAAGGAAATTTTAAACGGTGAAAGTAGTAATCTAAAGATACCTGCTGTATCTCTAATCAAAAACCTGTCACGCTACGATCAACTTCGCCCTGCCATTGGTAACTTTTGATGTCTCCTCTAAGCTTTTCCCATTATCGTTCCACCACGACCACAAACCGCACTTTTGAACGGCTCTTTTACATGACTTGTTTTACTCCTAAAGCAAACCAGGTGTTGCCAGAGATGGTGAAAATGCTGCCCTTTGACAGCACCGACGTCAACCAGACTAGTGAGGTGACGATTTCTCTATGTGAAATCCTGACTTACCTGTGCCAGAGTGATGCGAGGAACGCCAACGCAATAATCGAAAACCGCGGCATCCCAAAGATCATCAACATCAGCAAGACAGACAAAGGGTTAGTTACCTTACTAAACCACTCAGATACAAGACTTGAGAAGTTGTATGTTCAATGCAAGATAATGATATATGTGCCATTATTTTGTTTGTTATTTTGTTTAGTTTATTTTTATGTCATTATTTACCTAATCCATTGTATTTAGTTCCTTTAAGTAGCAATAACATAAAGTAACTTCTTCAGAGTCTCGGTACTTCAGATAAAAGTGAATAATTAAAAAACTGATGTGAGTAAATGCTATAGCCATGCAAAGTTATGAACAGGCTAGCGCAAAGTTATGAGGGAACTGCTTTCGTAGGTTGTATGGGTGCATGCCACATTCCACATGCCTAATTAACATACTAACAAATGCTAGAATCGTACTAGCGGGAAAAGGTAAAGCCCAGAATTCATGCAACTGGAAGTTTTTAAAAAAGCATGGAAAAGGGGCACACACACCACAAGCACATTAGATTTTGTCTGAAGTGATGCCAAGAAGACAGGAAGCAATTAATGCTGCCCCTCGACTTATTTTAGAGTCTTGACAAAATCTAAACAGGCGTGGTTGTGAAGGTTAGTTGTTATGAAGGTGGAAGTTAAGTATAGAGGCCAAAATATTATTCAATAATATAATATATAAATGTTGTAATTTTAGCAAAGGAATCTATGAGGATTGCTTCACTTTTGGAGTCAATCCAAAGTTTACCATAAGCATAAAAAGTAAAAGTACAGAAAAACAGCATGTGTGATATTATTTTTACCTTTTCCTTCTCCTCGTTACAGACCCAGTCGTATGCAAAAGGCAGCGTGCCTTCTGCTGCACATAATATGGCAAAACAATGAAGTCCATGAGACCCTCAAGAAAGTGAGTTCCTGCACACATCGCATCCTATCATATCATGTTGCACATGATTTTCTTCATGTCTTTACACTTCATTATGAGCACTTTAAGTTGCTGTCTCAGCACTTAAAATGTGTTTTAGGCTTAGAGGGTTGAAATGGCTTCTTCTCCTCTTTAAGTTGTTTAATTTAAACAAAGAACTGAGCTGCTAGTTATTGATACATTGCTGCATGTTACATTATTCAGCTGTGTCTTTCAGAAAAACTACCCTAGAGGTGGGAGGATTGATCTAAATATCCATAGTATCGATACCAAAGCTGATATTGGTATCAGAACAATACTAGCATGACAGGACTGATACTTTGTTTCTATGTTAAGTATGTAGCCAAGTGAAAAATATACCAGAATTCAGAATTGGCAAATTGGTCATGACTCATCTCATGACTCATGCCACACTGCTCTCTCTTATATAAGCCGCCATTATAGATTAAAAGTATCGCTGTCTGTATTGTCTATATCGGCAATACTGCCCCTATATTTATTAGTATCAGATCGATACCAAAATTTGTAGTATTTCACAGCACTAAACTGCACATTTGCATCATTCAGTTCGTTAAATAACTTTTTGATATTTAAGTCTTTAGTTCGGTGCAGTACGAAGACATACATTATGTTTTTTGAACGTCTGAAATACAGCACGCTAATCTACACTTTTTCAACAGCGGGGGTTCAAGAAATACGATTTCGTCAATGCAAGGATAAAAAGAGCTTTGAGCTCCTGATGAAACTCAGCCGTGGATTCATAAACACTATCGGCGCAGTTTTCATCTCATCTGTATGTAGCGACTGTATTTTTTTATTGCTGTTGTTTTTGTTTTGTTGGGGTTTTTTGTCATGCTACAACCAAACATTTGAAACTACATTGAAACTCTTTTTTAAATGATAGACTTTTTTTGTTTGTTTGTTTTATATTTGGAAATCTCTCTCCAGCTATTTGCCCTAATGTTTGCATTAGTTGGATTCATGTTATCAAATGTATGTTTCTGATACCACAAAATGAATGAGATGTTTTATTTAAAAAGAGGTAAACCTGCTGATTCATGAAGAACTGTACCACACTTTTTGTGACCTTTAAAGCACCTTTTAGTTGTTAATAATCCTTGTGTAGCATATCATTGTTGTAGTGCCTTATGATAAAAATGACAGATGAATGTAGAATGTTTTTTTTTTTTTACAGCAGAAAATACACTAATCATAAGACACCTATTGAAATTTGAAGTATTTCTTTCTGTTTATGTTGTATGGGTTTTTTTCCCCTCCTTTCTATAACGGCAGCTTGTCAGTTTATAATAGTCGATATTGTAAGACAAATGAAATCTTTAAAATGAAGATCATCAATGAAGAAGTTCTTTTTTTAAGACAAACCAAATGAAGCTGTACATTAAAGAATACAGAATGCGCTCAAAGACTCATTACCGCGACTCAAATGCTTGTTAACCTGTTCTCTATGTAAAAATGCCTTGTTGATGTCTGAGGCCAGAGGAGAACGGATAGACTGCTTGGACCTGCACCAGGAGGCCGCATCCGTCAGCTAAGAATAGGAAACTGAGGCTACAATTTGCACATGCTGTCCTGCACGGGCATCATAAAGAAGATATTTCACACTAAACGCCAATTCTGATACCAATTTATGGAGCTGATATGTGGTTATTTTAGAGTTAAAATGAGAGACCAACTTCTTATGAATGTGTTTTAGAGTACGGTCAGAAACTGGTCACAAAGAAATGTCTTGAATTTGCTTTGCAGATTGTTCTATAGTAGTTTCTACATTATGCTGTGTTAGAAATTTTGCATGTAGCTTGGTAGATATTAGACAACACACACTGACATATTTTTGATTTTCCAGTATCGGCTTATAAGATTGGTTGGGCCACTTTTAAACTGTTATGTACAAAAAGAAAAGAAAACTGGTTTGAGTTGTCACCAGAAATATATCAAATCTACTACTCGTTGTCTCCCTCATTTATTTAAGAACATATCAGAATATTACAGCTCATACAATATTTATATGACTCACTATAGCTTTGCATTACAGAATGACAAATGATCACAGTCTGCTATGTATTCCCTAAGCTTTCATTTCCCTATGAGAAAACTGCAGACAGTAAACAAAGGAAGATTAGCACCACAGTAAATGGTCCGCTCCATCATTCGCTAATAAATTGTGCAAGATGGGGCAAGTGCTAGTGGGAGGAAATACTCAGATGTTTGCCTTCTATGTTCATTTGTCAGCCCTCTCAGTGAAGCAGCGGTAACCTTGCAGGGGCCTGCCAGCACGAGCTGCACTGCGGTACAGCTAAAGGGGGGAGGAGTTGGGAGGTTGGGTGCCAATCAACATCAGCCCTCCCGGACAAGGATTTTAAGGTCAAAACTGGAGGGGGTACATGCACAGCTTTTGCACATCATTCAGTTCTCAATATTCTGCCTTATGAAACAGATCAGAAATGAGAAGAAGGAGATGGTGCGTGAAATATAGAGGAGAGAGAGAGTTAAAACTCAGAGGTAAGAAAACCCTGTCAAACCATTTTTTCAGAGAAATGGTGATCTTACTCAGACTATAATTGAGAGCAAAATTCCTGTAGGGATTCACTGGGAAATCTATCAAAGCCCCACGTGATCTCAGGCGGTGGTTACATTTTTTAAACCTAATTAACAATAACCCACAAAGCAACTAAAGCTCAGTGACAACGGTTCCGTCTACATCTACAAAACCACCCTGGACAGAGCAAAGAAAAGACACATAGTGTGCTTCTGCAAGTGCATAAGATATAATGTAGCACGATGTGCCAGAAGGCTGCTTTGAGGACTAATATGAATGTATTTTTCTTGTTCAGTGCTGAGGTTTTGTACACATGTTCTACATATCTTAAGCAGAGACCAGATTTAAAGAGCATATCTTATGATCCAAGCTTGTTGGTAACATGTAACATAAGACAGAAAATCCATCACCTCAAAACATACTTAATAATTTAATGAGTCTACTTGTCAAATAGCAATATGCTAATTTCAGAGCTAGAAGCCCATTTTTAGGGCATGAAAATGAAGTCAGGCTGTTATCCTCCAGGGGGCAGTGGTGTACCATAAAAGCTTTAGTTACGTGGCTAAAGCTCAAACACTGTACTCAAGTTGACTTTGTCTTTTAATAAATATAAAATTCGTCATCATGCACGTTTTAAAATGGATTAGCTCTCATATTAAATCCATCTCAATACTATCGTCTTTTTTTTGCTAATCACCCCTAATTCACCAGCTCTTTGAACTGTTTTGGTGACAAATACCACAATTTCCAAGCCCTGGTTTTAACAGGAGTTGAAAAAGCTAAGAAAGATCCAAATCCTTTCAACAATAGCTTCCTTGTCTGTTCACAGCTTATGCGCTTTTGAGAAATGGTCTAGTTTCTTACATCACAAGAAGATCTTCCTCATGTCTTAGCTAATGGTGAGCAGACTTAAAATTAATGTCATAATGATGGATAATACAAGAAGCCCATGTTATTTATAGACCAGCAGAGAAATAATATATGTCCAAATAACCAACAGGAACAGGTGCCAAGAAACATGAGGTTTGTTTGCTGCTGGAGTAGAGCGGGGAAGTGGGCCACACTGACACATCTCAACTGAACATGTTTAATACACAGAGAAAGAAAGGATTTATTCACAGAGCTGCAGCAGTGGTAAACAGGCACAAGAGAGGCCAGCTTTTGCTTTACACTGAGGCTATTGTCAGGGATGTCAGCACCCAGGGGAAACTCCTATCCACTGGCGTGAATAAACCAGCCCAGAAGTTCATGCTTTACTAAAACTAGAAATTTCTTTACCCCTCAGATCTTTTAATAATGTCTGGAATAAAGTACACAGCAAGAAAGGCAGCGTTATAGTAAATGCTGCGTATGCTAGATGTTTTAGATTAGCAGCTTATTTGCTACAACCTCACTTGGCAATGAAAAGTACAAAAATGATGCAGTGTTTACTGCCCAATAAGATATAGTGAAAATTAAGCTTTAAGTCTTCAGGCTCTTTTCATACCAAGAATAGCATCGTGAGCATGCTAACACCTTCAGTTGATGGCATTAGAATGCCACATTTGCCACTATTTTTCCTTCTCACTCTTTAGTATCTCAAATTTTAGACTTAATAACAGAAACTTTTGAATTAGGTAATAATATTTAAGAAAATTAACTTACTCAGAAGTAAGTTAAAATTTTGAGAGAAATGAAAATGTTACGTTAGCTGCCAAACTGAATCACTGCTTGAAGTCTGAAAGAAGTCCTTTGTTTTTAACCTAGGCTGAAGTTGTATGAAAGCTTGTTACTGATACTGATTTTGCTTGGCATTTGTTTTTTGGGGGGCTAATATCTAAATATTCTTATATAATAGCTCAAAATTCCAAGTTGCCTATCTAAAAATGTTGATATAATAATGAGAAATTTAGAGTTGATATCTAAATTTTGACTTACTAAGTAGTCTCAAAAGTTAACTCTAAATCCAACTCAGAATTCTGAGATCAGTTGAAATTTTTAAATAAGTCAAAACATAACCTTGACATGATTTAAACTGGTTTGACTTTGATCTTAAAATACAAAATGAAATCAATGTTAGCGTCTTTCGTTTGGATAGTCCTTACACCCTGGCTTAAAAGGTGTAACAAAGGTTGTGGGGTGTAACTGCAGATTTTAGCCTCAAAACAATTATCTGACATGCTACATTTGGAATGAGTGAATGCAAAGGTGTTCTAGTGATTATTTCTTCTTTATATGCACGCATTGTTTATGTCTTGTTGTCTCTTAGGAGTGGAGTAATAAATGGCCTAAGTGTTCGGAGTCATTGCTCTTGATCTGAAAGAAAATCTTTGTTTTAATGGCTGCTTTATTGATGTAGATCAGGTGATTAGCTTCTGTAAATGCACATGTGAATTTTACAAGTTCTGTTCTGCATAATCTACCCGTTATTGACGTTTTCCACAGAAGCTGTTTTGACAAATACCAGGTAAACACAGATGTTTCTAAACACATTAATGAAAGCTCTGTGCATAAACAGATATTATTGTAATTAGTAACACCTGTGTTTGCCTGCTAATTTATGTTAAAACAGCTTCTGTGAAAAACGTCAATAACAGCTAGATGATGCAACAGAGCTTAAAAAATTCACATGTCCAAAGCAGCATGAGAAACCTGAGCTGATCTTGCTTTCAACATATAGTTTATGCTTTGACCTCTTGAGTAAACTATGAATTAAATCTATAATTGTAACCTTTATTAAGAAACCACTAAAGTTACATCGGCTCTTCCGAGGCATGTCTAATCACGTTTACAGTAAAATTTAGTTTAGATGGGCCAGCTCTGTTCTAGGATGCCCTCTGGACCCAGTGGAGGTGGTGAGTGACAGGAGAATGGTGGCTAAGCTGTCATCACTGTTGGACAACATCTCCCACCCCATGCAGCAGACTGTGACAGCACTGAGCAGCTCCTTCAGTGGGAGACTGCGGCACCCACGGTGTGGGACGGAGAGATTTCGCAGGTCTTTCCTCCCCACTGCTGTCAGACTCCACAATAAAGACTTTAACTGATCAAACACACACATCCACACATGTGCAATAACACTAAGTACAATAATCTTTTCTGGCATCGTTGTATTTTTTACTCAGTTGTATATAACATTTGTATTCTATTTTTATCTTATTGTATATTTTATTCTACTGTATATAGTATTTTATTTTATTCTATTCTGTAAAGTTGTGTACTGTATTTATTCTTATTGTATTCTAATTTTTGCTTCATAACTTTTGCACTGTCCACTTCCTGCTGTGACAAAACAAATTTCCCACGTGTGGGACTAATAAAGGTTATCTTATCTTATCTTATCTTAGATCATAATTGGTCTGTTAAATTTTAAATGATACCTGACTGTTGAGCGACAGCTTATCCTGTTTCAACTGGTATAAAAGCAGTAATTCATCAAAAACTTAACTCGTGTTGGTTTTAGAGGCAGCTATTGTTAACAAGCTATGCTGGAGGCACTACCTGCTCATTAGGTGGTATAACCTGCAGCTGTGCTTAGCTTTTAAAGATCTTCATCCTGCTTGAACACATGGGCACTTGTTCTTAGGCTGAAAGGGTGTGTTGTGTGTGCACACACTTGTCTTGAGGCAGAACAGAGAGATCTTATAAAAGTGGGACAAAGGATTTACCGGCAAAGGGAAAAGACACGTCTCAGACAAAGCAGAGCTTCTCAAGGCTGTGCAGACACCAGCTCACCTGAATTGAAGCTAGGAATTTAAAAAAAGTGTGACGTAGAAAATGTGGTCTTAGCTGTAAAGCTGCAGATTTACCCATCAGTTTTTCCTGTGGGGGGAGGATAATTTATCCAGTTACTAATAAAATCTGTTTAGTTGAACTCGTCAACTAACCTAAGTATAACTGGTGCATTTGCATGCATTTGCATCATCTTCAATGGCCCAAGGTATAAAGCCCAAAGCAAAATCTACTCTAAGATATCCCTTAGTTGATTTCAAATATACAGCGATCTCAAATCACTGTGGATCTTCTGCTTAACCATCTCCAGTTTGCCTAAACATTTTAAGGTATAAGATGTGGATATATATGTGGCAGTTGTGAAATTTTGGCTCCTTTTATCAAATACTTTTCAGAATGCCTTTTTTAATGGTCTGTCAACTCACTTCCAGCATCTGTTTTTGCTAAGGCAATGTTTTAATGTGAATATTTCAAAAACTATTAAAGATAAAAGCCTGAAATTTTCACTGGCTTTTCTTAATATGAAAATGAATCAGTAGATATAGATAAAATATAACAAAGGCATAACAATAACAATGTATGATTTTCAGGTATATATTTTAAAAGTATTGCATCTGTCATTCTAGTGGTCAGCATGCAGATTGCCTAATCCCTGTTTGCCTGTGGTAGTCGTGATGTTAGGGTTGGGGAATCAGGGTCATGTATCAAACAGTAACTTGGCCTTACAGACTACTCACCTGAGACTGCTTTTCCCTTTTCATTCATTTTGACTGTTTTTCTATATTTATGTCTTGTACAGCAAATTTAATCTCAGTGGTTGTTGCATTTCATATGCCTATCAGTACATTTTAAGCTCAATCTGACTTTTAAGATTCCACCTAGACAATCAGCGTGCCTACAAACTGGGTGCTGGAAATGGAAAAAATATGCAGGTAGTTTAAAATTGGAAGGGGATGGATGGGGCTTAAAAAAAGATTCTGATATGTAAAGCTAACATTTCACAGCAATCATTATACATGTCGAAGTTTAAAACCATACAATTTTCATGAAAATCAGAGGTGCTTGAGCAAAAAATGTTCTTAAAATGTGAGATTTGAGATGCAGAGGCCAACAGGGGGGAAAACTACATCTGTGACTTTGTTGATTCCACCAGACCGCAAGCTTTGTGTGTAAGCTTTGTTCAAATTACACAAAGAATAAAGGTGAACGTGTGTGTACGTCAGTCTTTAAAGGTTAATGATAATAGTGAATTATGGGGACATATTGAAACTATGCAGACTCCTAATTTAAGATTTAAAAAGTCACTTTAAATCCTATGTAAATCTCATTTCCACTCCAGATACAAACCGTAACGTCCAAATAGTGGTAGACTTATTGTTTAAGGACAGCCACGTATCCAAATGCGTTTTTATGGAGGTAGCAGGTACGGTCACAATCATTATTACTCATTGAACATTCAGCCACTTTTATACGTGCAGTGGTATTTGTATCTCGTAGAATTTTCTGATATGCCGTGGCCCCTGTGACTGGTTTTTGGTCACTCTTGTGCTGCTTTTATTTATTTGTGTGCAAACACTTCTGCATGTGAAAAACCTGGGCCTAGTATAATCTGTCAGTTTAAACGTTTCCACTCTGAGACATAATATGAAATTTTTACCTAAGAAGAATAGATCAGCTCACTACTCCTGCAAGGGCAGGAGAGAGAGCTGAGGACTGAGCACTTGAGGGAGCCCAACCCGATAGAAGGAGTCAGCCAGGTAGAGAGAGACCATATTCTTTTAAGTCCTCAAACCTCAAGGTCTGCTTTCATGCACATGTCACTGCAACAAGAAGTAATTGGTGGCTGGCTGAGCCACACACAGCAGACAGGTCAACAAGGATGAAGACCAGGAAAAGGGAGGCAGTGCGAGAAGAGTGGAGCGCTTTTGAAATTCAGCAAGTGCGAGAGCTTGCTTGACTCCTAACTGATTGGGGTCAAGGAGGTTGTGTTGTGGCTGGTACACAGAAGGCTGGTTAGAAGAAGGCATGCTCAAGAGTTTGAGAAAAAGAGTTGGATTTTGGTATGTAGGCCTGACAGCAGAGGGGTCAGGAGCTGGCTTCTTGGCCTGATTGCAAACAAAGCGCTCCCTCACAGATATAGGGAAGGACAGAAGGTCAGCGGCAGTGGTCTGATGAAGGGGATGCTGTTGGAGAAAGTAGCTGGTTGTGCCAGAAAGAAATTTCAAGAATTTGTCAGAGTGCTGAAGAGAAACGAGAACTTGTGTGTGGGTGAGTCTACTGTCCTCATGTCCCCCTCCATGCTTTTATTCTTGGACTTTACTGTAGTAGCTTTACATGATTACATTCAAAATAATCCTTAATTTATATTTGAGACTTGGTGCACCCCCTTTGTTTATATCCGATCTGAAACAAGCTACTTAGAAGAAATTATTGCATCAACACGTGTTTTCCTCATTTGTGGTGGTGAGCATCACCAGGATAAAAATGCATGACAGAAAAATAAGGAAAAGAATAAAAAGTCGACGTAAAACATTGAAAAAAATGTGTTTGTCTCAGCCACACCACACAATATACTTAGAAATGTCAATGCACAGTCTGTGCACAGGGCTGAGAAACATCTCATTATGTAACGCAGTGCAACAACCAAGCTTCCATATGGAAACAGGGTGTTTTGGGCTTAAACATCTCTATCCAGAATCTAACTCAAATCCTTTTTCTTCATAACAAATTCATGCCAGGGGATGCTCTCTAATTAACTAAGCCCAGTTTGCATCTAAATCAGAGCTATGACTCTATCAGTGGCACTCTGGCTGTACCCTGCATGGTGTTTGAAGATGGGCTTTAAATCTTGAAAGCATCTGTCAAATCTCGACACCACTGCCTGGAAGAAAACAAATCACTGCTACAGCTGAAGCACGTGTCGGGGATTAATTGCAGAGTTTGGCTCTAAATGGATATACAGACCTACAACAGTGGAGAAAATGAATGGGGAAATACAGATTATGTAGGAAGAAGAGCAAGAAGAGAAGAGCATGCTAATGCTTTTCTTCCAGTTGGGACCATCAGCAGCAGAACCACAATTAAATTACACTATACTGAAGGTCATTTGTGTTTCTGCCTGATCAGCACAACAGGCAGCTGTCATGATTAACACTGAGACATGAATACTTGAGTGCTCAGTAGAATTTTAAATAAGGACACATACAAAGTGTTCAAAAGAAAATGTTCTGTAAATGAAACAAGTTGCTGCCTGGACAGGACAAGGGGGAAAATAACACTTAATGCTTCAATTATTTAACATTTCAAGGAGCAATGTATGTGATATAAATGCCCTTTTTGCATTATTTTAATTCTGTTGATAGGGTGCATACGGAAAAGAAAACAGAATTCATTTGGTGGTATATCTTCTACATTTGTCCACAAACCTTCAGTGAGTCCATCTGCTGTGCATTATAGCATTGCTAAAACACACATGCATTTATGTTCGAGTAGAAAGTAGTCCCCTTGAATCAATACTGTTTGTTATTTATTCCTGCTGTCTTACTCTTTGTATTTTACTCCTGCACCATCCGTAATGTTGCTGTGCTTGCACAAGGACAGTAAAGGGCTATTCTATTCTATTCCATTCTTCTCAATGGCCGATTTTTGCAACTGCAAGTTTTGCACTGAGTGAGCAGAAACAGTCTTCTAAGATGAGTCCATGCCGCCCTGCAGAGTCCTTCCTTCTGCCCACCTGACTCTCACTTGGACCTTTCTCAAAGGACTCCATCGGCTGTTGTCGTGTCAACGCTCGTGAACATCTTCCGATGGCTTTCTGGCACTCGAATCGTCTCAAGTCAATCGGAGCCTCAATCGGAACTGTCACTGCAAGAGCTGCGTTTGGCTTCAGCGCTTTGCGTGGTTGCTGACCTGAAGTGTATTTGCTGTTGTTGTCGTTCACGTGCTGTCAGTCACTCAATCACCTTTGGCCTCAAGACATTTTATCTGAACAGCAGAGGTGGAAAGACAAAAGTATTCTACTCCAGTAGAAGCACTATTACTCCAACATTAACCTCCTAAGACCCGAACTCTTTCATGGCATGCATTTTTAATTTCTCTTTGCTATTTGAGCTGATTGGGACCTGATGAGTGTAAAAACTAAGAATTACCAGATTTTTTTATACATGATTTTTGTTTCGTGGAAAAATGAGATCCACAAATGAAGACATTCGTTTTAAATTTCTAGAGAACAGTGGCAGTATAATGTCCTCATAAGTGGAAATCAGGCTCTTGTAGAGCAAAATTTTGCATTTTGGTCAAGACAACCCAAAATGTGTTGTCTACATATGTGGACGTCAGGTCCTAAGAGGTTAAGAACAATCAGTGCTCTTATAAATGGGCTTCAGCAAATGGAAAAAGTAGTTTAATTCAACTGTACTCAAAGTATTGCCTTTTTTAAACAGGAGAAGTTGTGGGGGGAGAGCATGTGAATGTCAGATTGGTTGTTTGTGAATTTTATCAAAGGACTGGAAATTTCAGTGTAGGAACTCGGGAATACACGGCCATGCAGGACACTTGCAATACTTTGGAAGGTCATTTCAGTGCACGCAATCCCACAAAACTGGGTGTCACAAACCACACAAATGAGGCATCGGCTGGATTCTGTAGAGCATCCTTCTTTTTTTTTTTCTCTCCTTGCCTCGGAGAGCCGTGGCCGCGGGCTTGGTCTCAGTGCAGCAGCTAATCAGGAAAGCAGTGTCAGCTGGACTCGGCCTGTTTACAGGAAGCAGACACAAAGAGACGTTGGCAAATGTCACGCACAAATATGTGCTGAACGTGTGGCAGAGTGTGGAAATTGTGACCGTTTCACACGAGTATCAAACAAATAAGTAAGCGTCGGAGGCTCAGGCACTGCTTTGCGCTCCTCATTGCCACGTCACGCTTTGACACTTAGACGTTGACGATGAAGTCTTCGCCCATCTCCTGTAGGATTCTCTAAACAGCTCAGCATGTGTACGCTGCATTCACAGAGTCCGGACTGAGATGTGACGCTGAAGTCTTCTTTGCCCGAATGGGGACTGGCTGTATTTGGGTCTGGCGATGAGCTGCCATTGAGGATTCAGTGTGAATAAAAGTTCTCGAAAAGCAGCGTGTTCAGCCAGGGGAAAGGACAAAGACCCCCACCAATCAGGTTCATCATGAGCTTGCCAGCATCTGCCTGTGGCACACGTCTGAATGCTCTCGCTGCCATCACGCCGCTGGTGCCGTTTGCGTGTGCAGGGGTTTCCAGTGGTACCAGGGCTCGCCTCCATGTTGCTGCAAAGTCATTTAAGCCGTCTGCTGGATGTCTACCCTGTGAATGCAATGTGTCCATCCCTGTGCAAATACGCACACACGCACACGCACACACGCAGACACACACACACACACACACGCAGACACACACACACACACGCAGACACAAATGCAGGGGGAGCCCGGGAGACCCAACCCTATCCCATCCGTGCGCCTTACGGGCTTTCCTCCCCTTGCAGGTGAATATGGGATTGCGTGGACTGAAATGACCTCCCAAAGTATCGGAATCAGCATGGCCATGTTTTCCTGAGCTCCGACTGTATTTGCCTTCCTTTGACTAAAATCACCAACAACTAATCTGAAATCTCATTCCTCTTGTTAGCTGTCTGCCACGTTCTACTTCAATGTGCCCCAGTCTGCCGTAATTCCAAAGCCACGGTGACCTGTGAAGGAATACCTATTGTAACCACTGATCTCTCTCTCACACACTTACACACACTTAGACACACAGTTTGCAAAGAGAAGGCAAAGGAAACAAAAACATAACAACAAAAACAACAACAAAAAGCAAATACAGAGAGTTGATGTTCTTCTGACAACAGTGGGAAGGCAGCGTAACGAACTCTGCCGCATTCATGACAAGTTAGACCACAGAGTCAAACATCAGACCCAGGGGCCAGAACAGGCCCATCACAGATTCCAGTCTGGCCCACTGAAAACTGAGAAGGGATGCATAAATGTGGGACTTTTCACTGGATTTTTTTCCGTTCCACAGCTTACAGAGCTCCTCCACAGCCACGCACAGCACACTTGAGTAAAGGAGTCATGGGTCATGAGCAACCAGAACTTTGTCTCTAATGTTGCGCCTGTAGTTTGTGCATTGTGAGCCGAAAGACTGGCGCTTGTGTTGTGTATAAAGAGGCAAATCACAACAACAGTTGCCTGAAGGTGCTTTCTGTTGTAAAGTACAGCCATACAATTATCCAAAGAAAACAGAGACAGCCCCAACAGTCATATTACACCTGTCCCCGATCACCATCACCACCACTTATGAGCGAGTGCTTTGGCGACATGTGGGAAGGGAAAAACTCCCTGTTAATAGGAAGCAAGCTCCAGCAGAAACTGGCTGAGGGAGGGGGAGCATATCCCAAACTATATGCTTTGGACTGGGGAGACAGACACCCTCTCTGCCTTTACCATCGTGCCTAAAACTTGTCTTTTTGACAAACTGGAAGCTGGCCCCACAGAAGAGGGGCCTGTAGGCTCTGCCTCCTTTCTACTTTTACATACATGTGTGACATTTGCAACATGATATTTGAGATAGTCATTCCAGATCATCTGACAATGTGGGACAGCCTCTAAACTGATTAAAATATATAAGTCAATCATTTATTTGGCAATTAAAAAACAGTATGCTTTAAATATGTCCTTTGAAATTATGACGTTTCTTTTTTTAATTTAATAAGTTAATTTCAGTAGTGACTTACTTCAAATCAGTTATGTTTAGAACATTAATACAATTGGGAACGATACATTAAGGAGGTTGATTCTTGTTAAGATACTCAAACACTTTTGTTAAGCCCCCTGCATGTGCATGTTTGCACACACATAACATTCAATGTGCATGTGCAGAGTTTGAGATTTAAAAAGCTGTTTGTTTTATCAGGAGTTCAGCTTAAAAGAAGCAAAATTGTACATGATTTAAATTTGGCCAAACTCCCATTCAAGTATTTGAAAGGAAAGGATGTCAAACTTGTACAGACTTCAGTGTCAAGCTGATGTGAACTGAGGATTTTTACTGGTCATGAGAGCCGGATCTCCAAACCACAGACCAAACAACTGTTTTCAGTGGAACTGCCCACAGTGTCCAAGCCAAAAGGCCGGGAGCATTCTGCTTATTTTCTAACGCTCATTGTGCACCATAAATCTGTCACCCAGACTAATGTATGCAATACAGAGTTCTGCTCCTGAAGGAAAACTGTTGGCAGATAAGGTCTGAACTGTAGTTCATGCCATTGTGCACCCACCTACTTTATTTGGCGTACACAAACACAACCTTTGACCTTCACACACCTTACTCACTAGTCTTGCTGTGACTCCATCTTCTTCCCTGAGATGACATGCAGGTTGTTGTTTTGGCACGGTGGAGATCAATTATACGTCAAAGATAAGCAAAGGCAAGACTTGCATGGGGAGCTAAACATAGCAGCCGTACTGGTTTAGTGGTTTTTAATCTTGAACATTTGAGCCTCTGAAAATTGGTCCAACTAAAGCAGGAGCAGTGCACCTGGTATATCAAGGTCAGTGTTCAAGGTCAATATGTATAGGCATACATTAACCAAACCTACACAAAAAACTGTACCTTGTGCTTGTCCAATAGAGTTTAATTCAATAAGTGCATTAAAACCTGGTTCTCGATCTTGATCTCTGCTCTGCAAGAAAGCCTACATTACATTTCAATGTAAGACAATCAGTTTTTTATCACACGCAGGCATTAAAAGCGGACTGTTTTAAGTCTTCAAGTACTGCTGGAGGGGACCAAGGATTAAAACTACATAGTTGTACAAGCGCATGTTGCTCTTCAGTGTATTGTCAAATATATTTCAGTGTCATCTTATGTTATTATTTATTTTTTCTTTACTAAATGGCATTGTGGAAGGTAAAATCACTTCATTTTGATTAAGGCATTTTTAGTCTGTTTTGGGCTTTACAAGCTGCTGTCATGCAAATACGGGGCTTCATGTAAACATATGCTGCAGATGTGTAACGCTAAGGGTTTGTTCAGCACTATAAACACGTGCAAAGCTTGTTATTCCCATCAGAACCCTCCGTGTAACTGCGCGGGTCTCGGTCCATTTGCGTCGCCAGTGCGGTGCAGCTTTAACCGGTCCGTCATGCCTTGCGGTGTCCTAGTTCTGTTCCGATCGTGATTTACACGTGAGGTCTCCCTCACTGATAGCAGAGCAGCAGATGTCGAAAGCCCCCTTGTAGGATGTCCGATGACTGGACGGACTCGTGTTTACATCCACTCGGTTTCTAGAAGAGGCGGGGATGCGCGCACACGGTTAACTGTGATGCAGGCGCCGATCGGCACAGAATAAACAGGGATCTCCCTCAAGTGGCCCGCATACCATGACGAAGAAAGTACTGGATTTTATCCCAGAGAGAAATTCGGTGGCTACAGAACAAGAGTTCCTAATCGTCTAAGACACAGTGAGCTGCGGCTGGAAAGAGGTATGTTGTCGTGTTTGTTGCACTGGATTGAACGCAGTGAATGCGTCAGTCACGCCAACATTTAAAAGCTGCTGCCCTTTAGACAAGCTTGTAGACTGTTATGGGTTAATAAGTTCACTGTTGGCAGTTTTGTGTTAAAGCCTGTGAGGAGGACAAACGCAGAAGAGAGACTAAAATGACCGATCTACTGCAGTTGCGTAACTTTATTTGACAGATTTATTCACGCCCTTCTCGTCCTCACTTTCAAAGAAATCTAACCCACATCCTCGGTCAGTGTTCCTGACACAAAATACCAGATCCATGAGCCATCCAGGAAGTGAGTTAGTGGTCAGTGCGTGAGTGGGATCTGTCTGCTGAGCCCTGCAATGCAATTTATAGAGTTGGGCTGTAAGCGCGCACTCAGCAGTGGTTTTTTAATCAGAGTTCCTTCAACTGAGTCATGCAGTTACAGCACACAGGAAGAAGTCCTTGAAGCACACGTGTGGCGGACGCAAGGGTAAACTGTTTGTAGTAGGAATACTTTGCTCTGAAAAAAAAAACAGGTAACGGTTAAACCTTTTGAGAAACTGTTATAGGTATCTTCATTATAAGTGAATCTTGAGCCTTTTTCAGTGTGTCGGTAATTATTATTATTTTTAAACACTCCTGTCATCATTTCTAAAAAGTAGTACCATATTGCAAATTTTGGTATGATCAGATACCGAGTATTTATACTGATACCGATACTTTTAGCCTATAAAGGCAGCTTATATAGGGAAGAGTAGTGGTTCGTGATTTATAATATCAATCATCATCAGTTTACAAATTCTGAATACATTTTAATGATCACTAAATGACTGTGACTTTTACTTTCCACT
This sequence comes from Perissodus microlepis, assembly GCF_051167445.1. Taxonomy (NCBI): domain Eukaryota; kingdom Metazoa; phylum Chordata; class Actinopteri; order Cichliformes; family Cichlidae; genus Perissodus; species Perissodus microlepis. The sequence continues at coordinate 9,398,641 of NC_140477.1, forward strand.
ATACTTAGTTAACAAAACACACCTTTCAGCTTTTCATGTATTTTGAAACAGTTTTTTCTTTTCTTTATTTGAAGACCTGCAATGTAAACAGTATAGATCCAATACCAATACCAGCATTGGTATTGATACTATCAATATTTGGATCAATCTGCCCACATCTACTTAAAAGCTACAATTTTGTCCACGGATTCAGTTTACCAACATAAGACAAAGAAATCCTGACCAAAAAAAATCTCCCAGTTCACACAAGTTCCCATGCCAGCTAAGCACCAATAATTTTGCATTATTGGTATTCATTCACACTGTGTCTGCATTTGCCTGAGATGTCAGAACCATGCTACCCAAGTGGGAAGACTCGTAACAGACTTTGCAGTGTAAATCCAGTCCAGTTTATCTTTCAGCAGACTCCCCCTCCCAGCACCTTGTGGTCAGTTAAGCTGCAGGTCTTACCGAGTTAAAGGCTTATTGTCTTCAGCAAGCTGATTAGTTTTAACTTTTGAAACTGCAAGAGGGCACTTTGGTCACTCTGCTTCAACATAGTGATTTTTTTTTCTGTAACAGTAAAAAACAATAACATCCAGTGATACAGCTGAAGTGTGAATGTGAGTACACTGCTTTGTTACCCATGACACCAGCAGTTGTGACAAAAACCTGCAGCTGCCTTTAAATTGTTACCCACAAAGGACTGCATGTTGCATTCATGTGAATACCACTGCTTGCTTAAAAACAGGGAACTCTTACACTGTTTATTACACAATAGATGATTGATAGTATCTGATTGCAAAGCTGTTCTCAAGCTTTTCACTCAGCTTATGCAAGCTTTTGCTGAATATGCAGCCATCTCACTGTCTTCAGCTGACAAAATTGATGTGGAGGTAATCTCTAAAAGATGTCAGCATTAAGCTGCACAGGAGGCTAGAAGGTGGAGGTTTCATTTATAGATTGCAATATGCATCATCAGTTTTAGGAGGACCGCTGTGTTCTCATGGACTCTTAAAAGCATTACATTATATTAGTATATAAGTAAAGAGAAACAGGCAGGGGGAGTGGGAAATTGGAGTATAATATGAAGGCTGTGTGCCAACTTAAAAGCAGAGTCATGAGTTTATTGCTGTATTGAATGGCCTGTGAACCTCCAGGATGTTCCATCAAGAACAGTGACATCTTGTGTGAGCACAGAGGTCGAAATGTAATTTCATTTAGGGTTTATATTTGGATTACCTGCTGACGTTAGCATTTTAGCCTTCCTGTTGTTCAAAGCGAGCAGATCTTGGGTTTGAATATGGTTGGCTGGTACATTTCTTGCATGAAGTTTGCATGTTCTACCCGTGATTGCGTGGGTTTTCTCCAACAATCCAAAGACATGCACATTAGCTTAATTGTTCATTCTAAATTGCTAAATTGGATGCAAATGTGGGTCACTGTATGACAGCTGCAGGCTTTAGTCTTTACAACTGTGGCAAGATATTAGTAGGGAAGTTTTAGGTGCCAGAGGGTTGATCATCTGAACATTAGTAACCTTCTGACGTTTAGCTTTGAATGAGCTAACTAATACAGCTAAAATCGGACCTTTAGATGAGAATATAGCTAACACCTAAAATCTGAGCTAAAGCTATGTGTCTGTGAGCTACATTTGTAGTCTCACAACTAGTTTGGGAGTCATTGTGGATCATTTTAGGCAGCTTACACAATTGTGAAGTAAAAACTCTCAGCAGAAGATATCTTTTATCCAGTGATTTTAGCAAGCTCATAGAGCCTGGACATTTTTATTAGGAGTAATTTTTTAAATTGTATGCAGGCCATTGACCTCTTAACATAGAGGATAGAGTTTATCTGTTTGGCATGACCGCTCCAGCTAAAACTAGACAATATCCACCATAAGGCCAACTCTGAGATGTTCCAGCAAAACTCCACTACATCTCCAACAAGAACCCCCACTGCAGAGCACACCTCCATGTTTTCTCGCAGCCCACATTCAAAGGAAACAAAGAGGAAGTGACAGGAAAGCACGGACTGCTTCTTAATTGTTGCCGATTGTGTGGTCTACTTTCCCAGACCGTACCCTCCAATCACTCCGGTCAGCTGTGTAAGGTCGGGACAAAGCCTGAGCTGCGTCACCATGGTGAGGGATTGTTTGCATCCAGTCATGCTGCTGGCCATGTGGACTCACGCATGCACATTACAGCGTGCTCTTTTGTTTGTGCGCCACTTGTTGTTTTTCAGTGGATCCCCTCCTGCTTCCACAACCTCCTTGTTGCGTATAAAAAAAATTGGCATCGTCTGTTTTTTGAACTGCTTTAAGTCTCATCTACTGAGTGCCATGTCTCCATTAGTAATTAGATTTTTGACTGACAGTCGTGTTTTTAAAAAAATTGATCGAGTTTTGACTTTTCAAAGCAAATGTGTCGGTTTAATCAGATGTTTGAGGGTACACACAGCAACAAGATTGGCATTGAGTCGGTTAAACTATAATTTAGCAAGAGGCTGAGATGGCACAGAGCTGACCAAGGCAGGAAATGAACTATTAATTATTAACTGTTATCGAGACTGAAGAAGTCACTTGGATGAGTGACGAAACGTTTCTCCCACAAAACGCTACGTCCAGATAAACAGAATCAACTTTTGGAGATTAACTATTAGGTTTGTATATTGGATTTAAATTCCACCTTTAAGTCGGTGTGAAATGAAAAGCTTTTAGTTAACATTTCTCAGTCTGTTCCTTCAATGCTCATCCACGGCTTATTAAAGGAGCTTTTAGCTTCATTTTTGTGCTGATCCCTCTCATGAGCTGCTATCCATGTTTGAGGAAATATAAATAAGAAGCCTGGACTTCTCGCGCTGCGTCCCCTCCCTAACTCTGCCTTCCTCTGGCATCCTGAGAATGAAACTTCAGGGGAGGTAGACTGGAGTCATAACTAAGTTTAGCTCAACGGTTCACAGCCCAGACAACACAATATTTTTCATGTCTGAAACCAAATGGCTGTGGCAGAAGTTGTCTGACAGCAAGGATTTGTACTGATAGCTGCAGGCTTTCCTTCCCACAGCAGTCGTTTTCAATCTTTTCAAGCATTTCCTGAGATTATGACTAGCATGAGTGTAACATCTCCTATATCGAGCATGTTCTGTCTTCGTGGTTCGATCTCCCTTCGGATCATTGTGTTGTTTATATCTGTTTATTCTGTCTCTTATGCAACATGTTTTTCTGCTCGTTGAAGGAAAATATACATGAATGCAAACACAGCAAGCTCCAGTAATACAAAAAACATCGAATAATCTAACTGTTTAAGATTTAAAAATAAATAAATTAGAAACTCTAACAATAAGTAGAAAGCATATTATATGTAGCATCAGAAATAGATCTAAAGAAAAGCACAGTTATTTCAGTGTTTAGTCATAAAACAGGTCAAATAAATAAATTCCACGGTAGTTAAACGCTAAATCAATTTTCCAAGAATGCATAAAAAAAAAGAAAGAAACCATATTTTGGATTTCTCTGAGCCAACAGTAGAAAATCACGTGTTAATGTGATCAGCCACAACTCTAACAGTATACAGACACTGTAAAAACATACATTCTTTTTCAGTTCTAAGGTTTTACATACCGGGACATGATTACAAATAAATAAATAAATAAATGCAGACCCAGGACACGCTGGAGAGATTATATCTCTTGGCTGGACTGGGAATGCCTTCATGTTCCCCCGGACAAGCTGGAGGAGGTGGCTGAGAAGATGGAGGTCTGGGCTTCTGTGCTTAGGCTCTGCCCCCGCGACCCCAGCCCCGGATAAGCGGAAGAAGATGGATGGATGAAATAAATGCATGACGAGTGTGTGGAAGAACTAAGTACACACCGTCATTCAGTAGCTTGTGGAAGCAGGTTTAGCACTAACTTGAAGTAATTGTTTCCTGATTCACTTTATCAGTTGCTCACATCATTGTGGAGGAATTTTGCTCCACTCTTCTTTACAACAGTGACTAATGCACGAATCTCTTAAGGTCCATTTCAATAAGGCTCAGATCTGGGCATTGCAACACCTTGATTCCTTCTTAGCTATGCTGTTGTAGATTTACTGCTGTGCTGTCGCCCAGATGGCCTCACATTAGACCCTTGAATACTTTGGCATTCATGGTCAACCCAATGACTGCAAGGTGCCCAGGCCCTGTGGCTGCAAAACACACCCAAATTATCAGCCATCATCCACCATGCTTGACAGTGGGTATGAGTTGTTAGTGTCTCGTTTTCTCCAAACGTGGACATCTCTTCTGTATATAGCAGCGGTACCCAACCCCCGGGCCATGGACCGGTACCGGTCCATGAGTCGTTTGGTACCGGGTCGCAAGAGTTTAGGCTCGGGTGTGAAATTTATGGTTTTCATGGTTTTTATCGGTTTTTAGCATAATTTTTTTTTATCGTTAACTCTGTTTCCCTAGGTCTTTTCCCGTGTGTTATGAATAAATCTTCTTTTTCTTTTTGGTAGGGATACTGGTTTTATTTTGTTGTATTAATCCACGACACCTTAAAGGCCAGTCCGTGAAAATATTGTTGGACATAAACCGGTCAGTGGCGCAAAAAAGGTTGGGGACCGCTGGTCTACAGGACATTGTTCCAGAAGTCTTGTGGTTTGTTTAGATGCCACTTTGTAAACCTAAACCATGCTGCCATGTTCTTTTTAGAGAGACGAGTCTTTCTCTTCTAAACAAGTCATCCGTGTTGAGTCCTTTTTCTAATTTTGACTGTCATGAACGTAAACATTTAACATGTTAACTGAGGAATCTGAGATGTAGCTCTTAGCCTTCGCCGTTAGGGGTGATTTGGTGGGATATCAATTCTGGGAAAGATAGGCAGTTGTCTTAAATATTTTCTGCTTGTCAATAATCTTTCTCACCGTGGAATGATGGACTTAATTTTGGGGGGAAATGGCCTTATAACCTTTCCCAGACTGAGCAACAATCACTTCTGAGAGATCACAGCTGATGCCTTTCCTCCTTGGCTTTGTGTTAACGCACACCTGAATGCTCCAGGCCTGTAAACTGCCAAAACTCTTGCTTTGATAGAGGTGCTCATACTTGTTGATGATTCCTTAATCAAGCACATTTGATTACCAACTCCTGGCTGTTACTTATCCTTTTAATTCCTATTGAAACAGTAAGAGTGTACTTACTGTTTTCACACACTGCTACTGCATTTTAGCTTAGTTTGTGTTAAACAATGACACAGTGTAATGTCACATCTGGAGTTCATCTATATATATATATATATATGACAAAAATTGTGATGTCAAAGAGATTTCCTGTCAAATCTGTGTGTACTTAGTGGTGGTTTGGAGTGGTGGGAGGGATTTTTGTGTATGGATTACTGCATAAAGTTGGAATGTGAATCACTGAGTCTTTTTTTAATGACTAACAGAAGAAGAATATCCTGCACCTGCACTTCTTTTTCTAGAAACTATGACTGTGCGGACTTGTGGCTCACTGAACACATCTAAATATGGAAGTATACATTTACAATGAAGCCGAATCAAAATAGAAACCAGTGTCGCCGCATACTAATTAGTTTATACCCGCCTGTATGATTTATTAATTCACACACTGGCAGCGGGAGCATCAAAGTAAATGTGATTTAGATTAAAGTCATAACCAGGGAGGAAAGGGAAATTGCATGATGCAAATTCAGAGCAGTAATAGCAATAGCTGTAAAAAAAAAAAGAAAAAAAGGAGAGAGCGAGAGAGAAAGTGATCGGTGTGGCTGAGGTAAGTCTCTGGAGGAATTGTTGGAACTTATCAGCAAGGAGGAAAAGAAAATCAAAGCTACTTTGCACAAGGTGACGGGCTTCATAGGCCATGTTGTTGGAGCAGTTGAGCAGAGAATTCAATTAGATATTGACTCTGTCGATAGTTTGTTGTTCTGACCTTCAGGTTTCCAGTTTAGACCTTCAATAACCTGTTAAGTTCAGCTCAGAACTGAATGATGGTGATTTGGGATAGAGACTAATGAGAGTATATTGACACCAATGCTATTATTGATTCTGGTCATACGGTTTAATTCTTTATTGGTTCCCTAATTGATTCTTTATTAACTTTCCATGTGGAAAAAAGATCCAGCACTGTGAGCCTGTGCAAAGTGTAGAAACAGTAAAATAATTTTTTTTGCATTTGATTTGGGTGGAAAGTGTCCACCGTCACAAGTTGGACACATTTTTCATGCTTCACTGGTCTGTCCCACTTAAGATCAAAAAGTATGCATGTAAAATGAGTTTGACCTACTTGGAGCATCTAAGTTGTTGCAATTTGATTGTTTTGGGATCAAAACTATAGGGCATAAAGTTTTGACTAAAAATGATCTGAACATCTGCTTCTGTACAGCCGCCTGCTCCTGTGGTCCTGTGTGTCGCTCCTGATAAAAGCAAACATCTATCAGCATATGCTGTTTGTGTCAAGGGAACAGTAAGAGCTGTATGAGTAAAGGAATGAAAATTCATAAAAAGGAAAAAAACCCAGGAACCATGTTAGCGAGGTCAGTTTGAATCTAATATTTTTTTAGGCTGTTTGATATCTTATTTGATATTTTTCACAACTCTGTCTGCACATGTGGCCTTAAAGTGTTTATGCGAATCATCTTCTAATTGAACATAACTGCTAGTTTAGTGGAAAACATGTTGCAGTGCTGAAAAGGTGCTGCAACCACTCACTGCTGTGCCAGTTTTATGTCAACATTTACCATCTTTGCATTTACATAAAAATACATTTATCAAGTGTTAACTGTCCCAAAATAACTCCTTCACTTTCAATATGAGCATTGCAAAGTAAAGCCTCACGAGAAAGTCGACCGTCTCAACGTTAACCCTCTGCTCTGTTTTGATATATTTATAATAAATGCATCACCGTGGACTAAATGAAATCCAAATGTCTCACATAGAAGTGCTCATAGAAAGTGTGAGTATGCACATTAGTGTGAGCAGAGTATCATAAAAGTGTGCGAAAGATTACCACATATGTGTCGAAGTGGCGTTTCCTCCTGGGTTAAACTTCAGTGGATGTTACTCATCATAATAAAAATTCAGTGACAACATTTCAGCCTCACCTGGCTTCTGTCTTAAACCTTGTATTAAAGATACAGGTGTGATCAAATGTCTAAATTCAATTTTTTTTTAATGTTTTTCCACGGTGGATGAATTGTACAGCATGCATCTTTAATGACTTTAAAAACAATAATTGGGTGCACAAGTTTATTTTTCATTTTCTGTAATCAATGCAGGTTCAAATACAGGGAGTGCAGAATTATTAGGCAAATGAGTATTTTGTCCACATCATCCTCTTCATGCATGTTGTCTTACTCCAAGCTGTATAGGCTCGAAAGCCTACTACCAATTAAGCATATTAGGTGATGTGCATCTCTGTAATGAGAAGGGGTGTGGTCTAATGACATCAACACCCTATATCAGGTGTGCATAATTATTAGGCAACTTCCTTTCCTTTGGCAAAATGGGTCAAAAGAAGGACTTGACAGGCTCAGAAAAGTCAAAAATAGTGAGATATCTTGCAGAGGGATGCAGCAGTCTCAAAATTGCAAAGCTTCTGAAGCGTGATCATCGAACAATCAAGCGTTTCATTCAAAATAGTCAACAGGGTCACAAGAAGCGTGTGGAAAAACCAAGGCGCAAAATAACTGCCCATGAACTGAGAAAAGTCAAGCGTGCAGCTGCCAAGATGCCACTTGCCACCAGTTTGGCCATATTTCAGAGCTGCAACATCACTGGAGTGCCCAAAAGCACAAGGTGTGCAATACTCAGAGACATGGCCAAGGTAAGAAAGGCTGAAAGACGACCACCACTGAACAAGACACACAAGCTGAAACGTCAAGACTGGGCCAAGAAATATCTCAAGACTGGTTTTTCTAAGGTTTTATGGACTGATGAAATGAGAGTGAGTCTTGATGGGCCCGTGGCTGGATTGGTAAAGGGCAGAGAGCTCCAGTCCGACTCAGACGCCAGCAAGGTGGAGGTGGAGTACTGGTTTGGGCTGGTATCATCAAAGATGAGCTTGTGGGGCCTTTTCGGGTTGTGGATGGAGTCAAGCTCAACTCCCAGTCCTACTGCCAGTTTCTGGAAGACACCTTCTTCAAGCAGTGGTACAGGAAGAAGTCTGCATCCTTCAAGTAAAACATGATTTTCATGCAGGACAATGCTCCATCACACGCGTCCAAGTACTCCACAGCGTGGCTGGCAAGAAAGGGTATAAAAGAAGAAAAACTAATGACATGGCCTCCTTGTTCACCTGATCTGAACCCCGTTGAACCTGTGGTCCATCATCAAATGTGAGAACTACAAGGAGGGAAAACAGTACACCTCTCTGAACAGTGTCTGGGAGGCTGTGGTTGCTGCTGCACGCAATGTTGATGGTGAACAGATCAAAACACTGACAGAATCCATGGATGGCAGGCTTTTGAGTGTCCTTGCAAAGAAAGGTGGCTATATTGGTCGCTGATTTGTTTTTGTTTTGTTTTTGAATGTCAGAAATGTATATTTGTGAATGTGGAGATGTTATATTGGTTTCACTGGTAAAAATAAATTATTGAAATGGGTATATATTTGTTTTTTGTTAAGTTGCCTAATAATTATGCACAGTAATAGTCACCTGCACACACAGATATCCCCCTAAAATAGCTAAAACTAAAAACTACTTCCACAAACATTCAGCTTTGATATTAATGAGTTTTTTGGGTTCATTGAGAACATGGTTGTTGTTCAATAATAAAATTATTCCTCAAAAATACAACTTGCCTAATAATTCTGCACTCCCTGTATGTACATACATCCCCAGTAATATCTGGTTAAATGTCCATTAACATGTTGAACCTCAACCAGATGCTTTTTGTAGCAATCAACAAGCTTCTGGTATAATTCTGATTGGATATTTGACAACTCTTCTTGGCAGAATTAGTAGAATTCATTTAAGTTGGTTGGTTTCCTGGGATGGAGCTGCATTTTAAGTGTAGTCCACAAATTTTCAGTAGAGTTAAGGCCATATTATCCATTCCAAACTATTTTTGCTTTGCATCACACTTTTTCAAGTTTTACTATTTCTCGGAGAGTAAATGCTGAGTGTTTGCAGACAAGTCGGCGTCTTATGACTGTTTTAATCTCCAGGTGACCAAAGCAAACACAAGTAGGTTAATGGTGCAGCACACTCTCTGCAGTCAATCCAGTTCAGAACAGTTGACCTGTTCAGGAGAATGCAAGGTATTCATCTCAAAAGAGTTTGCACTCCTCCTTCAAACGATCCAACCTTTTCCTTTTAATTTTATCCTGCTTGGTTTTGTTTATTCATCTGCACCCCTACTCTTTCACCTTCACTGTGCCTCTTTGCTTTCTTATTGTCTCCTTTCTATTCCCCAAGCCGCTGGGCTCCTTTCATGAGAATAATCTCATTTGCTGGATCTATCTCAATTCGAATGCATACTGTCTCATTTAACAAATCGCCCAGTTTCACTCCAAATGCACACCTTGCCCATAACAGATGCCTTCAGCGCAGAGGAGTGTGCAGCATAATGCGGTCTCTGTAGAAAAAGGCCTCCAGGGGGGCCAGTAGTTAAATTGGAGGAGAGATGGGATTCCTATTCCAGCTGTGACGAAGATGCAAGGTGCTTAAATTGTTATCGCCTCAAGCGATAGGCAAGTCAAGGATCAGAGCTGAGCTGATGGCCCAGTCAGGAGACAGGGAGCAATGCTGCCCAGTATGGTTGCAAGACTGAGTATTAGCCACCTGCTCTTTCACTGCTCTGTTGCTCAGGCTTGCAAGGGCCATAATGACTGCCTCGCTGCTGAGGCGCTTGTGTCAGCAGTTTGAAATGACTCTCATTCTGTGTGCCTGTAAGCTTTTCTGCACTGAACACCAGGAAATGAAAAATATATCGGAAGAGTTCGATCACACCACAATTACATTACCACAGGCATTTGATAGTACAACGTTTCACCAGCAGCATTACATGAAATCTCTTACAGAGAACTAGTGTTGTGTGTTGTTGTTGGGAGCATCAGGTTTTAGCTCTTTAGTGGCCCTTAACCCATTTAGGAAACACTTAACTAAAACAAGGGTGATTAAGTTGACTGGATAATTTGGTCATAATTTGTTCCACCTGAATCTACCTGCTGCAGAAGAAATGTTATTCACATTTGTTAAATGCTCAAAGGTGGTGCAGCTCCAGAATTAGCACCACTTCTGAGTCACTGTTGTGTTCACCTGATAGAGTACATGTAATGAATGTTGGGAGATCTCTTTAGCTGCTATGCGCTCCATTATATTCAGCTGGTAGAGCCATTTCACTGAAGTTATTCGCCGGCTCTGTCAATCAATAACCTGAGAGACCATTAAAATTATAGACATTATATAAAAAACAGACAAAGCCTGAAGGTTTTGAAAAGTGAAGCCAATGCAGAAGTGCCTGAAAACTGCATTATTTCTGTCAGCAGGAGGTAAGAAAAAAAGAAGTCAAACTGTACAGGAGTTTGAGAAAATGACCCCACTTCTCACTCAGTGTGCAACCTCTGTAAACTCAACCAAATGTATGTTGCAGATCTCGGGAACTTGCCTTTAAGAGTGTAGTTTTTTGGGGTTTTTTACACATTCAATTCAATTCAACTTTATTTATATAGCGCCAAATCATAACAACAGTCGCCTCGAGGCACTTTATATTGTAGGGTAAACCCTACAATAATACATTCAGAGACAATCATATGACCCCCTTTGAGCAAGCACTTTGGCGACAGTGGAAAGGAAAAACTCCCTTGAACCCCCTCCCTGAACCAGGCTCAGGGAGGGGCAGCCATCTGCTGTGACCGGTTGGGGTAAGAGAAGGAAGACAGGATGAGAGACATGCTGTGGAAGAGAGCCAGAAATCTCTGGCTCTCTTACACATCTGTATGGCTACATCCATCTCTGCATAACAGGTTATATATAATTATCCTTATGTGTGGAGACAATGCATCATTCAATGATGCACTTCAACAGCATCATTGCACAACTGAAAGCAGAAATACTACTTTTTTTTGTTTCCACAGACGTCTGGATGCTATGTGTTCTGTATTTAAAAGGAAAGAAATCACATGCTACTCCATCATTAGCGGCTCAGAATTCTGAGCTGATGTTAATTATTAAAAAACCCCACACTGTTCAACTTGTAGATTTCTGTGATGGGAGCTGTGCTTCAAAGGGTGGCTTTTTAAGCTTCCATCTCGTGCTTGACACTCCATTTGGTGTGAGTGGCTGGCACCGTGCAGTGTGGGTTGCACACCTGTGTCATAACTGTCACTCCGGTGGCATCTGCATATTTCAAGCTGTACTTTTTCCAGCCTGATATGAATATCAAGCAGAAGACTTTTGCTACTGCTTTGTGTATGTCTGAATACCTGCAGCCTGTGCATCATTTACACTTGCAGCATGGTGCTGTTTCTCACAGCGCTGCTGTATAACTCACATTTGGTGTACGCCTCAGGGATGCTGAAGTGACTGAGGAGGGCATCACTGTTTCTGTATGTAGTCTGTAATATTTCTCCAAGCCCTGACAACCCAACAACTTATCTGTGCTCCAGTGTTTCAGGTATTTGTGACAAGTCAAAACTAGCTGTTGAGATTTTCCATTTTTAGGGCATGGATCCTTTTTGTTGGCATGGCAGGACATTCACTTACGGTCTGGTCATGTGCTGCGTTCTGCACAGCTGAAGATGTGTTGGTCACTTTCCCATCCCAATTCAGTGCAGTTACTGCTCAATTTGCTGGAACATCTGTGACAGTCTGGCCCATGTATACGAAGAATAGCCTAAGGTTTGGATAGTGCACCTACATGGGTCCATGTCTGAGTTATCCCAGCTGTAGAAAATTGGCTTTTAGTGTCTGAATTTCCAAATTGTTAATATAGGTAGCTGACTGGTGCAGATAACTCATAAGAGGCCTTGAGTTATTACAGGATTTTTTTATGTTAGATTTTTAGCCCTTAAATTAAGTTGTAGCTTTTATATATATAATATATATATATATATATATACAAGCAATAAGCTAGACCAGAAGCTGCAGTTTGGGGAAGGCCAAGTTGAGGATCTACAGTGGCTCTTCCAGGCCTGTCAGATCCCCACAGAAAGCCTCTCAGTAACAGACTAAGGAGCTTGGAAAGAAAAGCGTCTGGACTTCTTTAAGTTGCTTGAAAAGAAGACCAGACGCTTTTCTTCCCAAGCTCCTTAGACTATGATGACCTGGATGACTGAGAACCTTCACAGACATACTCCCAGTAACAGAATGGATTTATTCATACATAATTAGCAGTGACAACAGATTGTGGAAGCAGAAAAGGCATTTTGAAAACTGGAATGAAAAGAAGTGAAAGGTTTTTAAATTAGCCACATTAGCTGAAGCCAAAGATGGGATTTGCTTCCATCTTAGATGATCGTGTGAAAAGGGCTGGCTTGTCTAAGTATAATTCGATCTCTTGACCACTTATGCCTCCATAGAAGAGTCAACAGAACGTGTGTGTGTGTGTGTGTGTGTGTGTGTGTGTGTGTGTGTGTGTGTGTGTGTGTGTGTGTGTGTGGCACAAGTAGTTATTTATAGACGTATAACTGGAAGAGGAGTGTTTGGGGTGTGGTCCTGCTCCTGAAATTCAGATAAACTATCTCTAGTTAATAAGGTGAAGCTGTACAATAGTCCTACATACTCACACACACACACACACACACTCTCACACACACACACAAATATATACACACATATGTACGATTTACAACAGTGCATTAATTTAAAGCTTCCTTGTGTGTTTCTGTGCAAATGTCAACTTATAAAGTATGAAGTGGAATGGTCAACGTATTCCTCTGAGATGACAGGCACATTGAAAATGGCCTGACAAAAGTAAAGTGAGGTGGATGCGCTTACACACAGTACTCTAACAAGTCCAAAGATAAATGCTTCAAATAAGCTGGGATGGGGATTCCATTTACATACCTTTGTTCTAACAGCAGTGTTTCCACAGTTTGGATGCTTGTAACCAAACTTTAATAGGCTGATCATGGACTTCCAAGGGCTTGTAATTATGAAATTGTCTTGGTGTTTAAGCAATCACCAAAACAGAGGATAAGTAAATCAATGTAAGCAGTTATGGTCCTGGATCTATTGCTTTTTTTGTACCTTGTAATGAAGTATGCATGAAGAAGCTTGATTAAGTTTTATCTTTTGTTATTTTATTGTGGCTGGAAGGATTTTGCCTCAACTTTAGCAGCACAAAGATTTTGTTTGATTTAGGAGCTCACAAAATGGCGTTACTGCACAGTGAACACACAATAGTCAACAAAATGGTCACACAATGGTGCTGATTGCTAGGCTCTACTAAAATGGAGTTTGTTTATAGCAAGAACATTTCACACCTATTAATCTGATCAACCCAGTGTCCCGGTAAAACGTGTAATCAACACATAGGTCCATCGTGTGCATGTCAAGCTTTGCCTCTCCTAGGCTTGAAGTGAACATACATAGTTAACTTGCATTACCTTGCAGTACCAGCAGAGGGTGATAATTTATTTAAAGGAAACATTAAAACAGTCAAACTTTTAAAGAAACTTCATCTTACCTGGCATAGAAAGAGCCTGGAATGTACTTCATACTTTCCTTGGTCAGTAGTGTTGGCTTATATACTGCAACTTAAGCATGCACGTCCATTTCACACCTAAGAGAAGCAAAGTTTGTCTATTACACACTTTGCGTGTAATATCAGGTTGGATCCACCACTAAAAATATTTATAATCGAACCTTTAAGGGTCTTGTGTAGGAGTGAATAGTGGTTAAGTGATGCTTAACAGTTTAACACAATTTATTTTACCGAACTTTTTAATTTTTCGCTCTCCAGGATGCAAAATAAAGAATCTCTAGCGGCTCCCTGTGGTGTGGAGGAATGAAGGCCATGGAGCTAAAAGTGTGGGTGGACGGAGTGCAGCGCATTGTGTGCGGGGTCACGGAGTTCACCACATGCCAGGAAGTGGTCATCGCTTTGGCACAAGCCATTGGTAAGCTACAAATTACTCACTACAACATAACCTGTTCACAGGTAGCAAATGCTTAGAAACATTATGTTACTTCCTGTGTCTCTAGAAAGTAAAATAATATTGGTTACTGCTTAAGTCCAGGAAAAGCAGTCCAAATTATATTTTGTCCTGCATAAATCAATGCTGGGCTATTCTGTTATGTGGGTTGCATCCAGTATTTGGCAGGCCGCATACATGCAGACACTTGAGGAAATAAGTGGCTTGAAAATGAAAAGTGACTAGAGGGCACAAATAGATTTTCACCATAACGGGACTCTGTGAAACACGATGAGTCATACTGCAGTCTTTCCTTTGTTGACAGTTGCAGAGAAATAAGTTCAGGCTCAGCCTCTTCGTTTGCATTTGTGAATTTAAGACTGGCATCATGACATTTAGTCATGTGTACACATTTTTTAGATGAACACATTCAATGTTTGATTTTTCAGTAGCCCCAGTGGTTAGAGTTAAAATGTGGGGGTCTTTCACAGTGACAGCAGAGGAAGAGTTATGGCACAGTCCTTTGTGCTCGCTGTGCCTTTTGTCCTGGCCAAGCCGCTTTGAAGTGTGAATGGCTGTAGTGATGAATGCACCTCTTTTTATAAGGACCCTTACTGTGGAAGAAGGGGGTTGGCTGTGCAGTGGGCAGTGTTTTCTCTTATCTTTATGTGTACAGGTACAAATACAGGAGACACACACAAAAGGCCCTGAACCACTGAACCCCGTTCTTTGGCTAACACAAACGCTGTTTGTTGACTTGAATTTTCCCACTGCATTAGACACCGTGGTAAAGTCCTTTATATCTGCCAGTGGTGCACGCCTGTGGGAGAGCTGTGAAAAAGCCTTTTGTCATTGTTTCGTCTGTCGTTTTTTGCAAAAACACATTGAACTTTATTTTGATCATTTTTACAAGGCTGGATTGATTTTTTTCACAGGTTCCACGGGGTGTTTACTCTGACAGCATGCAACGGGATTTTTGAAACATCTCAGGGCGCACAACCAGATACAGAAGGTTGTTTAATGGATATCTGTGAGCTGAATCATTCTCAGCCCTTGTTGATGTTACTGAGCAAATGTTTAAAGCTGAGGGATGACACGGACAAAGGCAAAACTGTGATCTGGTAAAAAAAAAAAAAATTAAAGAGAGCACAGATCAGTGACTCTCTTTATCACTCACTGTGGAATTTAAGTGAAGAGTTTTTCCTCTAAAGTAATGTGAACCCAGATTTGAAAGTGTTTTTTAATGTGTTAACACTGTGACTGTTTTTACTTCAGAAAAGAAATTGTCAACATGAAAACTGATGTTCACTTACATTTGCAGAAAGACTAGACAACATTTTATTTCTTTTTTATCATCTTTAAACAAGTTAGTTAGACATCACAGCTAGTGTGGTCATGTCAAAAAGAAAGTTTGCACCAAACTTTCTTATAGTCTTGTGGAAAAGTTGTATTGGTTCCACAAGAGTTAAGCAAGTAGTAGCCAGGTGCTACTAATCAAATTCACTTGATTAACGGATTAATTTCAAGTGTGAGCACTTATTTAAAAGCATAAGATTTGGCAATTTGATGGTCTGAGCATAAAGGTATGCGTTTGGATAATGCTAATGTTCTCAGGAGTGGACATCCCAGGATATTCACCCCAAGGTCAATTTTTGCAATTTTTTTAGAGAGGCTGCGAGAACCTAAGAGCTACATCTCAGACTCCACAGGCCTTGGTTAGCATGTGAAATATTCATGACAGCACAATTAGAAAGTTACAGAACAAACTAGGCTTGTTTGGGAGGGCTGCCGAGAGAAAACCACTTCTGTAACTTTTAACTTCTGTCCCTTAGACAGATGAGACCAAAATGGAGATATTTGGCCATAATACACAGCTCCATGTTTGGAGAAAACCCAAACACCTCATACCAAGTGTATGAGATCACTGACTCAAGCGTGAACTCATCTGTACATCAAAATACTCTAGAGAAATGTGAGGACATCTATTCAACAGCTAAAGCTTGGGCACGCTGAGTCATACCTCAGGACAATGATCCTGAGCGTAGCAGCAAATCTGCGGCAAAATCTGTTGCTAATTTAAAACAGAATGACTGAAAAAGAAAAGAATCAAGGCCTTGCAATGACCCAGTCAAAGTCCAGATCTCAAGGTGACTGAAATGCTGTAGCACGACCTTAAGAGAGCGGTGCATAAACAAATGCCTGCAAACATCATTCAACTTGTCATGGTTTGCACTGTCAGACCATGAGAAGAGAGGAAGAGGACCCAAAAGCAGACACTGAAGAGAGGAACTGAAGTTTTAAACAAAAAGCGAGCAGTTTATTACAGACTGGTTGAACATGGATAAAGAATAAAGGGCGTAAACTAAAACCTACACTGGGAAAACTGAACAATGATAACTATGACAAAACTGTCATAACTAACTTAAATATGATTCGGAGCAGGAACGTGCAGAAAACTATGAAGAAGCAAGAACATGAGATATGAACAGGACCTGAGCTGAATCATGCCGGACGAGGAACTGACATGGTGGGAGGGTAAACAGTGTACCTAACCACGACTGAGTGAAACGCACAGACTAAATACACACAGGAGGTGATCAGGGGAAGCGGAAACACATATGGAAACAGCTGACACAAATGAAAATATCAACGTCACAGGAGAAGATTTAAACTAAATGCATCGAACAAAGAAACACAAGACTTTTAAAATAAAACAGGAAACATGGTGAGACGTAGACAACACAGACTTGACAACATGAAACACGCAGACAGGAAATACATAACAACTAGAACAGAAGGCCAGGGTGAAACAGACTAAAATTCACAGCCAATTAATAATAATAATAATAATAATCCAAAACTCCACATGATCTTCAAAATATAACAAAAGTGATCAAAACCAACTGAAAGCACTGGGTCACACACCCAGCCCCTGACAGAACTGACTCAAATTAAAGAAGAGTGGGGCAAAATTCCTCCACAATGATCTAAGAGAGTGGTAGTCATACAGGAAACAATAACTGTATATAAATAAATATGAAGCGCCTTGAGGCGACTTTTGTTGTGATTTGGCGCTATATAAATAAAATTGAATTGAATTGAATTGAAATAATATACAGTATTATGCATTATACATACTTTGCAAGTAAAACTTAATTTTCACCCACAAATTGAAAACTTTTTAAATGCTTGCACCATATAAAGGTTGTCTCAACTGAAACCTGTTGAACATCAAGGGAAGGAGGGGTAATTTAACATCACATCTCCTTCTTCCAGCAGAACCCCGTCCATTGCAATGAAAAGAGCACAGAAAAACAAACCCTTCATGTAGGATTCCCTTCCACTGATTGTGAAAAGCTGTCATAAAATGTCAGGACCTTTTAACTACTTTTTGTTTTGTCCCAGGACGGACGGGCAGATACACTTTGATCGAGAAATGGCGGGAGACAGAGCGCCACCTGGCTCCAAATGAAAACCCTGTAGTGTCCCTGAACAAGTGGGGCCAGTATGCCAGTGACGTGCAGCTCATCCTCCAGCGGACCGGCCCGTCTGTCAGCGAGCGGCCAACCTCTGAAGGGCTGGCTCGTGTCCCAGAACGAGGTCTATACCGCCAGAGCCTTCCACCTCTGGCCAAGCTCCGCCCATCGGGGACAGACAGGTCGCTCAAACGAAAGGAACCCAAACGCAAATCTTTGACCTTCACAGGAGGCGCCAAGGGTCTGCGGGAAATATTTGGAAAAAGCAGAGATACTGATGGTGTGTATAGCTGAAATATTAGCCATGATCTTACCAGTCATTTCTTTGCTAGCTTCAATGGTTCAGTTTCCTTCTTTTAATCTTAGTCTTCCCTTTTTGTCTGTGCATCTAGTCAAACAGTCCCAGCAGCGCGGTGTGAGTTTAAACCTCAGCAGAGTTGGAGGAGGTGGAATAGCATCTGTACCTGGGAGTCCGGCCAGAGAGCTGAGCCGACTGGTGCAGTTGCAGAGAAACAAACTCCAGGCCCTGGAAAGCCGCCTGCTGGGCTGTGAGGCTGAGCTGCGAGACTGGGAGGAGGCCACAGGCGAGGCCAGCGATGTGAGTAAAACCACAGCTGCCAGTGCAGTCACTGAGAGAAACATTGCATATGTGCTGATCTTCAGATCGTCTGCACCCTAAACTTTCATGTCTTCCAATATCTTTATTTTTACATCCCTACATCATATTTTAATCCCATGCCTTACAGGAAGGAAACTTGGAGGAAGAGCTGCTGCTTTTAGAGCAGCAGGTGAGGAGGAATGACGCCGAGATGGAGGAGGAGGAATTCTGGCAGAACGAGTTGCAGATAGAGCAGGAGAGCGAGTGGCAGCTGCGGCAACAGCTAGCCGAGCTGCAGGGCCGTGTACGCGACTGTGAAGCCAAGCTTTCGGAGTATCTAGCTCGCATACAGGTGAACTTAGCATCACGAGCTGCCTGATTTCACCAGATCCTGTTTTGATGGTTTTATGAGTTAAACCTCTTATCTATACAAGTCAGTAAAACACAAGCACGCTGCTTTAACTGAAGAAGGAAGCTGGGAAAAATGAGATTTTTATTTACTTTCCAGAGCATGGAGGCAGGTGTGGAGCAGGAGCGACTGCAGCAGGAGGCTGAGCTGAAACAAAGGATCAATGAGGAAGAGGTGCAGTCATTGAAAAATTAACATTTGGGACATTCTACCAATCTCATAAACAGATACTTACTGTGGATGGCATTACCCTGGCCTCCAGTAACACTGTGGGGACTCATGCAGTGGTTTTTTTACCAGGATATTTCCTTCAGAACTAGTTCATGCATTTATTACTTCTAGGCTGGATTATTGTTATTATCAGGATGTCTTAAAAACTCTCTGAAAAGTCTTCAGCTGATCGAATGCTTCAGTGAGAGTACTGACGCGGGGACTAGAAAGAGAGAGCATATTTCTCCTATATTGGCTCCCCTTTACTGGCTCCCAGTTAAATCCAGAATCATATTTAAAACCCTGCTCCTCACATACAGGTCTTGAATAATCAGGCCCTATCTTATCTTAATGACCTGATAGTACCGTATCACTCCAACAGAGCACTTCACTCTCAGATGTCACTCTGAAACTTTTTGATAAAGCATATAGGGTTGGATCAGTTGACCCTGAATCCTCTCTTACTTATGGTGCAGTTGGTCTAGCCTGCTGGGGGATTCCCATGATGCACTGAGCGTTTCTTCTTCGGTCACCTTTGTCACTTACTATATGTTTATACACCACTTTGCATTTAGTCATTAGTTTTTATTACTCGGTCTTTCTTCCGCACCATATCTTTGTCCTGTATTATTGTCTTTACCTTACAATATAAAGCACCTTGAGGCAACTGCTGCTGTGTTTTGATGCTATTTAAATAAAGTTGTGTTGAGAAAAATGTTTTTTTTAAACAGACACATGTGTTCTAAACTTGGATGAATAGTTTTGCAGAGCTAAAAAACTTTTTATTCAAGTTCAAAACATGTCAAAGTATGAAAAAGTCTTCCTACATGGTTGAGTTTCTTTTGCATATTTCTCCTGGAAAATTGCGATGAGCGCTGGCTTCCTGACTTCCCTTCCACTCTGGCTTTCAGGTACAAGCCCAGCTGGAGAAAGTGAGGGCAGAGTTGGAAATGCAGAGCCAACAAACAGCACGGCTGGAGAACAGCTGCAGGGCATTGGAACGCTCGCTCAGCCAGTCAGGCAAGAGATTACAGGTCAGCTCAACTGTTTAGTTGTTTATTTTAGAGGCCCCCCCTGGCATTTTGCTTAAAATATTGTGTTCCCATTAACTTTAGAAGAGGCTGAAGAATTCAGATTTCAAGAAAGTGTTTAAAAAAATCTTATTAAGAAGTCGGAAAACTTTGGCTGCGCTGACGCTGGTTTAAAAATTTAGTCCTCAGCACACAGGTGGAACCATAGAAATCTAAGCTCATTAAGTTGTGGGCAGTGAAGCAAAGCCTTATCTCTGGCTCGCAGCGATGTGCGATGGATCTTTGCCTGCATGCATCCTAGTATGAAGTAGGGTGAAGTCCAGTAAGATGTGGGAAGCGTGAGGTAACGAGAAGGGAATGGGAGGGAGGGAATTAGCAGCATTCTTTGCCTGATTAGAGAGGGGCCTGAATAAGTACGCAATCCCCTGCCTGGAGTTGTGTAATCATCTGTGAGCTGATACTTTTCTTTGGCTGGCTCAACTACACTATGACTCTGGAGAGATCCTGAGCAGAACATGAATCTTTTTTTCATTTTGACCTAATAAATTCACCTCCATTAGAGTAACTTCCTGCACTCGAAAGCTTTGGTAAGCTGTGGATTTGTTCATGTGCAGTACTTTTATCAGACTAGGCATACAGTTCATTTTATTATCCTGGTGTTTTTTTCCTTTATAGGAGAAAGAGCAGGAGCTGGAGCAGCTGACAAAAGAGCTTCGACAGGTCAACCTACAGCAGTTCATTCAGCAGACTGGTACCAAGGTCACTGTACTGCCGGCTGAACCATCAGAAGACATCAGCAGCGGTATAAATACACGTACACACTGACAGAAACTCTACAAGATCACCACCTTCTTGAAAGCATTTAGTTTACTGTAAATGCTGATTGCAGCTGAGGCATTCTACATACTGTATTACTTTTAGATGTGTATGGACACAGTGCCACCTTATGGTCATACTGAGAATGACCTGTTCCAGGCAGGACTGCTCCATTACATGGACCAGCAATGGAATACTCAATATAAAGCCAAAGAAAAATCCTCTGTTTTTATTTTAATCACATCATTTTTTACATAAAAAACTTTCTCCATTCTCTTTGTCTTCTTTATTTCTTTTGGCTGCTCCTCAGCATCGTCGTCTTCTTTCCTTGCATCTTCCTCTTTCTGGGTTGCTGTCACATAGAATGCTATAGTTTTTTTCCCATTTGTAAAAGAAGTCATTTTACTTAAAGTTGATACTTAATCACTTGTGGGATGTCAGATCAGAATCATATATCAGTGATGTTCATACCCTTCACAGCTAAATGACCTTCTCTTTTTTGTGTGCTGCAGAGACGGAGTGCGGTTCCCTGAAACGACTCGGCTCCTCCCGTCTCTTACCCAGTGACCTTCGTGCTCTTCAGAGCGCCGTCTCGTCCACCCTCAACCCTGAAGGCATCTACGTTTGACCCTAAATGTCTAGGAGGCATATTTTTTTGTGGCGGTAGCAAGGCAGCTTTATGCTACTGAAACTATTTCCACACACAGAAAACCGAAGAAATGACTCCACAAATAGATGTTTTTCTTACAAGGCAACAGAGTGTCAGAGTGGCACTTCAATATGGAGGGTTTTTGCCAAAAAAAAAAAAAAAAAAAAAAGAGTGTGACAAGAAAACTGCACTGCCTCCTCTTCACTAGAATTGAACTTAAACTTAAACTGATGTCATCATCTGCCGTTTAATGCACAGTCTGAGCTCCCATGAGTGAGTAAGGATAAGTGCAACAGCACCATTTTTCTCTACATACCAGCTACTGTGTTTTTATTTTTGTTTGTTTGGTTTTTTTAGCACTTCCGGACACACTCTGAATACACAATCATTTATTAGTCAAGCGATTCCCGGCAAAAAAAACTGTAACACGTGCAGTAAATCATGAGAGAATTTCACAGTGCAGTAGTTTGACACATCCAAAAAAGAGACAGATGCATGAGCATGCACAAACAGTGACTCCTGTGCTATAAGCATAGCCATATCTGATTGCCTTAAAACTAGATGTTAGTAAATGTAATATTGAAACAGAACTCAAGGTAGCTACTGAGTACTGTGCGCAGTGTGAATTTGATAAAATGCGCCAATTCAGGTGACTCCTTGTCACGGTAACTGATGTCAGTACAACTCCATGTGGGGTTAGTCTTTTTTTTCTAAAAGAGTTTGAACTTATTTTTTGTTTTAATTAACTAGTGAGTTTGCTTCGTGTGTATGTTTAGACGGCGATTGAAAACATTTATCATAAAATGTATGTCAGAGTTAAAAGAGGGCGACTAAAGAGGCCAATGAAGTGATATTTTAAGTAGAACATGGTGGCTGTAATGTGGTCCAATTTAAGTATTATGTGTTGTGCAGTAGGCATGCATCTGTTGGTTTTCTCATAATGAAAATGTCTTTAGTATGGAAGCTTGTTTCTGCCACTGAAAAAAGGTTTTTTTTTTGTCATCTGTAAGTCAGAATTTCAGCTTTTTATCTCAGAGTTATTTTCTAAGAAGTTTAAGCATGTTACAGGTTTGAGATAAGAACCAGATTTTTTTTTCTTACAGATGACTTATGCAAAAAACAAAAGAATTAAAAAACAAAAAACAAAAAAAAAAACAGCGGTGGTGCAAACAAAGTTCCACACTTGGGTGTAAATCCAGGCTCAAATAATTTATCACTGTGACCACCAGGTGGCAGCAAAACATCTTTTATTCAGGTAGGCGAAAGGCTCTTTAAGTCATCGGATTAGTGCGTGTTTAGGAGTCACTTACTGTATGCCTGTTGTTGTTGTTGTAACAAAGCCTCTGCACTTTAGCTTTAATTGTGTTAAGGTGAGAGTGTTTGATATGTTTCACTGTGTACTGTGTTCATTAACCAGGAACACACACACACACATATCAAAACACCATCCTATGATTTCTAACAAACTTAAGATGTCTTCTATGAACCAAAGTTAGTGTCACACAACAGATGGTTAAATGAATGTATTTTTTTGTGTATGTGCAGCTTGTGCTTAATAAAAATACCAGCTTCATTCAAATGGTGGCTGCGCTGCACACCATACATATTTTATATTTTACGGTCAGCTCTTTCACGCCGAAAGACGACATTTATATCACAAAAGACAGTATTAGAAGTCTGAGATAGAAGATGTTAGTATGAACCTTTGCCAGCTGAATTGGAGAAACCCAAACTGCTTGTGAATCCTCAGTATGGGCTCAGAAAACTGCAAAAAATTGCAGATGTTAAATAAAAAATCAATATTGGCCCTGTTTTTTTTTTTTTTTTTTTTTTTTGTGTGTGTGTTTTTTCCCCCAGATCAAAGATGGGAGCCAAAATTTCCCACTTGCAACTTGCGGGTGCTTATTGCAAAAGTGTGTGGGCAAATATAACTAAAGTTTCAGAGCCGAGAATATCACTCGCAGTTTAATGCTTTGAATCCCGTCTTCAGAAGAAGCACGTTCCTTCTGTTTTTCGAGCTGATTTAATTTGGGCGACAACAAATCTTTTCCACTCATTTACAAACCTGAATTTCCCTCGCTGTGTTCTCTGTGTAGCTAACTTCATTTCACAGGCTCCAAATCTTATCGACTATTATTTGAACCCATGTGAAGAAGCTGCAGGTGTATAATAAAGTGAAACCCTCCCTCCGGTGTGAAGAGCCTCGCTTGACTGTTTGCTTTGCTGTGCAAAGGCGACCTGTGGCCTTCTGAAACTGTCCGGGGACACTAACAGAGGATTGCAGGATTATCAGCAACTCCAGCTGTGACACAGACGCTGTGACCTGCTGAGAAAGGAATCACAATGGCATGCCTTATAAAGAGAACAAAAACTGTACATTTCTACATATCACATCAATCTACGGACTGTTTCTAAAGTAGATTGAAGTCAGATAAATGCAGAGTGCTTAAGATGTTAGATTATAATGCTGTAGCTCAATAGGCAGCGTGTGCATGCAATAATGTGCGACTGGTTTCACTGGTTTCCCAGCAAGCCGTGACTCGTTTTGGTTTGCACTGTCCCTTCTGCCTCGTAGATGACGAATGAGCTTAGTCAAAAAATGGCGTTTTCATGCCTTTTCATTTAACTTTGGCAAAAAACAAACAAACAATAACATTCATGAATGTAAAAGAGAGATGGCAATACGTTTACCTGCATTGCTCTTTTTTTCTTTTCTTTGTTTTCATGTTTAGAGACATTGCCAATAATTGGTGTCTATTATGCCATCAAAAGTGCATATACAAATGAGATGATGGAGCCATTATGGAAACAGCCATCAAGAGGTTTTGAAAGCTATTTAAAAAAAAAAAAAATGTTGTGGCTCAGGGATACACAGAATTACCCAGACAAGAATGGACTGAAAGTAATTATGGATAAACGCTGTTCACGATGTCTCGAGCCATTTGACAAGTTAAAGTGGTTGTTTGGTCTCTCTGGGACTTCAACAGCTGTTTGACAAGTATAATGTGTAGCACGGGGTCCTAGATACGACACAGCACACATCCCCAAAGTAAGAGATGTACTCAAAGTGAAGTGTTTCTGTTGCCTGGTGATTCACATGGAAACTAGTGCAATTTGTATCTCATGTATTATGGAGACATACACCAGACGAGGCCAAGAATAAGAGGCATAATCCGGGGTTTCGTTCAAGCCGATGATTTTGCAGTGCAATCGTGTTCTTGAAACACATCTTAAAGCATTTACAAAACACTGTGTTGGATGGACTGTGCTTGGCTAACATCATGACAAATTGTATATTCAAAATGTTATGGTTTTGTATTCTTTAACTATGAAATCATTAACAATATTTTTGTCAGAACTAGAACTGATTCTGTTTTAGTCTTTGGGTCACTGTTAAGCCACTATTTATGGAAGAAATAAAAACTATCGAGAACAATGTAAAATATATAAAGAAATTATTATCTACTGTAACAAGATGCCAGAAATCAATAAACTTCTATGCCGTGCTACTATTGTGCTATTGTGCCTCTAACTTTTCTCCATTTTTTTCTTTCATTTTAGACGAGAAAAAGCTGGAAATTTCACATTCTGCCAGAGAACGTGGAAGTGGACAGGGAAAAAAAATGTTTTTGAAAGATGATGGGTCATTGTGTTACTTGGACCACAATGAGATTACAGCACTATAGGATGGTATATTATTGTGTTACTTGGATCACAATGAGATTACAGCACTATAGGATGGTATATTATTAGGATCCAGTTCACAGGTGGTACAATTTTCACCAATCTTGAGAAAAAAAATAGACCAAGGCTCGCAGGAGTAAACTATTTATTGTACTTTTAATTTTTACAATATTTTGTCCATTACAGCCAATCAAAACTGGTGGAGGCCACATCTTAGAAACACAATGGTTTGCAAAAAACAAATTTGGTACTTGGACTCCGGTCTGAGAAAGCTCAAAAAGCACTTCTGCATCTTTTGTTGCATGTGACCAATAGAAGAAATGCAATAAGCAAACATGTTTATTGGCTAATATATCAATATAGCTCATGTTACTGCCAAGAATTGGTTTGAATGTTTTTTCTGGTAGATTTTTATTATTTCCAACTGGCTTCTTTTAAAGGATAGATCATATAAAATGACACATGTAATTGCATTTTTAATGCTAAGCTAGCAAGCTTGTTAGCTTACTATTTTAACTGCTGAAGGTGAATTTTAGCGCAGAAAAAAGAGGAAATGTAATCATTTTTTAAACTTTTACTGTATTCTTTGTTAAGTGAAAACACAAAACAAGGCTGCATATGAATTACTGCATACAGCCCTGTGAACACAGCTTCACCATGTGAAGAAATCTAATAGTTATACGACAGCTGTTGTAGCCATGTGGGGAGGGATTTAGCAACTGGTCAATTACTGAAACCCAAGTGACACGCTGCAAACGTGGGGGGGTTGGAGGCTGAAGTAGCTTCCTGGGGCAACTGCCTAGGTGGCAATTCAGTATTTGATGGACAGAGATTACTTAAGAGAGAAGAAATGTCTGCTGCTAGCATCATCCCCAAAAGTTTAAATTCCAACCAACATTCCCAATCCTGGTAGTATCAGCTTAAAAAGAAATGAAAAAAGCAAAAATAAAGTGACTTTTCATCTGAGGAATGGTACATTTACATTTGTGTGTGCCAGGTCTACTTCTGAATATTTAGCACTCAGTTTTCCAGCAGAAAAAAAAGTCCTCCTGACCAAGCTGCAGATGCGTGGGCAACTCGTACAGTTAAACAAGATAAGATACAAGCGCGATGACCTTCTCTAAATCTGTGAAGGATAAAAACAACTTAATTTTTAATATGTTTCTGAATTGCAGGAAGCACAGCCGCAGCAGCCTCCTTACTTTCACTTCACAAGTCGAGTAACTGTCAGAATCATTCTGAGCTTTCCGGCCAGCAGGCTTTGTTTCGGAGAAGAGACAGAGAGTCGAGATCGACTGGAATAAAAGTGTCTCCAAAAGGACCCAATTTCAGAGAGTTGTTTTCAACTTTGGAGGCATACTTTTGATACTTTACAAAGTTAGCAAACTTGGGTTATCGCACCAGGTGTTTTTAGCAGAAGTCCTTTCTCCCACTCTCACCACTGTAATATAACTTTAATACTTCAAATGGAGCTCAACAGCTGGGTCAGAGGGGCTCTGATTACATTGGTGACCTTCTCACACCAGAAAATACTTGAAGATTTGTAGCCTTAAATGCTGTTAACTTTATCTGACCTGATTACTTCTAAACCCCACTTGTCTCCTATTGTTTATCAGGTACCATCATTACATTCACCAGTTTGCTATTTTTACTGTGCCATACTGTATATATCATTAGGGAATAAATCTCATAAGTAAATGACAGCAGCCCTCAGCACGCAGGCACCAGCTAAGCCTCCAGCCATTAAAACACAACCATCTTCTTCAGTTAAAACTATTTTTAGAACATGTTTAGTGTGAGTGATTTTTAATGGACGCTTGAGGAGAAAATGGGATTAGAGTTTAGATTGCAGCTCACAAAGTCCAGTGTAAACATTTTGTGCAAGATAAGTGCTAACTGAAACCTACACTTCATTTAAAGGGATTATCAAAGATTACTTAATTTTGCAACCTATATACCTCAAACATACACTCACCGGCCACAGCATTAGCTATACCTGCTAAACTGCTTCTTAATGCAAATATGTAATCAGCAAATCACATGGCTCAGTGTGCATTTAGGCATGTAGACATGGTTAAGAAGACCTCCTGAAGTTCAAAATGAGCATGAGAATGGGGGAAAATAAGGTGATTTAAGTGACTTTGAATGTGGCACAGTTGTTGGTGCCACACAGGCTGATTGGAGTATTTCAGAAACTGCAGAAACAACAACATCTCAGGTTTATAAAGAAGGTAATGGTCTGATAACAATAAAGTAAGATGTTTTGTTGATGCTAGACCTGACAAGAAGGCAACAGCAACTCAAATAACTGTTCCTTACAATCAAGGTATGCAGAAGAGCATCTCTTAATGCATAACACATGACACCTTGAAGCAGATGGGCCAAGGCAGCAGAAGACCACAGTGGGTTGGCAAAATTGGTGAACAGAAGACTGGAAAAACATTTCCTGGTCGGATGAATCTTGAGTTAAGCTGCAGTACAGTTGATCAAAGGTTACACCTTGCTAAGTACTAGGAAGGTGTACCTAATAAACTGGCCAGTGAGCATATAAATAGGTGCATTGTTTTATCCTAACAACACCACTGTTTGTATGTTATGTTACCTTGTTATTAGTGCTACTCAGTGAATATAAAAAACTGATTACACTCTACAAAATGTTGTAAAATAAGAAAAGTTGAATCATCTCAGTCAGATATAGTCAGATTTAGGCTTTATTACTACTAACATGTCAGCTTAGAGGGGTATTTATCTCTAAATCACACAACAAATCCTCCTCCCACATCGACGTATTTCTCTATCTTGAGCTCTCTGGATTCAAAAGCAGAGCTCTCCAGGGGGTTGCAATAACATCAAGTGTTTTATCAGAAGAATCTCTGCACAGTGACGAACTATGACAAGACTTCTGTGAGAAATCGTCTGGGCGGAGATCGGTTGCGAGAGAACGTTGTAAGGGCACAGTGTGAATGGGATGAGTGGTAGTCTGGTGAAGCCTAATTATTTAACCTCACTTTGTAAATTACAATGCAGATATCACACCTTAGATAGGTTAAACAGTTGTGTTGAGAATAAATTATAGTTCATGCCGGAAGATTGATTAGGCTATGCTGCGTGTGCGCGTGGCGAGCGCGCGTTCCCTGCCGTGTGTGTATGTGTGGATATTTGCACAAGCCACGGCTGATGCTGTCATTAAATAGCCCCCTGGCCCCGCTCCTGAATTTGTTTATTCTGCACTGGGCATGGGAGTAGGTGGCAAACAGATGGGCATCCATGAATTATGGAAATTATGGGCTTTGATTAACCACCACACACTCTGCTGGATAAAAGTAACTCCAGGGTTGCCAAGTTATGTGGTGCAGTGGGCTGTGCCGTCAGTCACTCAGCAGCGTGATGGACCGGATGCTTGATTGATGTTGTTTACTGTTCAGTATTTAAAAGAACATAAAGTAAAACGGACGCTTTGTTCATACTATGCTTCCTGTTAGGTTTTGTCCAAGGGAAAATGCACTTCCAAATTTTGATGGTTTCAATCCTTTGCTGGAGCTTTGCAGGCACTTTTTGGTGGAATTAGGTACCTAACTTTGGTGGAAAAATCGGATATGTGTGCAGAAAATGTGAGGATGTACAAGAAGAAGTTCACTGCTAACAGTTAACCTGTGTTTCTCTTGTCAAAAACAAGTTGTGGTTTTATGGAACTTTGTTATAACACTACACTATGTCCGCCAAATTATTAGAATGATTTTTAAAAAAACATTATTATTATTATTATTATTATAGGTTTTGGGGGAAATGCATTTGTTGCTGAAACAGAAGATTTAAACCTCTCCCATAAGCACCGTAAATAACACCTTGTTTAGATTTACTTTCAAATGATAGTCACACAAAAAAACGACATCATTTTTATTCATTTTTTTTAATTTGTTGGTTTGCTTTATGTATTTATTTATTTTTGACACATAAAATAAGCTGGTTTCATTGTTGAGTTGTGGAGCTGCTGGTTGACAAACACTTTGCTCCACTTGGCTCGGGCAGAGCCAGGCTAGCTGTCTCCCTCCAGTGTTTGTGGATATGAGCTAACTGTCCACTGCTTCCAGCTTCATAATGTACAAACACGAAAGTGGCATGGAGCCTGCTGTGTGAATCGAAAATGCACGTTTCCCAAAATGCTGAACTATTCCTTGAAGTGCAGGGTTCAACCACTTTAAATTCACTGTTAGATCCAGACTTACTTTCTGGTCAAATTATATTGATTTATGCAGGTTATTAACGGTCCTGTGGGCTCTGTTCTGGGAGTATACTATGAATATAAGAAGTATTTGGCTCTTGGTTCTCCTTAGCACCATAATTCATCCTTTAAGGATGAGTGTTCAGTAGCATACTGCCTGATAATTAATCATGCAGACTGTATGATAATCGTTTAATTCTTACGTTTTTACAGAGTTAGATTTGCAGCGTTTAATCAAAACTCTTTTAAACAGTATTTGATTTGTTTGAAACCGCTCGCAATTATCTCTGCTTTCTCTGCAACAGCCCCACTTTAGCATCTGATACCCCAGCCCCTCACCCACTACTGCACACACATGCACACCACCACACCATCATCAGCTGTTCATATACACACCACTGTCCCCATCTCTCAACTTTCACAAATGAAGAGAGACAGCCTTATCCCGGAACCAACACGGAAAAGCAATTAAAAAGGAATTAAGGGTGTGCAGGGAGAAATTGGATATGATATCCAACGCCTATTGTAAATGTCAACGTTATTACAGTGTTGTTGTTTCCCATTCCTTTAGCCGCCTTGGCCGTTTTCAAGAGTGACAGTCCATAGTCTGGTGGGCTTAATGAAGCCGTCTCAGCAGCCAGGGTCTTGGTATGTAAGGTGAAGAGTGCTGCTTATCCTCTTCTGCAGCTCTCATTAAGATCAGTTTTGCAGCCCCCCTTCTCCTCTGTCTCTTTCCTCAAGCTCATGTCTACGAAACTTATTTAACACTGTCGCCCTGATGCTCTGTAAATTGTAAGTACTATAGGTTTATCTAATTGTGTTTTCAGCTCAGATTAAACCAGAATAAGAGACTGCCTTAGGAAATAGGATTTTTCTTTTATCAAACAAAGCTGAACAAACACCCAGAAAAAGGCTTCCCCCCCACCAAAACTTCTCATCCATTTAAAAAATAACTAGTCGGAATGTCACATTAGATCACGGGACGCTCATCTGTTCCTAAAGAAAAGGAGTAAAAGAGATAAATCTATCAACTTATATCACTATTATCCATTGAATTATTGGATTAAGGGGCTTTAAGGCATTTCTAAAGTACTTATAAACCCAGATCTGTTATATCTTGATTATTTTGAGACAACTAGTAGTTTCTACACCCATGAACCATCCAAAGCATGTTAATCAAACCAGCAACTTTTTATGCCATGGCAATGTGTTAACCAAGAGGTAGTGTAGTACATCATGAAGCTTATTATGTAACCAATATTATCCATGACAGATTTGCTGGACTTTGACCCAGGCACTATAGGTGAGCTCTAATGTCACTAATTCTTTAATTTAGGAATTTGAATATAATGTTTTGCTAATATAAGTATTTGAAACTGTTAATAACTAACTGAAGTTCCTTCCTGTTCTTTTTATTTATATAAGTAATCTCTCTTATGTGGATACATTTTTAATTCTTTACTAAATTTTAATCATTTTTAATCGATAAGCATATTTCAAAATTATGGAAATATGTCAGCTTTTCAATGTCATTCTTGCACTTTTATTTTTCTTGTGTGCTGATTTTAGGTATTATATGTGTGTCTTTGGGAACATATCTCTACAATGACCTGACATATCAGAAGAGAAATGTCAGACTGTTATTATAGGAGTTCACGCGCTTGGTAAAGTATCAAAGACATTGCCAGCATGCGCTCTGAGCACTTATTACATTTGTTCAATTCAATTTCAATTCAATTCAATTTTATTTATATAGCACCAAATCACAACAGCAGTCGCTTCAAGGCGCTTTATATTGTACAGTAGATCGTACAATAATAGATACAGAGAAAAACCCAACGATCATATGACCCCCTATGAGCAAGCACTTTGGCGACAGTGGGAAGGAAAAACTTCCTTTTAACAGGAAGAAACCTCCGGCAGAACCAGGCTCAGGGAGGGGCGGGGCCATCTGCTGCGACCGGTTGGGGTGAGAGAAGGAAGACAGGATAAAGACATGCTGTGGAAGAGAGACAGAAATTAATAACAGATATGATTAAATGCAGAGAGGTCTATTAACACATCGTGAGTGAGAAAGGTGACTGGAAAGGAAAAACTCAATGTTAAATGTTATAATTGGATATACTGTGCTGTATTTTTCCACCTGTAGAGCAGCCATTTACTCAGTCAAATGGAAATTTTCTCGTAAATTGGATTTTCAAGACACTAGTTTCCAGCTGGTTCCTGCTGACAGCTGTCCAAGCCACCGCTGAAAATATTCAGATAGCACAGAGTGAAAGGAATTTCCCAGAGATCCGGGATATCTAAGGTGAACACAGATGGCTGTATTACTGTAATATGGGAATGTCCTGTTTTATCAGACTTTAATTTCCCAGAGGGACTTTTATTTTACACCTTGTGGCTTTGCCTTGAATGAATTGCCATTTCTGAGTAATGCCCCAATTGAGATTCCTTATAA
The DNA here is from genome assembly GCF_051167445.1 of Perissodus microlepis. Taxonomy (NCBI): domain Eukaryota; kingdom Metazoa; phylum Chordata; class Actinopteri; order Cichliformes; family Cichlidae; genus Perissodus; species Perissodus microlepis. The sequence goes on from NC_140477.1 coordinate 9,430,250, forward strand.
AAAAAAAAAATATATATATATATATATATATATATATATATATATATATATATATATATATATATATATATATATATATATATCTCCTAGGAGGGTTTTCGCTGGCTCCTTTTCAGCCTTCTTCAAATTCATGCAGACATTCACTCAGTGCAGCCACAGTCTGCTGCTGCTGGCCACTGAGCAGCTCCACTGGAGCGATTTGGGGTTTAAGTGGCTTCCTCAAGGGCACCACAGTGGTGTTTGCTGAGGGTGTCGAGAGTATTGCTCATTCATTTTCCACACCTAGACATCCCTGAGATTATCTGCCCTGAAATCTTCTATTGCAAGTTCAAGTAAGAAGAAGAATTTCTTCCAGTTTCTGTGATTATGACGCGCATAACCAAACCAAGAAGGTGTGTGTGTGTGTGTGTACATATGCACACACGTCTCAGCTTCCTTTGTTCTCACACTCCAGTCTTACAGTCTGTCGTGTGTGTCCCACTTCATCCTGCCATATAATGGAAGTGGATGACAGCCACATCTGAAGTCAAGAGATGAAAGACATCATTTACAAGTTGGTGTCTGCTCTCCCTCTGTGCTCCATTTTTCACACACATGTGTGCACACACCCTATGCAGCAGCAGACCACGGCATCTCTAATACGCGATGATATCAAAGAATGAAGATTTTCAGTCTCTGTCACATATTCAGTGACATTTTGTTACTGTGGTCGCTTTAAATCAACGTGAATCCTTCGTAAAACTATTTTTATTGATTTTATTTATGTTTTTTTTTTTTACTTTTCTGTTGCAGTTAATTCTTAATTGTAAATCTCCAGCATGAAAGCCAAATGTACTAACTGGGTGTAAAGACAGATGCTCTAATAACTCAAGTTGGCACAAGCTGAGTTACACCTTTTAATAGAACATAGAAGTCCACACTGCCATTAAATAGTTGCTCCAGAGGTGTTAATATAATATAGATGCTCTATATTTATACTGTTTTGCTGTAGCTTTTTACAACAGATTCATAAATTTCCTAAAGATGAGATTTAACATTTTAGCTGAGTGAGGAGAGTCTTTATATTTTGCTATAAAATTCCCATACTGACATATTAGTAATGCAATATGTGAGATTCTTTTGAACTTTCCAGATCAAGTTTCCTTCAAAGAACTTTACTTGGATGTTGAGGAGAGTGACTACTCAGCTACCTACCCTCCAATTAATTGCTTGCATATTAAGAGTCTTTGAGTCATTGCACAGTGTATGTGCAATAGTGATACTGGTGATCTCTTGCAGTTGTGCAAAAAATGGCATATAAAATTGGTACCTCCTTTTCAGGAGCATATATTAGGATGAGTTGGTTGGAGTGGGTGGGTGTAATGGAGTGTCACCCTGGTGATAAAGAAAAAGAAGGTGAAGCTTTTTGCATGTTTAAAGTTGTTGGTGGGAAAGGATGCATTTCAGCTTAAACCAAGAGATTTTGCTAAACCAAACCACATTAAACCTAAAGCCAACCAAAAAGCAACTGAAAATGGCTCTATGCCCATATTCCAACCATCCATCCATCTTTCTCTGCTTATCCAATTCAAGGTCGGATGAGGAAGAAAGGTGGGGTACCCCCTGGACAAATTACACTGAAATTACGAGGAAATGATTAAGAATTCGCAAATTTGCGTGCATTTGCTCATTGCTTGCTTCCAGCAGATACAGTGCACACTGTATAGTAAACAACAACGACACATGCTCATCGTTCACCTCTTGCCTCTTTGTTTCTAAAGCCTGGGAAAGAAACCTTGAAACAATTTCTTTCTTCCAATTACAAGAAACATAACCTGCCAGGTCTCATTGTGTTACCGTAATATCTGCTGCTACGTTTCTCTGCATCCTACTGTACCCTCTGGCGTGCACAAACGCCATTAGAGGTTAGAGTAGAACCTGCACTGGCGTCAACCCTCTACACCTTGTCTTGATGCCCTTGAGTGGTAATTGGTTGAATCCCCCCAGAATCTGACTTGAGGGCACAGAAATCCGCAGCTCCCCAATCAGCCGGCTGTCAATCATTCTGCCAACTAAACTAAAGCCGGGGATAACTAACAGGCTGAGATTGGAATTTAGAGTTAGAGAGACATAAATCTTTCCGACAACTTTGTGCTTGGCCAGGTAGCACTCTTAGAGGCAGAGGTATCACCAAATTAGATGATACGGATGTTGCCAACATGGTCGTTAGGGGAAAGCCCAACAGATAATTTTTTTTTCACAGTAAGTGGGTTTGCAATTTTCTTTTTACAAATATGTAAAGGTGACAACAACAAGACAGCCGAAGCAAGACTGAATGGGCATTTAGCTCCAATAGAGAGGCCTAAATATTTACATAAACACTTCATTTTCAGCTCCGTCTCAGCCTTTTTGGTATAGAGCACATATATATATATATATACCAAATACATTGTTAAAATGCTGCTGCCAATTAATAGAAATCAAACTCTAACTTTGTGTTACATGTTTTGGAACTTTCTCCACCAGCCATTAAAATAAAAAGTGTCCTGATTTAAAAGAAACCAAACATATCTGATACATTCAGTAGCCACATTCTTATTTACACCTTGTTACTAACAGGCTGGACCCCCTAGTACCTTGAGAGCTGCCTTAATTCTTCATGTCATAGATTTAACAAGGTGTTGGAAACATTCCTCTGAGATTTTGGTCCATATTGAGATGACAGCATCAAAAACTTGATGCAGATTTGTTGGCAGCAACTATAATGTGAATTTCCTGTCCCACCGCCTCCCAATGGTGCTCTGTTGGATTGAGATCTCGACTGGAAGTAATTTGAGTACAGCGAACTCACTGCCATGTTCAAGACACCAGTGTGAAATGATCTGAGCTTTTTGACATGGTGTGTTATGCTTCTGGAAATAGCCATCAGAATATGGGTACACTGTGGTTATAAAGGGATGGCCAATACCCAGGTGGGCTATGGCATGCTCATTTGGTACTAATGGCTCAACTGTACCAGGAAAATCTCCCCCAGACTAGTGCACCAATTCAATTCAATTCAGTTTTATTTATATAGTGCCAAATCACAACAACAGTCGCCACAAGGTGCTTTATATTGTACAGTAGATCGTACAATACTAGATTCAGAGAAAAACCCAACAATCATATGACCCCCTATGAGCAAGCACTTTGGCGACAGTGGGAAGGAAAAACTCCCTTTTAACAGGAAGAAACCTCCGGCAGAACCAGGCTCAGGGAGGGGCGGCCATCTGCTGCGAGTGGTTGGGGTGAGAGAAGGAAGACAGGATAAAAGACATGCTGTGGAAGAGAGACAGAGATTAATAATAGATATGATTCAATGCAGAGAGGTCTATTAACACATAGTGAGTGAGAAAGGTGACTGGAAAGGAAAAACTCAATGTATCATGGGAATCCCCGGCAGCCTATGTCTATTGCAGCATAACTAAGGGAGGATTCTGGGTCACCTGGTCCAGCCCTAACTATATGCTTTAGCTAAAAGGAAAGTTTTAAGCCTAATCTTAAAAGTAGAGATAGTGTCTGTCTCCCGAATCCAAACTGGAAGCTGGTTCCACAGAAGAGGGGCCTGAAAACTGAAGGCTCTCCCTCCCATTCAACTTTTAAATACTCTAGGAACAACAAGTAGGCCTGCAGTGTGAGAGTGAAGTGCTCTAATGGGGTTATATGGTACTACAAGGTCATTAAGATAAGATGGAGCCTGATTATTTAAGACCTTGTATGTGAGGAGCAGGATTTTGAATTCAATTCTGGATTTAACAGGAAGCCAATGAAGGGAAGCCAATACAGGAGAAATATGCTCTCTCGTTCTAGTCCCTGTCAGTACTCTTGCTGCAGCATTTTGGATTAGCTCAGTGGTTCCCAAACTTTTTTTGCTGGGCCCCCTTTGTTTTACAAGAAAAATGTTCGCGTCCCCCCCCTTCTCGCGCGTGCACGCGCGCACGCACAAACACATCCTCCAACCACACACACCCATATTTTGCTCCATTGCGGTTTATTTCACACCTCAAACATTTAGTAAACAATTAAGCAAATACAAGTAATCTGCAATAAATTACAGGTAGTAATAAAATAAACTACTAACTCTTTTACGCTACGTCCGCACCTACACGGGTATTTTTGAAAACGCAGCTGTTTCGTCCACACGTAAACGGCATTTCGAATCACCGAAAACGGAGATTTTTTAAACTCCTTTTTTGCGTTTAGGTATGGACGAGGAATACAGAGTTCTTCACGCAACATTAAAAGGTATGTGGCTTTTTCATGTCGCGCATGTTATTTTTTTACATGAGATGAATTGCAGAATGGCAGATAGAGACAAAATACTGTTAATCTGACTCTCTTCGGGTTTTACACCAGTACATACACACGCAGTTACTGTCCCTCTATTTAGAAAGGCAGAGGCGTCATGGTGTGATTATTTTACATGTAGTTTTTTTTTTTTTTCATGTGTAATAATATTCAACATTGCTATCAATACATTTTTCAAAAAATGCCTCTCTGTGCAAAATGGGTTCAAAAACATAAACAGCTGTGGGATACTGTTTGTCCGTGATTTGAAGAGCCCAGCGCTGCTCTATGCAGGGAAAACCATTTCTGCAGGGGAGACCTACCTTGGCACTTGTGCAGGTGAAACCAAAGGGAAGATATGCTTCACCATATTTTCTAGTCTTTGGCTTAGAATGAAGTTGGTTTGGAAACATATTCAGCGATGCTTCATCTCCTGCTTTGCGTTTCTGTGGGCGCCCGTGCTAGCAGTGTCCAAGCGTTTTGTTTTTTCTTCCCCCCCTTTTCATACCACGCCCCCCCTGCAATGGCTCTGCGCCCCCCCTAGGGGGCGGGCCCCACACTTTGGGAAGGTCTGGATTGACTATGTGCACGTTAGCATATGCTACTTCCGGTGCGGAAACTCCTGTGGGGAGCTTTGTTTCCGGTGTCCTATTCGCGCCCGGTTTACGGTCCAAAACAAGTTAAGCAAATGAATGAATCAAGCGGCGATTTACATTTCTATAGATGTCTTGGGCATTTACCCAATATATCTGTAAATGATGTTCATCGACTTGTCAATATTTTTTCCCCGCGCCTCAGAGCAAAAGAGAAAATGGATTCAAATGTTATATTTCTCAGCTGTCCCTCGTTTATCGCGGGTGTTATGTTCTAAAAATAACCAGCGATAGGTGAAATCAAGTAGCCAATTTTATTTTTTGACTGTGCAAAACGTTTCGTGGACATCGTGGACATACAGTACTGCACTTCAGAGTCACACTGCTAGCAATCGATGCAGCGATTCTGTACTGTACAGGAGAGACGTCACGGAGGAGATCGTCTGCAGCGATCCGGACAGGACACAATGTGACGTAAAAAAAATAAGCATGCAAACTTGCACTAAAAAATATGCGAAACAGCGAGGTGAAAGGTGAACCGCGTTATTAGCGAGGGACCACTGTAATTTTTAAGGTAAGTCACAACATACCCTTCGTACATACTAATGTATAGAAACCCTTACCAGCAATCATTAATTTTTGTGTGGCTTTTTTCACGGTTTGTTAACATGCTGTGTAGGTGTGTACTTGACTAGCTGATATCGACATAATGGGGGAAACATCTGGTTTGACTATTCTTCACCTGTACTTTGAATGATGAACATTTGCCTGTTTAAATCATAAGACCAGTCACTATACAGAGATGTGCTTCTGAATGTGGACGATGTGTCTTCTGCTGCAGTAATGCAGTTCTGCTTGTGTTGAGTGATGTAAACAACTGATCATCTAAACTCTTTAAACGTCAAAATTGATCATTAGATTTTTTTTATGACACAACAGTGGTGAGTGTTCCCACCTTCTCCTCTTTGTAACTTCACGCGATCTTTCCGTTTTCGAGTTTTGGACATGATTTTGGAGTACATCTTCGCAGTAGCGATTGACCGCAAAGTAAAGCTACCGGAAATGTACAACCCCACATCCGGTCTCAAACCAGGAAGTTAGCATTTTCTCGTGCACAGGGTCAATTAGCTGAAGGCTTTTCAGGGAGTTTTTAGGACATCCTGATAATAATGAATTACAGTAGTCCAGCCTGGAAGTAATAAATGCATGAACTAGTTTTTCAGCATCACTCTGAGACAGGATATTTCTAATTTTAGAGATGTTGCGCAAATGGAAGAAAGCAGTCTTACATACTTGTTTAATATATGCATTGGAGGACATGTTTTGGTCAAAAATGACTCCAAGGTTCCTCACAGCGTTACTGGAGGCCAAGGTAATGCCATCCAGAGTAAGAATCTGGTTAGATACCATATTTCTAAGTTTTTCAGGGCCGAGTAAAATAACCTCAGTTTTATCTGAATTAAGAAGCAGAAAGTTAGCGGCCATCCAGGTCTTTATGTCTTTAAGACATTCCTGCAGTTTAACTAATTGGTGTGTGTGTTATCTGGCTTCATGGACAGAAGGGGGAGCCACTCACTACGACCACTGAACAACTGATACAAAGCAAGATGGAGTCGTGCTTTTATGTTGTTCATGCCAAATTCTGACCTTATCATCCAAATAAAGCAACACTTTTCCAAATTTTAATGTTGCCTCAGTTTCCTCTTCTTAGTTATAAAGGAGTGGAACAGAACATTCAAAGAGACTTGAATCACCTATCTTCCCCATTCGGATGCTTTAGAACTTCAGTAGGTCATGTGGAACATGTCTACATATGTAAATCCACCGAGCTGCTGCCATATGATTGGCAAATTAGATATTTGTGTTAACAAGCAGTTAACAGGCATACCTGATTAAGTGGTCAGTGAACGTATACAGTACCCTCAGATCATAAACCTATAAGATTTAAAATACTTATTCTTAAAATAAATATGCTATCAACAAATGCTTAAGCCCTCTAGTCTCAAGGGAACTTTGAATATGCTTAATAACAAAGAGTTTGTTTTAAAGGAAAAATGTATTGTTTTCATTATATCGTCATAAAGATTCTTGATAATAATCCAAACAGTAATGAAACAAAGACTTGTTATAAATGGTTGTGAATTCAGGTATCTGGCTCAACATTAGCTAATATTAGCTTCCCTATGAGGTAATTGTCATCCCAGAAAAAGCAAGATATTACCAACATACCCCAGATATTTTCACTTTTGTTTTTTCTGCCGACACACTCACAGTTATGCTTACTAAATGAAAGTGTGGATAAACATGTAATTTATTTTTACAAAAGGGTGAGGGGAAAAAAGGGGGTTTTTCTCTTTTTTTAAAAAAATTTCTGGTTGGCTGTTTGTTAAAGGATGATATTCTCCAAAGTGGTAGCTTAATAACCAGCTCTGCTTTTCAAAGCAGTAATAAAGTGTAATTTATTTTCTTTTTGTGTTCAAAGTGCTGGTTTCCCTTGAGGAAAACAGCAGCAGAAAAACTGTGCTGTAAAAAAAAAAGCATCATGTAAGCTATAAAGTTTCACCTTTGATCTCTGTGACCCTTAGCATCCCGCCAGCAGAAGTGTCCTTTTAATCACAGCTCTAAATCTGTTCTGGGTCCTTGAGTGGCTGACCCTGCCACCTGACCTTCGTCGTGGGGGGAGGCAGGCATTAACACAGCAGCTCGGGGATCGATAGAGAATTAGAAGATTCACAAGCCATATTGCTTCTGCTCCTTGATCACACAGGAAGGATGGCAGTTGACAGTAATCCCTTTCAATTGTTATTAATCCTGTAAAATGACAATCTGCAGCAACACAATCTTCTCTGATCCCTCTTGGGGACATTCACTGATGTTTCTAAAGTAAACAATAGTAATTATAGCACACATATACTTGTGTATTTGTGCTATTTGCACAGATTTGTTAAGCATTTGTCCCTGCAATGAGCAGAATCACAGTAAAGACCTAAGACAGTGGAAGCTGTGTGTTTTAATAAGGATGTGTCTCTGTTTTATTACTGATAGGTAATAAACTACTCCCTCCCCAGTTGGGGCCAAGCTGCAACATCCAGGGTAAAAAATGATGTGGAACTGGCAAAAACTGTGGATCTTACAGTGGCCACTTAAAGCTGAATCTAAAAGCACTGTTATTCCAGTGAAGTCCAGTTTTAACATTACTTACAGATATAAAAAAAAAAATGTGTTTGCAGCATGGTTAAAAAAACAACAACTTTAATTACAAATTCTTTTTTTTTTTTTTAATTAACTCATCCATTTGGGTAATATAGTTAAGAGTGTGGCCCTCTGATTGACAGGTGTCCTGAAACAGGCAGCTGGAGTCATTAAACTCCTCAGTGTTTGAGGTGCTGGTCCTTCTGAAAGTAACACCTGAGTGGTACAGCCCATCTAAGCAGTCTGATTTTTTTCTCTTTCTTGTATTTTACTGGTCTGTTACCGAGGACTAATTAGCATATATGTGTCTCTGGCTTTGGTCCTCATGGAGTTCATGAATGCAGCTTGCTGACCATGCATGTTAGCGCTAGCTGATAAATTATCATGCCACCCTTTTTTCCATGTAAGGTCACTTCTGGCTCCACAAAACCAAAATGGGAGGCACTAGAAACACGAACATTGAGGCTTCAAAACGCAAAGTGACAGTGGCTGCATTTGTTTTACAATCTAAAACATAAAGCAAAGTTAAACATTGACGTACATCTTTCTACACCATCCAGTCACCAGAAATTTGCAGGCAATGTGCAAGTGACTTAAATGTGCATTCTTTGTATTGGCCAGCAGGGGGTGATTCCTGGTTCACTTAAAAAGCTCTGATTGGAATGATGTAGATGTCTGCTGAGGTTTTGCAGACTAACTATGTAATGTTAACTTGTCCCCCATTGTGGATGTGTGACAACCATGGTGACAATATAGGATTAAGTGAATAAGGCCTAGAGATGAGCCCACAACTATCACAACCATGAGGATGAATATATATTCCCTGACCAGTTGTGAGTGGTTGCTAGTTTGGTGACGGTGACTGGGAAAATGACTGAGAAAGCCCCAGCCAGGCCTACAGCACCTGATTTCACCCAGTGAGAGCCAGAAACTTCCAGTGACCCCAATTGATAATTTTATGTTTATTTTAAACAGTTGAGTTGAGTCTATTTTGTAAATAATGGTCCCATTTAGAGAAAAAAGTCAATGGCATCAGGGTACACTTTAGGGCCTGACCCCACATGAGCATACAGTCTCCTCAATCAGAGGCTTGTCATGCCCAGTTGAAAAATTCAGAGGTGACAAGGGGCAGCATTTTTGACTAGAGGCCTAAAAACACCGGTCATCATGGCAGCCCTAATGGGCTTACTTCACCAATGCTCCAGTTGCAAATGACCGTGAAAAGTATGACCTGTTTCTACAAAATTCTCCCTTAACTTTTGCACAGTCACAGAAAGTAGTGACTCAGCATCTATATTTATATTAAGTCTGTGATCCAGTAGAAACTGGGATATTTTCGTCCAGTCTGCACCACATTTCATGGCAGTCCATCTTGCTGACACATTTCACTGCAAACCACAAATGTTAACTTCATTTTTGAGCAACGGGAAAAGTTAGTGGATAACCAAACTTGGCCAGATTTGTCATCACAGCGACACGAATGTCCAAAAAAGCCAGCAAAAATATTTATGTGCCATGAGTTAGCCCTGCTATACTACATCGATAGCATGGCTAAAACTCCGCAGCACAATGGCCTATAGCGCCACATTTAGTCTGCATGGTGTACATAATTTTATTCTGACATTCAAGTGGGTTCATACTATCTCTCCCTGGCATCATGCGGTAAACCCCTGCTGAGCACCACTCCCATTAAAATTCAGATGGATCAACCCTCCCATAATTCATTTCTGCTCTGGTGGGAGCATTGTGACAGAGAACAAGTGGCCATCTAGATGTTTGATGAGCATGATAATTATTTTAGCCATATGCCAAGGCTTTGCAAAGCACCTGATCAAAACCCAACATCAGGCAGAGATGGACTCGAGGCAAAGACACTGTTTGCCATTGACAAACTCTCTTTATTGACATTCTCTTAATTCATTATTTGCTCCTTTATCTCTCTCGCTATTTGCCTGTTTTTTGGGGATGTTCTTTTTTCCAATCTTTTTCATCTTGGCCATTACTTCAACCTCTCACACCCGCACCCTGCTCACAGTTCCCTCTCTCACCCCCAGCCCCCACCTCCACCCCCATCCCGTTCACTTGATTATGTCGAGCCAGAGTCGGGGAAAGTGTCACTATGGAAACAGGGGCCGAGGCAGCGAAGGGCTGTCGATGTGAGAGAGGGGAAAAGGAGACAAAAAAGACTAAGAACTGGTCGGTGCTGAGGAATCCAGGAGTGGTCTTCAGATGCAGATATTCAAATAAAAAGCAGGGAGCAAATGATTCTTGTTTGTATTTTTGATGTGGAAAATCCAGATGCAAATCTTTGTTGGATTTTTTTAATTCTTTGTGCAATAAGTACCAACCTTTCTTATTTCAGTCCACTACTTTAGCAGTTTCTCTTCACAGTCAGACATGCTCGAATCCTTAAATATCCCCTCAACCAATTTTTATCCTCCCCTGTCTCTTCTGGGATTGATTTCCCTTATTAAAAAGATACCGATCAATAAATGATAAAGTCATTCACCAACTATGATGTTACACTGGAGCATCAATAAAATATGGAGTTGAATTGATTAAAAGATATGTTGATGGGCAGAAAATGAATGAAAAATGTTGTTCCTGAAATCTATCCTTTCTTTGGTGAATACTGCAAATTAAATATATTTGATTGACTGGATAGTTTTTTAAAATTGTGTAAAGTTTGATTCAGGGGAACCATAGTGCCTTTTTTTAACATTTTATTAGTTAGTTTTAAGCATTAGTCCGTTCTTAAATAATCAGATTGTTAAAATCAGCCTCATAAGTTTCAGAAATTGTATTTTCTTAACCTTGGAGTACAGAAAACTCACCTTAGCCGATGAGTTTTGGACGCAATTTCAGTTCCAAGGCAACATACTTTGCAGCAAAGCTGAAAGTAATGATAAAAGCCCTGATTTCTTTTGTCACCCTTGAGTTTGAGGGTGGTGTAGGAGAAAGGAAAGACAGAAAGGAGCAGGTTAGAAAAGGGGAGGAGTTGAAAGAGGAGGGGAAAAAGGATGGGGTGGGGGCAGCCGCATGGGTGGGAGGGGAGGTATGATAGTGAGAGGGGTTGAGACAGTAGCAGAGTGAGCCAGAGGCAGGGAGGAGGCAGCGAAGGAGCAGCACTCCTCCTGAGCCTCCATCCCAGAGAAGACAGAGAGGGAGAAGACAGAGAGAAGTCGACAGTCCCGCCTCACCGGTGCGTCTCCTGCAGCTCCTGAAGTTAAAACCGAGACATCCGTTGTGAGGTACGTTGCCTCTCACTGCCTCCTTTTGTGCATCACCTCGTTTCATCTTTATCAAAACTGTGAGCCAGCAGCAGCAGTCAGGCGCTGGTGATGTTAAGTAGTGTGTGTGTGTGTGTGTGTGTGTGTGTGTGTGTGTGTGCAGAGATCCTGCCAAGTACAAGGCTTTTTCAGCAGCAGGTTGCTCTCTCTCTCTTTATATGTGTCTATGTGTGTGCCTGTGTATGAGTGAGACTACATGGAGCACAATGGGGTGTGATTTATTATAATGTCAGAGGCGAGTCTGCTGAGATGTAGTTTCTCTTGACATTTGAACACTGATAACACTCCCTTCAATCAGAGTCCTTCTCGGCACACTGTGACCTAATGTCACAAAGGACACCGACAAGAGTTGGTTAGTTTAGAAACTTGACTCTGATAGTGCTTCTGCTTTCATCTTTTCTTCTTTCTACTGGCACACAACTGAGCAAAAACTGGGAGAAAAGGCGTGTTGGCTCTATTTTTTGTGAAGCTTGCTTTGAATGCTATTCTTTTGATAGGCGTTAATCTTTATTGGTTTAAAAGAGTCACGCTGATCATTTTGCACACTTAATTAATATAATGCCATGTTTGATTCGTGCTAAAAAAGTAACAACAAAATTCAAAGTGCAAAAAAAACAACCCCAAAGTGGCAAAACCACATCGTATCTAATGAACCCGTCTTTGCTGTAACTCTTTCCCTGACCTAACTCTCTCTTCATTAGTGCCATTAAGGGTGGTCTAATGTTATCAGACACATTGGCTGTATTGATCTGCTGACCCGTTCCCAGTGGAGCAATAGCCCAGACGAGCTCCCAGTCTTAATCTTTTACTGTGCTTTTTATGCAGCGGATACCAGAGGAGAGGGGAGAGTTATTGAGTGCAATAGCGCAGGGATTGTCTTTGTGCAGATGTTATGATGTCATAGTAGCTGGACCTTGTCCTTCCTGGCTGTACAGGAGAACATGTTTTCACATTAATGAACAAAAGGGAACAAAAAAATGAAACAAAAAAGAAGTCAAACAACAAAAAAAGAGGGGTGGGTGGTAGTTTGAAGATTCATCATGGACCACACAGCCTGTGACATGAGCCTGTGTTTTTGACATTGTGATATGGCAGAAATTGTGCTAAAGGGCTTAATGTGGGATGATGTCATTTATTTTCGGCTGCAAAATGCTGATGCTATTTCACAGCCAGAAGGTGGATTATTCTTTAAAATAGCGCCCCAGTTGATTATTTGTGTGTGTACATTTTTTTTCCCAACAAAGCATTCCTGGCTTTAGCAAATAATTCTGTAATCATCATAATTTACCCAGCCTTGCAGTAGCAAATAAGAGCTATTCACCAAGCTTTGTGCTGCTTTGCCCCGGCTTGCTGTATAATTTAGCGGCTTAGAATCCCTATTTTGTTAGAAGAAGTACCTCATTATTAATTTTCAATGAGCATCATAATGTTCTCTGCGTCATGTCAGCTCAGTTTTAAAATAACACTTTTGTCCTCTATGAGAAGATAGAGTGTGCGTTGCATAATACCTGTTGATAAGCCTTAAATAGGAGAGTTTCCCACTAAATAAATACAATTTTAATTTGCTCATGTTTATAACTTGGTAATTTCTTTCTGACTTAATCTATTAATCTTTTGGTCTAAACAGTGGGAAATAAAATATTGAAAAATGGGCTTTAAAGTTTCCACAACCCAAGGTGATAACTCGGTTTGTGTTGACTGTTAAAACTCAAACGCGCTGAGCTTAAAAGGCTTATCAACTTTCACGATTGATTTTCTTATCGATTGCTGTCAGCTCCATCTATCCGCGCTCTTGCAAGTGTAGTGCTACAGTAGATGCATGTATTCATGTGCCCGTGGGCAGCATCTGCATATGTGTGGACGTGCTTGTGGATGGCAAAGAAAGTATATGGAGATCAATGCAAGCAGCTGTTCTCTCTACACTTCAAACGCTGCTCTGTTGTTGGCGCCGCAACGCTCCGGCAGGCCTCGCGCAAGGGGATCAAAGGCTAATGAGAAAGCCATCGCACAAACGCACCCGGCAGACCCATGAATATTGATACCGCTCAGGAGGGAGAGAGAGGGAGGCAGGGTATCTTCCCTTGCTCAACAGCATCCAGAAAAGTGGTTTTTTTTTTAAAAAAAACAAAAAAAAAACAAGAAGAGGGTGGGGGAGCGAGTGGGGGGTCCGAATGTACATCGGAAGTGCTTTGGGGTTTAAACCATGCTAGAATAGGTGGACGACTGCTGAAGAGGTTGACGACAAACCTCCCCTAGAATGAGTAAAACGCTCGTGTTGCTGTTTCACTGTGTTTCAGCGCTAAAGCCGTCAATACTTTAACTTGAATTTCAATGAGCAGAACATTAAACTCCTACAACAACTCCCACGATAGAAACAACCAAATCCAAGAACTGCAAATATATCACCAGAAAAATCAGTGATGATATATATGTTTAAAACTCAAGCGAGATATATAATCTAAAACCGAATCCAAAAAGTCTCATTTGCCTTTCTTTACTTGAGATAACATGAAAAATCCATCTCTAAGTAGCTGGAGTGGTGGACCAAAGCATGCTGCCTGTGCAAAGCTGTTGCTTCAACACATGCCACTGTGTTGTGCAGTGTACCATTGCCTGCAGGTGACATGTTCCCTCCATGTTTCTTACTGCGGGGTGGTTGTTTGTCTAGCAGCACCTCCTGAGTGCCATTCCTTTGTTTCTCCTGCTGATCGATGGCTACATGGCATTTTAAAATTAGGTCCTTCTCCAGCGTTCTCCTTCTGAACATCTTCCCCCGCCCCCTCTCTGGCTAAGTTTATAAAAAATAAATAACTAAAACAAGCCAAAGGTGACATTTAGGATTTTCGCCATCCACTAAATCCAGGTGAAGGTAAAGAACACAATGAAATGTTTTTCTTGGTGGTATGTCACTTCAGACCATTCCTGCTGTCAGCAGGCGGGCAAATAGACACTGGAAGGAGGACAAGTAAAGAGGCAGGCAGGCAGGCAGGCAGGCAGGGAGCGGGAGAGTGATGTAGCAGGAAGGCCGTCTACAGTATGTGGGCGACTGTGCTTCCATCTTGACTTGGGGTCGTAAATCAAGTCTCCCCTCCGGGGCCTATCTCCCATTCTCAGACCTTCACAACAGCTTGTTTTCCAGCCTGTGACGGGAAGGGCTGTTGTCACAGCAGCTATCGATCGTGTGGGATGAGTTTGTCGGACCGGGGGATTTCACCCATCTGAGCGTGGTCACTGAAGTGTTCTGTCTTGTCTCTGTCTGTCTGTGGGCTACATGTTCTGTCGAATGCCAAGTCATTACGAGCTCCTGTCAGCTGAATCTCGCACAGTTTTGGTCCAAAATGTGAGCTGCAAAGTAAAAAGAAGGACTGCAGATGTTTTGGGTGATAAAATTAGAATGCTTTATAGACTGGACCTTTTAAAGATATTTTCCTCGGTCTGCTAAAACGTCAATAGACTGCTAGGGGCAAACTATTTGGTTTGCTTTCAGACTCAAATAGCCCCAAACTTATATACAATAAAAAATAGTTTAAAGCAAGAACAACAAGTAGTGTTAAGGGTTCTAATTTAACCACTAAAATGGTTTGCAGCCTTCCAAATATACCTATTGCTTTCAGTAGATTGCATAAGAAACATTTGCTATGATGTTATGTCAAAAACATTAATGTATTATGCACAATGGTTTTGTATGGAGCAGACTTTTGTGTAATAACATGATGATGTAATGTCCGTGTGATGTCCACTCCAACAAGAGAACAGAATAAGAAATGCCGATGAAAAGACAGATATGCGAGAGACAGTTATTCCCGTTATCTGAACTGCTAACGGTGGCTAAAACGGCTGGAAAGCAACTCTTATCACCACCAGCAGCAGCAAGCCTCGATAGAAATCATGTTAGGCTGCAAAGAAAACCAACAAACAAACAAACAAGCAAAGCAAGAGTAGATTTGCAGCACTGGAGACGGTGCTTGGAGTGAAGGAATAAATAAATGGGAAAATTACATTGGCATTCGATAGCATAGATTAATGGCAATAAGTGGACAGAAATCAGATGAAAAAGTAAAAAAGCTTTGCTGTTTATTTCTTTTTTAACTTCTTTATTTGTTTTTAGTGTTTACCCATTTATGTGTATTTAATATTACTGAAGGCTAATGTGATGTGTAACAATAAGTTAGAATAAGATTATATTTTTAAAATTATCGCCCGCTTAGGGTGAGGGCTTACAAAAATAATTCAGTTACTGTTTATGATTGCCACGTCACAGCTGTCTGCCAAACTGTTTACTGGTCAATTTCAGATCATCTGTTAACTGTTTATTTAACTTAGGGTCACTGGAGCCAATCCCAGCTGTAATAGGGAAGGAGGCAGGGTACGCCTTGGACAGAGCGCCAGTCCATCACAAGGCCAACAGAGGCAGAAGGAGCAAACACTCTCACATACACACCTACCGACCTCTGAATCACCAGTTAACCTAACAAGCGTTTCATTGCTGTAGGAGGACACAAAGGCCCGAGCTGCAAGGCAACAGTACTAACCACACCACCACCCCAAGCTCACTACAAATCCAGCTACACAAACACTTTCTGGTTAAAGATTATTGATTGAATTTGTAGATACATTTTGCACATTCGGGTTGCAGTTAGTCCATTAGCATGCCTTAGCATATAGTATACACTGGAAACCAGCAGTAGCTAGCCTGAATGTTTTTAGGCACCTCTAAAACTTATAAACGTTACGTCTTCATATGAGGTTCATATCTTAGGAAAACTTTACTATGTGCAATACCACGCCTAGTACCAGTACTTATATAAAAGGTATGTGGCAAAAACTGCTTTTAGACATTTTGACCATTGATGTTAGTGGTCAAGGGACATTTTATAGAGAGAAGAACCTTCCTCTGCTGCTAATTTACATATTTAAGAGGTTTAATGGTGGTCCTTGATAGTCTTAGCACTTTAACACTTAACATGTATTTTACTAATCATCTTGTATTTTTTTGATTGCTTTCGTGCATTTTGCAGATATTTTTGATATTGTTTGTTTTTACCAGTACCTCTATGTTTAATCTTATCCTTTACTCTGCTGTCTGATTGTTATGTCTGGGCAAAGCAATTCTGCTTTTAACCCCACCAATTTAAAAAAAAAAAATTTTTTGCCTGTCCCATTTGGTTCTTTAGCCGTCAGAATTGTTGTCTGAAGGCCAACAAGGATACCCAATGGATTTACTTTACCAAGTGGATCATCACGGCCTTGCCGTATTGGTCCATTCGATCGACCTTTGTTGTTATTATTTATTTTATTTTATTTTCAGTTGTTACAGATGGGACAGACATGACTAGGGGATAGGAAAGGGAGAAAGAAAGATGAAGGAAAAGAAAAACAGAGGGGAAGAGGGACAGTGAGAAAGGGCACTTAAAAAGAGAAAGAGAGAGAAAAAAAAACTCCTGGATCACCTGTTGAGAGAAAAAGAAGAGAAAACAAGCAAAAAAAGAGAGCAACATAATAAACACAACACCATCGCATTAATCTAGCTAAGTGTAAACAGCAGTAAATGCTAAATATTGAATGTTGTGGTGCAGCACGCAGGACCGACAGCGCACAATGTGCTTTGAGGTAGCAGCCAAGAAAGGTGTCGTTTATGTCTATGGACAGTGGACACCCGTGTGCACACCTGTGTGGATCAGCGCGCTTGTATTCAAAAGGTTTCCCCATGTAACGGTCTGCTAGAGGGTGTAGGGAGCCATAGCCCCATCCCCCAGGGCATGAAGCAAGGAGGACCACCCTCCTGGGAAGAGCTGAGGACAGCCCCAGACGAGGGGTCACCCAGCAGCCACGGAGCAGAAGCCAGAGGGGGTTGCACTGGCTGGCTCTGCCGGCAGCCAGCTATAACCCCACCAATTTAAGAAGCTCTGGATATTTTCAGTCAGCGATTGGCAAACAAGCTACAATGACAGCGTTTTATGTATGTATTTAATATTTATTTATTTCTTCATTTTCCTCCCAAAGCAATAATTTAAATTTAATGTATTACTATTTTTTGTTGTTTTAAATATTCAAATTAAAGAAAAAAAATTATTAAAATGCTATTTAAAACAACAATTTTTTTATGATATTCAGATGAAATGGGTATCCCGAAATCTTTGGGCTGGGACTATTTTTCAGGCATCTGAACAAGATTTCAGGAAATAATTTCAAGACTTTGTATTGGACAAACAATTGACATCATGTTGTTTAATGACCTTTAGAGGTGCTATTAAACAGCTTTTGTTACTACAAGATAAAAAAGGTTGCTGCCTACTGTGTTAGACTTTATACTAAACTCATCTAAGCTAAACAGTTTCATGCTATAGCCTGATATTTTTAGGATAAATTCAACAAAACGAATTTAAAAAATGATTTTTAACTGTTAATATACCTTTTAATGTTAAAGTTTTAATCTTCATTTATTGCTTAATCTTAAGATCTCTGTGGAGTTTACATTCATCCTAGCTTTAAGTTTTAATGTACTTTGTTAATTCATTTTGTGTGGATAATGTAAAACCTGGTAAAAAGAACATACACAACACGTTTCAATTGTCAGGAATTATTCATCAGCACATGATCAAAATTATTACTGGTTTTTGGTCTTAAAACTATGTAAATACAACCTTATGAACTACAAAATAGGACATTTTACATTGTGTCTTTATATACTTAAGAAAAACGTAAACAAAATTCAGAAACAGTATCTGAAAAATTAAGTTCACTCTTACCTTAGGAAGCTAAGTATCAGACAGGTGCCACTAATCAATCTTCAACAACATCATCACTGTGTGAGCAGCTCTATAAAAGCAGAAGATCTGAGAGCATTCAGGTCTGTGTAACACAACACCACGGAGGTAAAGACATCAGCAATGTATCTGCAAGAAGCAACCAATATTGGAAGGGTTAAAAGACCATTTCCAAACAGTTTGAAGTCTCCAAAGTAAATTATTAAAGATTCAAATGTGATGCCATCTAGCCAACAGCTAAAGCTTGGTCTGAATTGGCTCATACAACAAGACAGCAATAAATCTACAAGAGAATCGCTGAAAAAGTAAATAATCAAGGTGCTGCAATGACCCAGTCAAGGTCCAGAGAGCCGTGCATTAATGATAGCCCGCTAACCTCAATGAACTGAAGCAACAAAAGTCCTGCCCAGTGATGTGAGAGAGTTATACAGAACACAAAATACTGTTACTATTAGTTTACAAAACGTTCTCATCCCAACGTGTAACAAACTGACGAATGTGACAAATCGTCAGTATGTTACGTGCTCGGAGGCGTGAGAGCTATAAATGTGTTTTATGTGTGACATGAAAATCAACCTAACAAAGCATTATGTACGTTAAAATTGTTCACTTTCAGATCTTGAATCGCTTTGGAAAACACTATTTGATAGAGTTAAGGTTAGGGTTAGGGCTGGAGCCTCTGCTCTAAGCGTGTCTTATTGCCACGAGTGGCTTTCTATTGGTTTCAATTGATAACCCAGAGCGTTTCATAAGGACGTAGAAGGGTACCTTTTGCCTTACTATGAGACACCTAGGGGCGTGACAAATTGTTGGTATGTTAAGCATTGGGAATGATAGTGCTCTGTAGTATAAGTTATTACTGCTAAAGGTGATTCTACCAGCTTTTGAATCATAGGATATACCTAATATTTCCTAAACGGCTTCTGAATTTTCCCTAAGTTTTTGGTAAATAAATATTGACATTGTGTACTATATCATTTTGTATTTACCGAATATAAAACCTGGTGAGAACTGGATGAGTTTTATATCTTGATATGGCCTTAGAATTGAAAGAAGGTGTTTTTGTGATTTTTTTTTTTTTTATGACAGTACTTGATATAGTTCATTCAAAGTTAAGTTTCATCAAATGTTCCTTGGTGATGGTTCCTACTGATGTGTAGCTTACATAAGAGATAACCATCGGCTTTGGTAAACTAAAACTTGATACTTAAAACAAGGATACCATAAAAACTCTCTACATTAAAACTGTTTCTAAACTATATAATAATGAAAACACCAACAAAATTAATGAATATGCAAAAGTCAAAAGAAAGAACGCACTTACAGCATGTTTGTAGAAGCAAACCTATTAATTATTCACTAAGACAACTATTTGTAGTAAAAAGCCCCTGTGGATTCACTGTTTACTATGCTACAGTGCATATGCTAATGCATATCAGATGATGTTCAGGCGCCAATGAATGTTATGCTGAGACAGTGTGTATCAAAGTGAACCCGATGCAGAGGGGTGAAACCGTAAATAATTCTCATTATGTGCAGATTCTGTGATCCATTTGACCTGTAAAGCAAGTAAACAAAGCTCATGATGCTCTAAGAAAGCCTTAAAACAAAATGACATGGTGATGCAACACCCTGACTTCATTGATTCTGTGCTGTGGCTACATCTTTATTTTCTTGGTATGTCCCCTGCTGGAGTTCGTACATAGTGAGAATGATATTATGTTTCAATGAGTGCTGTGGTGAAAAATTTCAAAGTTCAATCAAATGCAAATTCAATTTATGAACAGTGCTCCTAAAAAATAACATTGTATACCAACGGATCTCCGATGGTATTCTCATCAAAGTCAAACTACTTTAAAACCAAGTAGTTAAAATATTCACCAGCGCTCTTTTCACTCTTTGAAAGCCAATTAGGTGAAGGTTTCATGGAAATCGGGGACAGCATTTGATCTCCTGATGTCATTTTGAATTCAAGAGGGAATAAATTACACATATTCCAAAATTAAAAAGCCCATTCCTCCACCTCTCCCTGTCAGATCTCCTGTCACTTATCCAGATAAAATCCACAATTAGGTGATTTTTTTTCCCACACTTTGGTTATTTGACAAAAGCTTGCACCAATTTAAATGCGTATTTGATTTATGGTAGCAGATGCTAAAGCGTAATCAAAAGTGCAATTTAAAATGAGTTTTAAGTGTCTGAAGAAAAGCACATCAACACAACAGTCCCTACATTACAGAAACAGAAAAATGAATTCAATCTCGATGGCCATGGACGAGTCATGTAAATGACAACGCACTGAAACTGATAATAGAAGTAATATTGCGCCACCATGTCACCAGTGCTTCCATATTCTTTGTCCTCGGGCAGTTTCAGAGCGTTTCTTCATCTTGTTTCCTCCCCCTGCGAGCCTAGTTTGTGAAACACCACCGTCGCTGCACACAAGAGCACACCCACTCAACCTCCAGCCTGCTGAGAGCACTTGAAAGCAATTTTCTTTTAATCAAGTTCACTATAAAAGCCCCTCTGATGCCAACCTGAGCAACACTACCATTTTGGGGTTTTTTCCCAGCTCCATCCATTGATTTCTTTATGAGCAATATGAAATGCTGTTTACCTCAGAAAGAGAATTTGCAGAGTTTATTGCTCTTTCTGGACAGATGCAAATAGTGTTGCGTTGTTGGATGGTTTCAAATTTGAAATAGTTTTATAGGTCTGCAGCACTTATTTTCATCACCTTTTCTGAAAATGTCTAAAAGCGCAGAATAAATTTGAGTCTACTGAAATTTACTGAAGCCTAAAAATATTCTGTGGAAAAGATTTTCCATAAATAAACCAGCAAATGTTTAATTAAAGAGATACTGAAAGAACTGCAGCTGTATCCATTTTATTGGTCAGGTTGGCCTAAAAATAACTGTTTAAAAAACAGACAACAGGCCTAAAACTGAGAGGTTTACAGAGGAGATCACTTCTTGGTGGAATCATTAAAGATGTAAACACTTTAAATGTGCTATAATTATGGAATTTTATGAGTTAATGTGTTTTTAAAGGGGATCTATCATACTTTTCTTTATTATCTGTCACATATACACCGGTTCAGTGGTGGATGCTCTCATTAAACAGGGCAAATGTTTTAAATTATGAAATCACCGCATGCGCTAGTAAACCATTTGAGCCAAAAGTTGATCTTAATGTTCAAGTTTACAGATATTTTTACCTGTGGATATCAAAGATCCAACATAGCTGATTTAAATGGCTAGATTAACTCCTCGACATGTCTTGAAGATCTCCAGAGTCCTGGTAATGAACTAATCATCTGATTCAGGTCTGTTGACCCGGGGTGATATCTAAAACCTGCAGGACACTGGGCCTTGAGGCCTGGTGTTCCCCACCCCTGCCTTATATGGTCATCTCAGTTCACTGCCCCACCCACCTGCTGTTCAAACCAGTCAGACAATTAGAAGAAATTTGGTTAAATGAGGGGGAGGCCACAAAGGGAAAGGAGCCAAAGCAGCCTTGTTCAGGAACTGTGCCAAGGCACAGTTAAAAATTTGGAACTACCCTCCATGTAAGTCCACTCTAGTAGAGTTCAAGAATAAAAAATATGGAGTTGAAAAAGTGCCTAACAGATCAATCTTAATAAAAGAGAAAATCCTAATCCTGGAAAAGCTTTTTAAACACTCTCAGATGATTTGTAATGTGAAATTACTCCAAAATTGCATTTATAGTAATTGTAATTCTACTAAATGTGATTATGCTTGATTTTTTTTTTTTTTTTTTTTTTGCACACTCAGTTTGAACTCTTCTTAAGCACTTTCAGCACTTGTGCCTCCTCTTGATGTCCTCGGAGGAAATAAGTTTCTGCTGTATTAAATTAGTAAAGAGCATATTGTAGAACCACTTAACAGTCACTGACCTTGAAAGCGAAGTGCATATGAATGCTTCCCTGCTGCATTGGTAATTCAGGTGCCGTTTAAGCAAGAGCACCTTGTTTGACACATTGCAGATGTGTGTCTAAGTGCTTCAGCGTGGCATCAAATGACAAGTGACAAGCAAGCAAGGAAACATCAGTAATTATTCATGCATTTTCTAGGACCTGCGAGTAAGGTGATCTGTTGATCTTTTGTTAACAGAACACGGCAAAAATGTTGCAAATGTGGCCTTTCAGACTTTGACTTTTAATCTTTAATGTGCGCCTTCATCGGAGAACTAAAGGAGAAACTGTCAAAATGTAGCAGAATGTGGCAGTATTTTATTTATTTTTTCCAGGCCACATGACTATTGTAAGCCCAGAAGTCCCTCTTTTGGCATTACTTGGTCTTCACTAATTTCTGTGAAAAATATTGTTGTTTAAGCTAAAGCTATTATACTTATTTTCTTACATACTGTACATATGTGGGGTACTGATGGATGCTCATGAGGTCAGCAGATAGATCGATAGACAGATAGATCTTCTGCATAGATGGTCATGTCAGACACCCAGTGCACCAAGATAAGATAAAGAAGGATTATTTTGCACTGTGAGTAATACAAAACTAGTTTCCCAAGAAACTAAATATAGAGTGTATATGCAGGTTAAGCTTTTATGTTTTCTTGCTGTAAATAATGCACACCAGGTTTAGCAATTCAATTCAATTCAATTCAATTTTATTTATATAGCGCCAAATCACAACAAAAGTCGCCTCAAGGCGCTTCATAGATACAGAGAAAAACCCAACAATCATATGACCCCCTATGAGCAAGCACTTTGGCGACAGTGGGAAGGAAAAACTCCCTTTTAACAGGAAGAAACCTCCGGCAGAACCAGGCTCAGGGAGGGGCGGCCATCTGCTGCGACCGGTTGGGGTGAGAGAAGGAAGACAGGATAAAAGACATGCTGTGGAAGAGAGACAGAGGTTAATAACAGATATGATTCAATGCAGAGAGGTCTATTAATACATAGTGAGTGAGAAAGGTGACTGGAAAGGAAAAACTCAATGCATCATGGGAATCCCCCGGCAGCCTACGTCTATTGCAGCATAACTAAGGGAGGATTCAGGGTCACCTGGTCCAGCCCTAACTATATGCTTTAGCAAAAAGGAAAGTTTTAAGCCTAATCTTAAAAGTAGAGATAGTTTCTGTCTCCCGAATCCAAACTGGAAGCTGGTTCCACAGAAGAGGGGCCTGAAAACTGAAGGCTCTGCCTCCCATTCTACTTTTAAATACTCTAGGAACAACAAGTAGGCCTGCAGAGCGAGAGCGAAGTGCTCTAATAGGGTGATATGGTACTACAAGGTCATTAAGATAAGATGGGGCCTGATTATTTAAGACCTTGTATGTGAGGAGCAGGATTTTGAATTCAATTCTGGACTTAACAGGAAGCCACTGAAGGGAAGCCAAAACAGGAGAAATATGCTCTCTCCTTCTAGTCCCTGTCTGTTTAGCAGAGCTGTTCAATGCAAACGGCTACCTGCTTCAACCAAAATGCAAACCAAGATAGGATGATTTGATTCTTTGTTGTCATAAAAACACTCTTTATAGCTGCTTTTGTTAAAATGTTACACTATTTGAATTTGTGCAATTTGCCATTCTTTGCCAGAAGATGTTTATGTGTAGTTCATATTTTATAGTTCAAAGCATCACCTCATTAGCCAAGATGAACTGCATACACTGTATAGGCGCAGAAGAAACGTAGCAAAAGCCTAACTCACTGTCTACCTAAAGATTTCCTGTCATGTTTGCTTGAACTCTGAAGACTGTTTCCTAAAAATGATTAAACAGAAACACCAGCCTTGCAAAGATTTCAACCTCCAGGCTAAAAGCTTGTACCCAAAAAAAAATAATAATTTAGTTTGACGAGAATGAGAATAGTGTCTGCTTGGTGTTGAATTTTTTTGCAATTTTGTTTGCAGGTCAAGCGTACACGATGTACTAAGAGTGTTTGCTATGACTGAACCTGAAAAGACTGATCGTCCTGAACACACAGGTGAGTCTCACTGTTCTTACTGTCTCCTAATAACAAGGATCCTTGAAATGATGGATGGTAGTACGAAGTTAACATCAGACATTGTGAAGTGTGAGAAATTCCTGGATGATAAGTCAAGTAATCCCTCGGAATATTTATAGTGTTTTATACCAGAAGGGATCTGACATTTTTATTACATTGATTCACCTCCATGTAATCTACTGGAACAGAAACATGATTAAAATTTAAAAATCAATCATGCATTTGCCATTTACAGACGTCTACATGGCGTCTGGGCAAAAACACATCAAATAAGTGAAAAAGACGAGTCTCAGAGATCAATACTCGAACTATTCTTGTCTTTGAGTTAGCTGGACTCTTCTTTCTATGAATTTTAAAGTTAAACACTTGTAACCATCAGAGAAGCTGCGTCATTTATCCATTTCCTTCGCCTGCTGCAGCAGTCACTCCCATAAGGAAAACATGTTGTGCCCATACTGCACTGAAGCCATTATCTGGTCTATCCCTGAGAACAAAGTGAATTCAGCCTGCAGAGACACAAAGTCTGTAAGAATAATGATTACTTCCTACGACATATAGCTTTTGCAAAGTGCACATTTTCTCGGAATATATAAAACAATCCGTGCATAGGTGCCCATACCAAACCAACTCTGGCATAAATAAATAAATGAGAAGTTACATGATCAAATTAAGTAAATGAAATGACTCAGTGGCTGCCCTGCATAATGAAACACTATTATAAGGTATTGAAAGTATTGCAAAGGCAATGGTGCTGAAGTCTTTGCCAAGCAATAAACTACTTATCAGGAGAAAACAGAGTTAGCAAGAACTATTGTCGCTTTTAGAAAGCATGAAAAGACAGCCTAATGTGTTTTAATGAAACTCTAAAAAAGAACCACTTTAAACTTTAAAGGGTGGTTTAAACAGTAAAATGAGAAATGAAATAAGTCCTGAAATATCTTTATATTGCTTTCTAAAGTGCACTGGCTGTGCAGCAGAACTTTGTGAGGGTGTGAATCTAAGTGGAAAGCTCACACGTTAATAGCTACATTTCCTTGACTTTTTCTATTTTCAGATTCAATCTTCTATTTTCAGGGAGGGAGCTGCATCAGTGTAGAAAGCCGAGGTGATTACTTTCGGTATCTGTTTGTATCTCCCAATAATGATGATGATGATATCTGGAGCTTAAGATGCAACAAAAACACTGCGTTATGCAGAGTTCACCTTCCAGTCTGTGTTAATGAGATGACTCCTGCACCCACATGCTGCTGTTTAATTTGCAGAAACCTGCATGCTGCTGGTATGAAGATGGTCAGTGCAGTCATTGTGTGCATTATAGAATATATGCAGCTTTCGACGATGAGTATGCCACTAGTGAATGTCTGAATGTCCAGCTGTGCGGCGAGCTCATCCTCCCTGAGGTAGTTACACGGGAAAGGATGATGCAAGTGGAGCAAAATATCCGCATTACCGACACAGCCTTAAATGCTGTGTTTTGTCACATTTTTAATGATCGTGCCCTCACTAAGCTCAGGTTGCGACGTATCAGCGCTGACCCTCGTGGGCTGAGCTCTGGTAACACCTTCCAATCTGTGTTAATGAGATGACTCCACTCCGTCTACGGGTCACGGTGATATTTACAGAAACCGTTGTAGCGGCAGAGATCCGCGCCTCCCTGCGGTGCGTCCTCGCCTCATTTGCATAGCTTTCAGACTTCCCTTCCTCACTCTCCCTGTTTCATCGCTCTCGCTGTGCTCTTCCATGATCGACAGGCTCCTTCACACTTCTCTCCAGTTTGTGTCGCACATGTTAATTAAAGCCTCTAATTAGCTTCCCGTACTAAAAGGCCGCATTAAATCAGAGTTGGAATGGCAAATGATTCCTGGCATTAGCATAATTGTGTTTTTGAAGTGTAAAGATTCGGGCATTAGGGATGCTAGCACGCGTTTTTGTTTCAATGATTTGTTGTGTTTGTGGCTCAGGGCCCAAGGGGCCGCTGGAGGTTGGCTGGGTAGGTTCTGGGGCCTCAGGACCCTACAGGGGCCACACGCTAATGAGCCCCGCTATTCTCTGATGAAGCAGATACAGGAAAAACAAAGCTGCAATGTAATACCCTCAGGTGCCCCTAAGAGTCCATCACAGCAGAGTTTGCTATATGTGCAGAGATAGTAAACCAGCCCCCACCTCCTCATAACCATTGCATCACTCTAAAATTGCAAATCACATTCAGAGGTACCTCAGTACTTACAAGCTCTGTACATAAAATAGCACTTACAAATGAGTCATCGGCTTGGTGATTGTTTGAAATGCTCTGAATCACAGCGGAGCTGACAGCAACTTTCAAAAGCCATTGATTAGATCTGTAATGATTTTGTGCATTCAATTCACTGTGCTGAACAACTACAGTTTACTAATGTTCTCAAAAATTTCACATTTCATAAAGGAAGCTACAGAAAGCAGAATTTAAATCCCACACACGGTGGTTTAAAGTGTAAAAGAAGCAACTACAAACGTAGCTATGAACTGCAAGGAGTGTAATGGCAGGATTTAGTTGCTATGGAAGCAAAGAGAGTGACAAACAAGCAAAAATACATCTGCAAATTTTTGGAGGTTGTAATTTTCGGTTTTATTAAAGCGCGCATCCTGACCAAGCAGAAAAATTAGTCTGAAAAATTAACCAAGGGGCAGCCAAAAACTGCAGTTCATCAACTGGCCACTTGAGGCTGACTCCCAAGAGTAGGTCAATCCCCAATGACTCCTATATTAAAAGGCACAACTTGAGTAGTCCATGATCATGTTTACAACCATATTTGGTCATGATGACAGATAACAACTTTATGTGGGGGGAATTTTTTGTTAAAGGCCCTCAATCAAAAAATATTGAGGCATAAAGTTCTGAAATATTGGGAGCAGCTGAGGAGGAAAAGGATGGGTGACATCATAGTCCGATAGACTGCACGACAGCGAATTTTATTGCAATTTTTTGAAAAATTAATCTTTTGAAAATTAAAAAAAAAAATTTCATGCTTTTTGACTGAAATTATAGTATTTTGTTTGTATTACTTAGCACTCAAGAGCCGTTATATGTGTTAATTTCATTTGCTAGATTAGCCTTTCTAGCACACGTCCATAAAGGGTCAGGTTCATCCTTTCTGCAGCCTAAGCAGAGGCGCCCCCCCCCCCTCTCCCCAGCCACCTCCTGCAGCTCATCTAGGGGCACACCAAGGTGTTCCCAAGCCAGATATAATCTCTCTATTATGTCCTGGTCCTGCTTCAAGGCAAATACAATCAATTCAGGATTAAAAAAAGCTAAAGGGCTAAGAATAGCCATGTCAATCTTTTATATACAGTTTATGGTAAGCAGCCTGGTTGAAATTTTGGAAAATGTCAGTCCCAGTTATCCATAACACTATAGAGCCACAAAGACGTTTGCATCTGTTTGTGGGAGTTGTAGTTCCACCCTAATGTGAGAACATATTGTCAAAAATAAAACCTGTATATGTCCGTCAGCTGTACTCAAACTGTCCTGTTGCAGGAGAGTGATGACTTCAGGATCCACTTCCTTATTAGTGTTAGACTCTGATGCCCCAGGTCATGTCCTCTATTATAGAGTGACATATCTGGATTTACAAGTGATTAGTGCTGTGCACGTCGTCAGCTATCAAACATGACTGAAGCTGTCAGCATCCCATGAATCGTGCCTTGGGGTAAACATGATGTACTTTTCAGGAGCTTCCTCTGGGTGAACTCGCTCACTGCTTCTGTGGTGAAATTATTCAGGGTGAACTCGTCTACCCAAAGGCGCAGTGGTGGAACGGTGACAGTTTGGGGGTTGTGTGATAGCTGAGGGTGTTGTCATATGAGTTATTATTGAACCAGCCAGACATACCACAATGCAGCACATTCCCGCTCTGGCCTTGATTCCGCTCCAGGCATGAAAACCCATTAAGATGCATTGCAGAAAAGTTGAAGAAATGATGTAAGGAGGAGGCAGCAGACAGAATTATTACCACTTCTACACAAGGCTGCCTTTAATATCATTAATTCTAATTAAACGATTTTTCTGTCAGCAGTCAAATCATTTCTGGGTTGTTTTTTTTTTTTTTTTTTTTTCCAAGACCAATGTTGATTACATAACGGCATACTGCCACGTTCTTGAAGTGACAGATGTAATTATGTGGAATGATTTTTTTAATGGCTGTAATATGCATTTTTACTTTTGAGAGCGAGAGAAAGAAAGAAAAAGAAAAACATTAAGAAAAGACGGAAAGCAATAGAAAAGACAAACTCAGAGAAATATGGAGACTGCATGCAGCGCCAGACTCTGTTTGGAAGTCTAACATTCATTATGTCTGTTTCACTGGTGCTGTTAGTCAGAGCTTAGTAGGAGATCACAGCCAGCCAGCAGAGGAACCAAGGGCACTGCCAGAGGCTTGATTTACACAACAAAAAAGATATTTCACCCTATGTGACCTGGACAGGACTTTAACATTGTTTCTCAAAGTTTTGCCAAGTTTATGTAGTTGCAGCTGCCAAAAGGAAACTCCGCTAGTACGAGCTGTGAATGTTGGCCGCTGTGCCCCCGCTGCATCCATCTATTCTTGCTGCATCTGTGTTGATTGCAGCTCCGACTTCTGTCAACAAGTACATGAAGTTTGAACTTTACTTAAGCTGCAAAAAGACACTGAGGTCTGTCATTATAGAGGAGTCAAGAGTTAGTTGGCATTGCGCAGAGCAGAAAATAGCTAAGTTCAACCCAGTGATTGCCTTTATAAACAACAGTAATAAACCGAGACACAACAGCACCACGCAGCTCGCAAAGCACAAACCATGTAATTATATCATTTCTGTGAATGTGGTTTCCTCTCTCGTTCCTTTTCTTCACTTAAAAATCAAATTATTTTAGACTCTGAAGCATTATGGAAGTGCATTACACAAGAAGAATGCATAAGAATAAAGCTGACAACTGGTAGAATATAGGAAATAGCGTAGGCATCGTGTTATGAATGCGTGCCTTTGCAATATATTAACTGACCTGTTGATATCACTGTTTTTATTTTCATAAATAACCTTTTAATTCCATAAATAAATGCAATATGACTAAGAGTCTTTGGCTTGCATCAGCTAATATACTTACAAGAACAGTGCTGGCATGCTAATAGAGTATTTGACAGGCAGTCTTAACACTTAACTCTTGCACAAAGCAGAGTTAAAGATTATAAGAATATCTTTGATTTTTCAGGTATTTGGCTGCAAACGTCCATCCATTTAATTCCATTTAGCCAATTCATATTGGCCTATGTGAGCTGTCTTAGGATGAGAGGCAGGAGCGGTCTCGTCTCGCTGTCATGAACAGCAAATATGACGTCAGCAAACACGTGATGCGAGCTGTGCTTTTGTGTCCTTTTGGCCCTTCGTGCAGGTCAAACCTCCACCAGGTTAAAGACATGAGTATGTGACTGTGTCAGTTCTTACTGCCAGTTTATATCAGATTATACAGAGGGAGATGTTGCAACAGTTTGAAAAGCAATTTCTTTGCCTTCAGCTTTGACTTCTTCTCTTCCTATACCGGCGCTGATTTGGACCAGTGTTGTTTGCTCGCAACACGTCCAATCCGGCAAATATAATGGACCCATAACACAGAGAGACAGACTCAGATGGGTACACAGTCACATCTATGGACATTTTAGAATCACCAATCACCTCAACGTGCATTTGAGAATATTCAAACTTTAAAAGGAAGGCCAGCCAGTGGATTTGAACCATTGCTTTGTAATGAGGGTGCTAAACACCCTGCCCTTCCTGATGCCAGCAGCATAGGTTATTGCAGGTTTTTTGCAATGTATTTAACAAGTTGTCTGTCCAATTAGTGTAGATATATGTTTGTCAAACAAACAAAGCAAAAAAACAATACAAATGTCAACTTTATTGCTGTGTTAAGAGAACAAATCCAAGGACTGACAGAGTCATGAGGGAGTCATCATGGTGAACAATTAAATTTTAATAGTATTCAGAATAAAACAAAATAGCAGATTGAGCCAGAGTGCTATCTGTAGAATCACACAGGTAATTCAATAAGAATTGTTTTTCCTCTCTAACAGCAGTTGGCAACACATAAAAATCCAATCACCTGAGATGTTTGTGTTCCAAGAAACCTCTCATAATCTGCTCCACATATCTGACAGATGGGTAGTCGTTAAAGCACGAGCATTACATAGCCACAGGTCTGTGTTTCAACATTAGATTCTTAGATTTCAAATGAGCCATGATGTGCTTACAGGTGTGCATTTATTGGCCGTTTTACAGCAGCTTCAAAAGTGACTCGGCTAACCAGAAGTAAGGACCAAAGCAATCTGTTTAATCACTATAGAAAAAAAACCAGATCTGATTTATATTGTAAGGTTCACTCCTATTCTCCTGAGATATTGAAGCTATTTGACCAATGAGTAAATTCATCAGCTCAAGTTCAACATGTACGTTGTTTCTGCATTTAAAAAATACTAATTTTCTTTGGATTTAAAGGTGTTGTCAATAACATGCAGGCATTGTAAAGTGAAATGTGGGTGTTCACCTTTAAGAAGCACTGACAGACAGTCTAGATAAAAACAAGCCGATGGCAAGATGACAGGCGCAAGAATAAAGTGATATTCTAATTTGAAAAATCCCAGCACCTCATTTGACTTGGGAGGAGCTCCAAACACCAGACAGAAATATGTCAGGTAAACACACACACACTCGCTCTTTCTCTCTCTGCAGCTCTGATTGAGTGCAAGTGTCTGCGTTGGCGGTCAAGGTCAGCTGATAATGGGAGAGATTGAGGACAGGGTGAGGCGGCGGGGGGGTCGGCAGCAGTCTGAGGTAATGAGATTTACAACCCTGAGCTCTCACTGCGCACCCCTCTCACACCCATCCCCCCCAACCCCTCAGCTAACATGATTTATAGATCTAATAGTCGTCAGCGCTCCCGCCTAAGATAGAGCCTTCACATTATCACAGAAGGAAAGTCATCCGTTCAAGAGGGCAACAATACAGAGACAGCTTCTTAGATGTTTCTGCATGTGTTTGTATGTGTGTGTGTGACATGCTAATGCTTCAATGCATGAAGACATCAGCGTGTGCACAGATACCTTATCTTAAGAGCGGAAATAGTTTATGTTTGTATACAATATAACAATACAATACAACAATAGATCATTGGGCGATTCAAGGCATCATGTATCGTCAACTGGTTATTACCCAGCTTTTCACCTGTGCACTTTTGGTTTTCTGGCTTCACTGCTGTTTTGGTTTTAACACTACATATTTAGAAGTAACTAGCAATCAGTTTGCAACTAGCTGATGGACATTCACTAATGTTGATAAAGAGCCATGTAGTTGTTGGATGCCAAAGCACAGCTAATTAGAGGACAAATAATAGCCTTAACATTCAGCTATTCAACTACATAGGCTAAATCATCAAATAACTCTGTTTTATTTTAATTTATTCACTTACTTTCTGTCAGTTTTCAAGTATGGAGTGGTCATGATTATTCTAAAAAAAACTTAAATGCATTTCGACCAAAAAGTTTTTTTGGACTCTTAGGAACAAAACCTTTCCCTTTCATGACAGTCACCAGTAGCAACAGATATAAAATTTAAGAAGTGAATAAGTTAACTGATCCTCACCAAATCCTAGCCAAACTGGGATCACCTAACCTAACCCATGCATGTCTTTGAATTTTAGGATGAACACTGGGAGGTTCAAAACCCCAGCCTGGTTTAGAACCTAGGACCTTTTTGCTTTAAGACCATAAATCCAAGCTCATTCAGACCAACACAAAAAATGACCACCAACCTAGCTAAAGTGGGAAATTTCACAATTTTGTTTCTTAAGCTGCTTAGCAAATGGTTCAAGCCATTTGGCATTTTCAAGCAACTACTAGTGAAAAGACCATTGGCAACTCTAAAGTGGGAAGATCCCGAGATAAACTTGTCTCATTTTGAAGTGATTATCAATGTCGGTGCATGATACTAATGACTGACATATGGCAGGATAGTAAATGCATCAGAGGATTACCTAGGCAACCAGAGCATGGAACATCCACTGGGGACCAATCATCAGTATCAAAGAAACTGATGGTTGCTCCTTGAGCTAACTGTTGTTGTGATATGGCGCTATATAAACAGAATTAAACTGAAATGAATGGTTGATGGTTACGTGAACACAGGTTTAATTTATTAAACTGTCTTTATATTGATGTCTGCTCAATAACTTTGTATTTCCAGTCGGTTTTATAGCTTCCACTGTTACGTGCATAGTAATATTATAATGTAATACTTAATTGCAGTCAATAATAATGCAAGATGAGACAATCTAAACTGTAATTTTTTTCCATTAGCAACATAATTGCAAAGAACAATCTCAGTTTTTCCTTTTCATTTCTACCAGTAAACATTTCCAAGTTTTGAAGCTAAGCTAACACTGAACGCAAGTGTTCTGAATAATACTATTTGTTTGCTCAACGTAAACCGTGTTGAAGCGATAATAGTCCAATTTAAATTATAATTAAAAATCCAACACAAAAGGCAACTAGCTGCCACACAGAAGTAATGGGATAACTCTGCCATGCCACCCCATACGCTGTTCTGCTCATGTTATAACACTGTAAACAAAATGACAGTCAAGTGAAACAGCACACAAGCAATGCTATTGTTCCAGTACACTGCACAAGCCAGCTGAGGCACTGCGGCGGTAAGGATGGAAGCCATTGAACTTACTGCTCATTACCAGTACAACCTCTCCTGGAGCTGCAAAACAACTGAGGCAATATTTAGTGTCTGTTCAGCTGTTTGCGAACTCTTCTGCACAGAAAAAAAAACACCCACCCAACAATATGGTGACAGCCAGATTGCTTCCCAATAGATGTGGTACTAATATTTGCACTAGGCCGGCTGTACGTGTTGAAAAATATGGTGGATTGGATTTCGAGCACACCCTCACACACATAAAAACCCCTTCAGTTGTTTGTTCTTACATACTCTCCCATCTTGGTGTATTTTGAGAATTAAACCAATAAGCCCCCCTGCTAAGCCCAGCCTAGCAGTTATTGATGTGCTGCCTTATTATTGTCTGGAGTTTATTCTGTTCATATTCACTGTGTCTGCCTTTGTGCCAAGAAGCAGTTACTTTAAACAGGCTGACACCGAGGGGCTCAGAGACACACAGGCAGCTGTGGAATTTCAGGCAACAAATATGCTGCAGAAATCACATTAATCCTCTGATAGCATTTTTATTAGTTCATGCAATTGTTTCAGGACACAAATACATATTAATGCTTTATTTTGTGGAACAGAACAAAATTAAAGGGGAATTTTCAGCTAGAAAAGGAACATTACACCCAATCATGATAAAGGGGACTTAAAACCAGCAAACACCTAACGACTTCCCAGCAGCTTACACTGATCAGCTGTGTACCTACTCAGTGAATCCTTAATGAATTTATTCATGTTCCATTTTCTGGAAGTTATAGTTTTGAGTTAATTTGGATACAACTGCACTAAGAAATGAGTACAACTACAAAAAAATGCAATTTAAACCCCCACCCTGCTTCCTTTTTATCAGCTAATTTTTCATTTATTATATTTTTACTTACAGCAAAGTCACATTTTGATGAAGTGCAACCCAAAATGCAATCAAACGGCCCTTAATTTTCAGCCTCAAGGCTTTTGTGCTTATATTGATACAGTGGTGCAGAAGCAAACAATGTATTTGAAATTATTAAACACAGATAGAATGTAATTGTGTAGTTATTCTAGCTAAAACACTACAACAGCCATCTGTACCTGAGCAGATACACAGACATTTACACTACATATTGTTACACTGAAATTTGTGGCTCCATAGCATAGTGGGCCATACGTTTGTTTAATAAGTGAAAATTCCAAGAAAGGGACATAATTTCCTTGGGGGGTTGTGTCAGGAAAGGCATTCAGTGTAAAAATCTGAAGCCACTGGTGGCTTTTTTACTATTACACTGAAAATTACACACTCACCCATCAGTTTGAACTGATGCCTGCCACTGGAGGGGGAGGAGATAACATTTGCAACTTTATATTCACTGACTTTTATACTGACATTTATTACTCTTTATATTAAATACTTCTATAGTCATGTGTACAATAAAAGTATTGCCAAACTTAAGAATGTTGCCAATCATTTTGAAATGGAAAATTTTCTGATCTCCTCCCATGTTTTACTTGCTTTGGTTGAGTCCTTATTAACAGCTTCTTCTTGCCAGCTGACAGGCACAGCTCATTTTTGACTTTCCCCATCAGTGACAAAATGTAAGATGTGCTCTGGATCAAAAATAGATCAAGTTAGCAAAGAATAATATGTAATTAATATCCCAAGCTTTGTTTAATTATCTCTGATCAGTTTTTAAACATGTAAATATTTAATCTGCCCGCCTTTCACCCTACAGCTCTGATAGGCTCCATTCTCCCATTAAGTTACATAAGCATATAAGAAAATGGATGAGCTGATGTTTTATATACATTTCAAACTTAATGACAAAATTTTAAATGAACATTTTTATAATGACAAAGTGTGAAGGTTCACCCTTTGTGATAACTGCTTTAAATAATACCATCCTTCTGGTCATCATATCCACTTAAGCACCAAATATGCTCATCAATATAGTCCCCAAAGATTGCACCATTTACCCCTGTTTATGTAACATGCTAACATCTTGCTGTTTTAGGACCATGTCTAGACTTTACAAGCATTTTTAAAAGGAGCTAACATATCATTGTCATGACTACTGGGAAATCTTCACGTTCATATTTTTGGGTGTAGCATACACATAATAGCTATATTGTGCTTTTAAATCTTTACCCATCCTCTTGCTGTTATAATGCAAGAGAATGTGTATTATCGCAACACAAGGAGTTCTTATCTTGTTTAAATTTAGTTTATTAGATGCCTAGTAAGGCACACAACATCTCTGAGAAACAGCCCCGAGAAAGAAAAACACACCAACAAAACTTTTTGCTTCTAAGACTTTGGATTTATACCTCATGGAGCTGACTCACTGGAAGCTGCCCGCCCCTGCACACCTGTGAAATCACCCCGTATTATCTCCTATATCATTTTATCTCATCACACCCACTGGCTCGGTGTGGGTGTGTGTCGGTAATCATGTTCACAGGGACGTTTGTCACTTTGAAAACAGGTGGGATAAGAGGTGCGTTCAGGCAAAAGCAGATTTTGTTCAGAAAGTTGCTAATGCTGCTAAACTGAGAGAGAGGGGGAGAGGGGAAACTTGTTTTTCATTTCTTCAGAGATTTGCGTTATTTAAAGCCAGACGAAGGAAGGGCTTGGATGCTCTTATTAATTTCGTTTGTTTGTCGGCTACTCAGCTCTTTCACCTGAGGAAACCATGTCGGCTGCGGGGACGATAAATAGTGCTGTTCAAGTGCCTCTACAATTTTCAGCTCAATAGAGAAAATGCACTGTTGATTTCTCGGCAGTGTCTAAGCTGCTTTATTAGCAAAGAACTAAAGGCACATTTTTTCCCTTCTGTTTATTCCTCTGTCAGTGAAAAAAAAAAAGAAACTGTCTCTTGAGCTCCGTTCAAACTGCGAATGCCTCCTGGTTGCAGAAGCAATCAACATGCACCCCAAATAATAAAACTTCAGGGTGATTCAGAGGACAGCTGTGTATTGTCAGTAGATAATAGTGTCTGCTTGCTGTCTTTCCAGTTCTAGTCTCTCCAACAGCAGCTGATCTCAAGATGTACATTTCATGAGGATGAATCTGATTTCGTCTTTCAGAAGCCAGGATTTCAATTTTCATGCAAAGGTTAAAAACAGATTAATACACACACACGGTAACAACAGCCCCTTTTCTCACATACATTCAAACATGTACAGTAACAGCACTTCAATGCAAAAGCAGCTTTGTCTCAACACAGAGGAGGGCGAGTGTTGCCAAAGAGAGCTTAAAATGGCTGCTGAAAGTCAGAATACTGGCGGTGAACCAAGCCCAGCAGACGGTGGACAGGCTTGCGGTTGGATGGCTGGGTTCGAAGGCAGCAGCTTGTTAGGATGGAAATGGATTAGCGAGAGGCACAATGGGAGTCTTAGGCGTGTCTGTGGTGTTGTGTTAAAGCCCTGCCTACGTTGCCCGGGCTGCTAGACTCATTTATGCCCAGCGGTGCATGCAGCAGCCAACTCTCACACACAGGGCTTTCCTAATTGCCATGGTTTCTTCTGTGCTCGCAGCGACAGCCTTGATTCAGCATCCATCAAAGCGGTGAATTAACCTGCGGCGCCGCGCAATTGTTCTGTTCGTCACATGCAGCTGGAAGTGGAATTATTTTTCTGACACAGTAGTGTTACATTGTGGGAGGCACTGCTGAGAGTTTTACAGCGAGATGGAGAAATTCGGAACAATAGGCAGGTTTTTCTTCACCTGTGCACAGAATAGCTGAAAGGTTTCATTGCAAACTGGTAAAACGAAACACGATGACACACTTAAAGCATAATTGAAGTTTATTTCACAATGAATATAGCTATAATTATTTTACAGGTCACGCTCTCTTTGCCCTTGTCACCTGTTGCAGAGATGAGTCACACAGAGCACCATATTTGGATAAATAACAGGAGTTTACTGCATCAATCCCAAGAGTTATTTTGCATAAATCAATTTCAAAAGTTTACTAAAAGCAAGCACAGAAAATAGCCTCTTGAAGCATGCATTAAGCATCCAGATCCAGGGATGCATGACCTACAACACAATGGTGGCATTCATGTTTTTCCTCTTGTACATTTGCACCTGACTTGACACATTATGCAGGCAACATTTTTTAAACCCTTGGTTTTTCCATCTCCACCTCCCCAAAAAATAAAAAATGCATAAGTGATTGAAAGAGTTTGTGCCCACTAGTTGCAGCGCAACGTTGCATTGAAAAATGAGTGATGACTCCTAAGTAATTTAGATTTTGTTTTTCGCGGCTGTATTATGTGCCCTTATTAAATGGCAGTCAGCGGAGAGATGACAGGAAATTAGGGGAGAGAGATATGGAAATAGCATTCAATAAAACATGCCCTAAATGGAAGAAACAAGAAACAAGTTCCACACAAACACACACACAAACACACAGACACTCAAATCCACCCACGCAAAATTATCAAAGCTTCGTCTACAGTATCATTAAATTATCTCAACATTGTACTGTTGCGCGGGAACACACAGGGCTCTCACAGGGCAAAAAATATATAGTATTAGATAACTTATCAGTCTCTCATAGGACGGACATGTGTACACAAACAAGTCGATGCGGTTTCTGCTAAAGGCCATTAGGAAGGACATATACTTGCTTTTTAACCATGCTTCTTCACAGACAAGTGGCTCTGTTGTGAACAGAATTGATCACATACTTACCAGTGTACAACATGTACTCCTAGAGGACTCCATTAAAGAGCTTATTCCAAAAACACAAAAAAAAAACACCATACAAAACTTCTAGATATAAACAACAAAATGGCAACTCTTTAGACCAGGGGTCCCCAATCCCAGTCCACGAGGGCCGGTGTCCCTGCAGGTTTTAGATGTGTCCTTGATCCATCACAGCTGATTTAAATGGATAAATTACCTTCTCAACATGTCTTGAAGTTCTCCAGAGGCCTGGTAATGAACTAGTCATGTGATTTAGGTGTGTTGACCCAAGGTGAGATCTAAAACCTGCAGGGACACCGGCCCTCGTGGACTGGGATTGGGGATTGGCTTTAGACTGGCATCAGTAGACTTGTGATTGACAAAACAGATGCATCCAATGACTAGTGAAGCAAAACACACCATTGGCACCGTTCCCACTGTTTCCAACATCTTCCACCAAGCACAAACAAAACTGTCTCAGACTGTCCATTTTTTTTGGTCGCACTTTCTGTTACAGCTCGATATTAATGCAGAAATGGTGATGTAATAAGGTGGAAACGAGAAGGTAACAAATATACAAGTAATAACCAGCTAATATTTTGTGAGTTTATTTTGTGAGCTAGAAAAAATGAAGCATACTGAAGCTCAAATTTGGTTAATTCACTTCATTAAAACTTTATTTCAGACTTGATTATATCTCCTGATTATTTTTTGCCTATGAAGCAAAACCAATTAGTAATAGCATAGTAATATACAGGTAACAGTATGATAATCTGTAAGCACTAAAATAGTAACATCTGGTGATTAAAATGTTTACGTATTGACTCTAAAGCATTGGTAGTTTCATGATAATAAAGAAATACTAGCTTAACATATCAGGAGAATACAGTATTGTGCAAAAGTCCTGAACTCCCAGTCTTTTCTTTGTATTTTTGCTTCTAAGACCAAACTTTCTTCCAACTTTTTTTAAAGTGGTCTTGGGGAAGAGTTCTCTAGCTCTTTCATAATACAGTTTGGCAGGTATAAAATTGTGTTTTTGCACAAATAAGGTGTCTCCTGACCACATGGTACTTAAGTTTACAGTAGCTGCCTTTGGCTAATAAAGTTCCCCGAAAATGAGTCAGACTTCACATTAATGATAATCGTCGGTTTTCAACACTACTCTAATCAGCCTATTAATGACATCTTTGCTTAACTGTTAGTGGGAGGGCGATTCATCTTGAAATAAGAAAATAATATTGTGAAATTATTAGGATATATAACCAAGAGTGAAGCTTTAACTCAATGTATTTAAGCAATGTTTGTATTTAATGTTTTATTTCTTGGCAATAGTGTCTTTCTTCTAGCTTAAAAAATTAGCTCAACCACAGAATGTTATTATTTGACTATTTTGGAATTAAGTAGTAATAACTTAATATGTCCATATTATTATCTTCCTCTTTCTGCCTTGTTACCCCACTATTACCACATTGTTACCGAGCAATAAGCGGACGTGTTACCCTTTTATAACTGGAGGTTTTTTATAACTGGAGGTTTTTTATAACAGCGCTGCTGTCGTTGTGCCGCTCACACACATGAGAAAACTGCAGACTTTAAAACATTTGTCACTGTTCATGTGCCCGTTGACCCTGGAACCATGATGCATCTATTCATGCATAAAGCAAATGCACAGTTGAAAGCAGGTATATATATAATATATATATATTGCTTTAAAATCGGGGACCTGTTACTGTGTATCTGGATGCACTGTCATGACAAAGTTAAAAAGAATGAAACCACCTTTAATATTATTAGAAACACCTGTGCAACCCCTGTGGAAAAGAGAAAAAAAAAAAGCCTTTTCACACTCGCAGGCTTTAGAGTGTGTAATTAAGCCAACCCGCATGTGTTTGGACTGTGAGGAGAAAACTGGAGCACCTGGAGCAAAGCGAGGAGAGCAACACATTTCACACCCGAAAGTTCATCAAAGGAAAATCCAAAGGAAAACACCGCAGTAGTGGAGGCACTGTGTGACTGACAGGTGATGTCTGGGAAGTGCACTGAGCACACAGCACAAAAAGCATTCGGTTAGAACCAAAGATGTTGCAACAAAGAAAGATGCTAGATGTCACTGAGCTAATGGTGGCAAAAAATACACTCCAGTCAATCATTTCGACTAATGGCAGCAAAAGTAATTTCATATTTGCTTGTTAAAATGTGCCACCAAATGAACTAAACTAAACAGCCCTATCTTACTTACAGTGCCAAAGAGCTTCACTGTAGTGTACACGCTAATAAAACACCATTAATAAATCACACTGTTGTGACACTTGGAGACATGTTCCTTCATTATAATGAACATGTTTTATTTAAAGTCAGTTCTGAGGCTGTAAATACTGTAGTGTAATGTGTGTGAGACTGAAAATAGTCCAACAAATGCTATATTTCCTTGTGTTTAAAGGTTTTTTCCCAGGTTTATTTGTAGTTGTTTAAAAGATTTACGGTTAGGGCTGAGTGCAATAGTGTTGCAAGTAGCGCTGGTGAAGAGGGAAATCCAAAAGCAGGACACAGAAGGCGGATGTAAACGTTCAAAATTCAAATCTTTAATCCAGGCCGAGGTCATGCACGGGTAGGCAGTCAGCGATGCCAACAAACCAGCAAAGGGGCTCGGCAAAAGAAAAGAAAGAAAGAAAAGAAAACACAACAAATGCAAACAAGAAATTAGAACACAAGTTACCACAAGCCCTGGTAAGTGACAGAAGGATACAGCAGAGGACTGGGTAGAGTGATTAACTAATTAGGTGCAGAAAATTGGAGGGAAAAATAGCAGAAGTGAGAAGAACTAAAGATTACAAACACAAATATAACAGAAAAAGTCTTGAGAGACAGGCACACACTCACAACGTTGATGCATTTGTACTTTTAATGCATTATCTGGCTCTATCTATCCAGTCCATGTCAAAGTCAAAATACTCTGGTTTATGAAAGTGACACATGGGTTTTGCGCTAAAAGTAGCAATGCCAAATATGTTTCACGGTTCCAGCGCTGTGCAAGTGCAGCCTTGGCTAAATGAGGACTGACAGGCCCCTAATGCCCTCTGCAGCGAATGAATGGATAATCGAGAATCCTGTTGTGACGCCCCCCGTCCTGCGCCTGAGATGAGACGCACAGACATCTGAGCACTCCAGTGACACAGCCAGAGATTGATTTTGCATGTGTGTTCGTGAGAGTGACAGAAAGATGAATTTATTCTAGTTTTGTAGTGTCAGTCACACTATTTACATATTCATTCCTCATATTATAATGCAGTGACAGCAATGTTATTCTGTTGCTGCCTCCATGTTGTCGGCTTTGCATTTACTGCAGACCTCTGATGAACAGGCAGGGACACGTGTCAAGCTTAGACCTCTCGCAGTGTTATCTCTTACCCGCTCAGACACAAACCAATACGATGAGAAGGAAAAACTTCTCCAGGAACGGACTTGGAGCTAATGAGTGCTAGTTGGTATTATTGCCCTTGTGGTTCTTGCTAAATTGGAAATTTGCAGATGTGCAATTCCAGCCTGGCCAAAGAAGACTGCATAATATGATAGAATGCTCCAAAAACTACTACTGGAAAGATCGTATGGTTAGATAGAGGGAGTCAATAAACTAGAGAGACTTGCAACGCAGATCGTAGTCAAACAGTTTACAGTGCCCAGCAACAAACTGGAAATCTTTATTAACTTTATATACAGATTACATTACTAGCAGTTAGATTCTGTGCATTAATTATGTTGTTGCTCTAAATCCTACTGATCTGATCCTTCATTTTCTTTTTCTTTTCCTTGTTTCTGGATTTTTTTTTCTTTTTAATCCATTGTTGAGGTGCAGAATATTAAAGACTGGAAGAAAAAAAAACATGCATTCATTTGTTTGTTTGTTTGTTTTAAATATAACACCAATAAAAATAAAACTATTTTAGCATGAGAGTGAGTTTCTGTAGGGGTTTCTGCAGATCTCAGGGAAATCCCTCAGTCTAACAGTGACCTTGTCTTTATACCTTCTCTAAAGAGGAAAATTCAAATGAAACAAAACTCAAATAAGGTGATACAGCCATCTGATCAAATAAAACTCAAGGTATTCAAGTATAATGCAACAATATGACATAAAGCAAAAAATGAAGCTTCTGCATTGCACAAAACTTCT
Organism: Perissodus microlepis; assembly: GCF_051167445.1. NCBI lineage: Eukaryota > Metazoa > Chordata > Actinopteri > Cichliformes > Cichlidae > Perissodus > Perissodus microlepis. Next base: position 9,471,947 of record NC_140477.1, read on the forward strand.
AAATTAGATCATATTGATGATGGGCAAGATTAACGGAGCACATTGAACAATTTGCACTTTTAGCTGAAACCTTGGGAGAGGGGGGTGGGGTGTCTTTTCAAAATCGAGAAAAGGACATTTACTTTCTTTGGCCTGTGATCGAGAACGATAGAGAAGTGTAATGAAATAAAAGCCAGGCAGAGGAGATAGACTACTGGGCAAGTCACGTCCGTCTGCAATGCACTTATCAGGTGGGGATTTTCTGGAAGTGTCAGTCGGTATAGGAAGCCTTCAAGGCTCTCGGGGAAAGGGGATGCTGCGGTAGTGACAGGGCTATCTGCCTCTGACAGCCCAAAGACCTAAAACCGGATGGCTGGGAGAGATAAGGCTCTGTCGGCAGTGGACACACACAAACAGAGAGGACACACACACGCACACAGAGACAGGATGCAGCCATACTTGCCCACGCACACACACGCACACAGATGCACAAACACACAGCCACAACACTGGCATTCACTTTGCATGAACAAATTCCCCATTGCCTGACCACTCGCTCATTCATTCACTCATGTGCACTGACACACACACACACACACACACACAGTGGCTCCCTGTCTGCCAGCCAGCGAGGCTTCCCATTAGCTGTGGTGCAGTGTGCTGGGTGAGGAGCGCTGGGGCGAGAGACATCAATTTGCTTCCTCTAATGCGCTCGCTGCCCCCACAAGACATATTGATTATTTCTTCCCCGCAAAGCGACAAATAGCAATTTCGGGGGCATAATGGAGATAGATGGTTGGTTTATAAGAAGCCCCCAAAGAAAAGTTGTAAGGAGGGGTGGAGGGCTTTGGGGGGATGGGAATGCTCTTCCTGTTTCCTCTCTCTCCTTCCATTCCCCGGTCTCTCTCTCTCTCTCTCTGTGTAACTATGTCTCTTACCTTTTAACACATCCACCTTTCCCTTGTCGCTGCCACTTTCGCACAGGAAAATGCAGTTAAGAGCAAACAGAATAAAGATGAAAATTGAACAAACAGACAAGCAGGGTGTGGTTTAAAACAACGAAATGGAGTCAGAGCCGAGTAGATGAAGGCATGGCGGGGCTTTGGGGTGCACAGATGTTGAGGCGCGCCACCAATGCACATTCATTACGTGCCTCCTCCTAGGAGTGTCGCCTCCTCTTAATGGTTGTACTGCAGAGAGCAGCTGCTGCCGCAGTGTTTGCTGTGCTTCGCCATCCGTCTGTTACATCTACTTCATATCCCCCTTGTTAGCATCAGTGTGACTGATCCATAGGTTTCTCTTATGGTGAGATAATGAATATTTGATTTTCAGTACGCTGCAGGCACACTCCACAAAAGTTTGAAGTTCATTTTAAGTTCTGGGATGAGTTTGTGCTTTAAGGACTGGATTTTTATTGACATTTACAGTTGTATTATTTTTGCTGCCCTAAAGGCTATTACACTTCTGAAGAGTCCTAGATAGTTTTTCTTTTTTCATTCAGAGTTAACAAGAAGGCCATATATATATATATATATATATATATATATATATATATATATATATATATATATATATGATGATCTTTCTTTTAGGTGGGCATGTTAAAGCTTCATTATGCAGTCATTTTCGAAAATTTACAATTTTATCTTCAGGTTGCTGTGGGTTCAATTTGTCCAGATTTGCTCAACTTTATCTGGCTGCTGTTCTGTACCAACATCCGCTGTAACCTTCTCCTGCAGACGGCTAATAGTGCTCACATTTGGTACAATGCGCTGGCTGATTTGAGGTAGCTGATAACTGGTAGTTGTATAAGGCATTGTTGCTGCAGACTCCAGGCAATAAATGAGGTAATACATGTGCGCTGCTCATCACATGATGAGCTGATGGGAAATGTTGCTCAATAATCCACCAACGGGGACAACTTTTTCCATCCAAGAAGATGTCTGCTCTTGATAAGCAATGAAAAGATCCATGATCTTGATTGCAGAAAATTAATGGACTTTTCAGACTGCCAGAAACCATACTGCTGATCTGACACATGTGCATGGCTTGGCTTGTTGCGTAGAATAAGCAAAAGCACACAGAGATCCTCCTGAGCTGTTTCTCAGGTTTAAGATCATGCACACATTTCCTAAGGGAATGAGGTAAATATGCGACTGCTGGTACTTAAAATAGCTGAATTTTCATTTTAAGTAAGTGTGGCTTAGCACAAGGATCATAATCAAATCAGTCGTTATTGGGGAGGCCTATTTTGACAAGAAAACAAGTGTCTATAGTGGCATTAGGATTTACTTGGCTCTATTTTACTTCTTCCCATGTGTTTAAACCAGAAGACAGGTATGGTTAAAATTTAGCATGAAGTAAGAAATTATTTTAAAGACCTCTTTCTCCAGTAATGATAACCTTTTTTTTTTTTATTTTAACCAGAAAGAACAGATGCTACATTTAATCCTTGGGCCTCTAAAGAGCTTAAACGATTCAAGATCTGTTTCATCCAAACACTGATGTTTTCATGTCCTTTGAAGAGCTGAGGCATGAATTCACTCTCAGTGGAAAGCATCTTTTAAACATATCCAGCTGAGAAGTTTTCTAAAATCACATCAACATATTTCGCTCACTACACCGCCATAAAACACCTACTAAAAATATGATGCAAAGGGCCGTTTGAGAAAGGGCATCGTAAATTATAAGTCGTGTATACCATGTTCAGGTCAGTTAACACGATAAGCTAAATTTGTGGAATTAGATTTAGATTTAGAAAGTGAAACTGCAGCAGAGGATTGGAAATCAACATACACTCAAGCTACACAATAAAACAACTAATACATGCATGTTCCAAGTTAAATTGCTTGGATAAAAGCAGACACATGAAAATGCACAAAGGGTAAAGGAAGGACATTTACTGATAGTCTGAAACAAGTGAAAGTAAACTGAATGTGTGTATTTTTCTTAACTTGTTTGATAAATCACAGTATTTAAGAATATAGTATTTGTATTTATATCTCCATCTCCCTCCAGGTTTCTTCCTATTAAAAGGAAGTTTTTCTTTCCCACTGTCGCCAAGTGCTTGTTCAGTCGGGGGTTGTCTGTTTGTTGGGGGTCTCTGTATTATTGGATGCTCTTTACCTTACAATATAAAGTGCCTCTAAGCGATTGTGGTTGTGATTTTGTGCCATATAAAGAAAAATTGTATTGAATTGAATTATTTAGCAGCTTTTTTTCTTCAGCATTAATTTCATTGAGATGCTTTGAGCAGTGACACAATGACAATGAAGTCTCATATTTCTTATCTTACTTGTTTTTTCCAAACAGAATCCATTAAAAATTTCTTTTAACCTGTTGAATGTTACACAGTGCTCCAGTTGTAGCTTATAAGTACATATACATATATGTACATATATATATATATTATAGCATATACATACAAGGAATTCTGTAGAAAATGCATAAAATTTATATATGCTTTCATTCACAGAGATATAAGAAATATCTTTACAACATGCACTAGAAATTTGTCATCATCATTGTCTCAATAATAGATAGATCTGTCTCAATAAAATCCAGTAAGAAGAACATTGTTATGATTGACAGTGTATTAATGAACATGTGGATACAGAATGTTATAACAGCAATGACTGTACTTAAGAGTCTCCCGTGAAAACGGAGCTCTCTTTGGCTCTTTGTCAGCTTGTGTAGCTGCCCAGCTATTTATTCTTTCTCACCACTTTCAACTGTTTTTCTCAACAACAACAAAAAATTCTAAAATCCAAATGCGCTCCACCTTTCTAAGCACCAAAACACAGACACAGCCTTGCTGTGGATCACAGCTTCAAAGGAGTCAGTATTTCCCTCAGGAGCTGGCAAACACCAAAGACAGAAGTTAAATAAATATTGGACTTAGAATAATCTGGTATGCAGTGGTGGTGCATGTCCACCTGCTGCGGGATTTAATGGGTGGAGCTGAGGAGGTTTAGCTATAAAAGAGAACACCGGACAAGGGTTCTGCAGGGCTATTTACATTCCACCTTCCCATGGACTCTTATGCATTTTTGTCTGTGCCATATTCACACCACATGCCATTCCTTGGTCATCAGTCATTAAAATCTGCTGTCCACATAGGCCATTTAGTAGCACATCTACTGACCTTCAGGCTTTAACCTTACATCAATAAAATCAAATATTTTTCATTCTTGTTGAGTGAGGTCTAGTAATCTGCTAGCTGTTCAGTTCAATTCAACAAAGTGGCACAGCAGTTTGTAAAATAGTCACAACTTTTAATCCACTGATTTATATTTGTGGATACAAATTTTCCATTCTGTGGTGTCCATGTAAACAAAATACATATATTCCACTCTTAAGGGGCAAAAAAGTCTGCAGGATGTTGGCAACGCAGTGTGCTGCTCACACAAGAGACCACAGTTAGAGCGCTACATACATTCCATTTGTGTTATTGCAAGTTACTTGTCATTAGAAAGTACTCAGTTACACTTTTAGGCTTTAAAAATTCCTGAATAGCTTCAGAAAAACTTTTTTGATTTGTTTTCTTGGGTGTCAAAAGACTGTTTTGGTTATGGAATACTTGATAACTTGCAGAGCATATCTCTGCAGACACAACTATATGCATACTTCCTATCAGTTACAGAAACATGCTGAAAAGAAAAGGAAAAAACAGCACTATTCATGTCCGCAAACATGAACAATAGATAGTTTTGCCGGGAGACTGGATTAAACAGAGAGCTTTTTCTGTTTAACAGTGGAAAGTTGAAGATGTCGAAAATCAGGAACTTGAGTTCAGTGCATGGAGTTGAAGCTCTTGAGCCGAAGTTTGCTCAGGAACACTTGTGTGTGGTTTTAGGTTGGTTGCCAAGATTCAGTATTTAGATAGTGAGGAAAGCACAGAGGAAAAACTTTGTCTTTTTCAATGCACTGGTGAGTGCTGGAACACTATACTCTTGTACCCCTGCCCTCTGTGTTTTTTCTAGTTTGCTATAATGGATGAGATTGCAAAAAACGATGAGGCACATAGTGAAAGTTTTTAGATAAGTCGAAATATGAGTTGATAAAAAAAAAAATGCAGGTTTTGCTTTAAATAAGGTGTGGGAACAATTTTAAAAGGAATCTGCAGAAATAAATCAGAAAGTGAATGTGTTTGAGTCTGCTTCTTCCTCTGTGGACACTGAGGACTCTTCTGCCTTTCATATCACATCCCAGTGTTTTGTTCTCAGCCACAGCGGAGAGCTGCTTCAACTCAGAGCAAGCCAAAGAAGTGGCTGCACAAAAGTTGAGGCAAGGCAGTGATGTAGATGGAGAAGACGCCTTCATTAGAGGGAATGAGGCGAGCTTTAGAGAGGTAAAACTAGAGGTAGAGACGCAGAGACCAAGTAAGAGTGGCAGTCTCAGTGCCGTTGTGCATAAATTTTACTTATTTCCTTATGTGGAAGGTTAAGAGTCTACAGGCTGTAATGTTTTGCATGACTTGAAATTAGATTGAAGTTGCAAGAAATGCATTTTTGCTGCTTAAAGTATCAGTCATTAAAATCTGCTGTCCTAAAGGTGCGGTCTGACGCCTGAAGCCTATCACCAAAGTTTGAGGAGTTAGAAATGTGGCGGTAAATCAAAATTTTGCAAGAGCACTGAAATCCAATAGTATATTAATGAAAGAAAAAAAAAAAAAGAAGGGAACAAATGTATGGGGAGACTCTGCTGCCCCAAAGCCTGCTGGCTGAGAAAGTGCCTCAGTTTGGCAGGTTTTATTGCTGGACGCTCCAATGGCCTGGCTACCTGAGCTATTTTAAAATCTCCTTGTTTGGCCAGCGGATATAGCAGCTGTGGTAATGGGGCTTGTGGAGAAACTCCCACAGGTAAGTTGGCTGGCTGGCTGAGGAAGTGGCACATCTCACCTACAGGGGAATCTTCATTAACTTCAGATTTGATGTCTTCTTGTGGATGTCTTCTTTATTAATTAATTAAAAGGAGCAAACAATAGTTTATAACTGGGTGGATCCCCCAAAGCCTGGCAAGCTGAGCTGAGCCTTCCATTTTAGATTTATCGCTCTCCTTGTTTAGCCTGAGGATGCACTGGCTGCAGTGAGGGGAACTCACAGAGCAGCTGTAGCAGGAACTCCCACAGGTGAACTGGCTAACTGGGGGAATGACACGTCTCACCTGTAGAGGATACCTCGTTAGCTTCAGATTCGGCATCTTACGGTGAGACCTACTTTATGGCTGCAGCAGGTGTCCAGATGAGCGCACAGGCTCTTGATGGCTAAACTGCCAGCATGTGATACAATATTAGATAGACATCCCAGTTCATTAAACATATCCACCAACGCCTCCAAATGTTGGCAATTTTTCAAAACCAGCAAAGAAGAAAACCGATTTCTTCAGCAGTTTGATTTTGGTTTTTGTGACTTAATATTTTAGTTACTTTAGATTTCATTTTTCTGTTATCAGACTTTACTTGGCATGCATTTTGTTCCCAGCAGCAGCAAGAAAGTACAGGTGAAACAAGTTTAGAATAACTCACTGCTTTAAGTGAGCAAGGCAGTCTGCTAGGCATATTACATTTTATCTATTACCCCTGCGCTTTTTCCATAAACTGCTAAAAATGTCTGCTGTGAGTCATGATAAAGATGTGGGTGCTTCCTCATTGTCACACACTGTTGTGAGTTACTAGAAAGCTCAAATAGAATTGAGCCATCATTATTGTCAGCAACACCTGTGCTGTTCCATAGTATGACAAGTCAAAATGTCTTTGTTTCCAGCCTAAAGTTGATCCTGCCCGAGGGCTTTTTCTCATCTCCCGGCCTCCTAGTCTTTCTCTGAGTAATTAACCAAGCTATTCTTTGTGCGTCATCTATGTTTAAAATATCATTTTCAGCTTCATTAAAATCTTTTTTTACAAAGTCAAAATGATGCCAACAGTACAACTACATGAAACTGGAGAAACACCTCTTGGGCACACATATGTTCGCTCGCTCATTCAATAATCTAAATTCCACCCACATAATTATCACAAAGCAAAGGTCGTTAATAATGCAACAATGACATTTGCTTTCAGGTTCGCTAACATTTGCAAACGTGCGCTTGTTGTGCGGAATTATCTATTCCGTATTGTGCTATATTCAGTCAGCAGTGATTTTTGATTCAGGCCACAGGAATGTGTTTGCAGCCCGATCGTGTGAAATATTGCAGGGGAGGTTCAGGGTCTTTGATCTCCGATTTTTCTCAGAGAGCTGTCTTCCTCCTGTTGCTCCAGCCTCACTTTATCACAGTTCCCCTGAATATTTTATGTCTTTTTCTTTTCCTTTTTCAATCCACTCTCATTGTTTTGCAACCAGAATATCTTGAAAATCACATCTCGTGTCCTTGTTTAAAGCCTAATTATCAATTATTCAGTGTTTTTGAGTGTGCGGTATGACTGACAGAGAAAAGTGAAGTTGTTGTTTTTCCTGCTGTGGATGGCATGAAGCGAGCGCTCTCTGTTTCGTGTATAATGCATATGTAACGCTGCTGTCACATTAAAAGAAAGCTTAAGATTTTAGTTCACAAGTTATTAAATGTAGCATCACCACATGTGCTGCAAAGTTGCTAGGCATGTTTTTTTTTTTTTTTTAATTCAACATAATTGCTTCCCTCCTGAGTATTTACAGTTTGCAGATTGTATTTCGACAACAGGGGCAAACTTCAAATGTTTCCCGGCCTCATGAATGTGAATAAAGGAAGCGTGACAGGCCATTTTATTGTTTTTTAGCAATAATGGATTGCACCTTTAATTGTATGCAACAAGCCTGCAGTGGGCCATTAACCACAATAAATAATTTCCAAAGCTAGTTTGAAGAATTGCAAAAACTTTGGCTTTCATGCCCCTCCGCCGGCAGCCATTATCAATTTGGCTAGTTAAATGAAAGTAACGCAGCCATTACGAAGTGTAACAGCGGCAGGTTCTCTACTTGCATGATAACCGACACCCTTAACGAAATGGAATTTTTAAACACCCCAGACAATCCTCAGCAGACTAATAACGCCTCCTTCCCCAGAGATGCAGCACACCTAAATTATGGGAAGCAGCCCAGACAGACAGAAGTGACACAGAAACGCATGCAAAATGAGCTTATTATCCCCGTTACTGTTGATGCTGCATGGCCAAGCTGTCAGTGATCACAACAGACATGTTATATACGACAGCGGTATTACAGGCACCGCGGCTGATAAGAGGAATGATGCACGGCAGTGATGAAAACAGACGGGTTAGATGGGGAGAAAAGAGGGGATGGATGGATGGAGGGAAAAGAGCGGCAGAGCTGTAGTTAGCGAGAGGCTGGTGGAGGATGGGGATGGAGTGAGGGTATCGAGTTGGACTATTGAAAGGGTGAAAAGATGGGAGAAAAATAGAAGGAGAACATGGAGAAACGGCAAGGTGGGAGGAAAGGGTGGAAGGATGGAGGCATAGTGGAGGGGGAGATGAAGTGATGGAGGGGTGAGGGTGGTGGCTATGATCCTGCATCGATTTACTCCAGTCAGGGATGGCTGGACGCGTAATGAAGTGTGGGATCTGGGGGTTGCCGTGCGCACTTGTCTGCGCCTTATAACTTTTTGGATGTATTGTGGGCTGATGTGTCACCTGTGTGTATTACATGCAGATGGTAAAGTTTAACCTGCTGTGAAAGCTCTCGATTTTTGAATTCATCAAACACATCATTAGACATACAAAGACAGAGATAGAAAACAATGATTATATTTGTAACAGTTTATGAAAAAGCACATGAAAAGGAAACAATATAGAAGCAAGAACCCAAATCTTATTCTTTAAAGTCAAATCACAGGCTCGACATTAAAAGAAATCTCAAACACGCTGTTGTTATAGTCTTTGTAAGAGCTGAAAAGGCCCAACTTTATGAATTTGTACCATTAAAGAAAATATAGAGCTAAACAAAAATTGCTAGTCAATCAACAGTTCATTAATTGGACTTTGTTTGCCTTGTAAAAAGCCAAAGATTAATGAGCTCCAACTAGAGTAAAAAAAAAAAACAACTCAATCACTGTTTCTCTTTTACAATGTCATAAAAAGAACTGGCTGTATTCACTACAAACAACAGAAGAAAAAGAAATGCCACTTTTCCTCACAGGGTTTTCTATAATAAAGTGTCTTGGAATAAGAACAAAGGAGGTTTCGTTAATTCACAGCAAAACTTGCATCAGGTAAATAAAGGAAACAGGTACCAGAGGGGGAAATCAATGTTACAGCTTTGGAAGAAAGAGTTCTACCTTTCTGTTTCCCTTCTCTCCCTCCACTCCCTTTCCTCTCTTCCTGCATCCCCTTTTTTCCTTGATTTCCTCCCCCTGAAGCCCCTCGCTACTTCTCCGAGTCTAATCCGCCGCCCGACATGCTCCCTCTTTGTTCTGCGACCCTGACAAGTTGTCTCGTTCCCTGCGCTCCGAGGACAGCCTCGGTGTACTCGGGATAATGGAATGAAATGCAGGAGTGATAAACCCCCGAGAATGCTGGGAGAAAACACAGGAGTGTGTCAACCAGGGTGATAACACTCTATTCTCCCGCGTCTGTCGGAGGAGCAGGGATTATGGGTTTACAGGCAGGCTCTGCCGATATGCGGCCCCTTTCTGCAGGCTGGGATGTTTACACTGGAAGGTATCATGGGTGTCACGGGGCACCAAAGAAATAGTCTTACATCTGTCTTACACAAAGGTCTTCATTAGTTTTTAGCTTTGCTTCACATTGTGCAATCATATCCTAGTGGACAGGTTATTTAAAGTCACCCTATCAAAGTTTACTCCCAGGACATTCCTGGAGAAATTACCTGAAGGAGTTTGTTTTGTCCTCTTGCAGAGCTGCATCACAACCAAAGCACAAATCATGCTCCAGCAATGTTGGTTCACGACATTTAAAATGTCTGTTTTTTTTCTTATTGTCAACAAATCCCATGGAAAGACCAACAATAAATTGATCCCGCTAATTAAGAGTAGCCAGAGAGAGCCTAATCTTCCATACCGTAGAGCTCAGTTATTATCCTATTAAAAATAAACTCGTAAAACTCCAACCATAAGTCGCATCATTGCGCTGGATGACATGTTCCTTTATTATAAGGAGCAAGGGCACTGTAATTTCAGTTTACTTAGTTTGCGCAACATCCTGCTGCTTTCAGTACTTCTGCTCCAGAGTCTGTGTCAATCCACAGCTGAAAATAGTCCTCAATTGCAGTGGGAAGGAAAAATAATAGAAAGTTGACCACAAAAACAGTGAAACTCAAGCTTACTGTAAGACATTTCTTTTCTGTTAGGAATAAATCCTGGGGGAAAAATTATAATAATTCATCCAACGATTCTAAAATTCTTACTTTATGTTATCGATTGTGGTTATGTGTAGTTTACTCAAATGAATGACTTGAAAACGATGCATATACAGTTAATAAAAGAGTGTACATGCAGCAAGACCAAACTCAAGCCATCTACATGAAAGCCTGACATGCTGTACCTACCATCAGAACCACCTTCATAATGTCTTGGACAGGCAAAATTAATTCAGAGTTACAGTGATCTACCACAAGGTAGACATTTAAGTTCTTTTCATGGATCAATCCAGTTGAAAAACAGCTGGAAATATGGAATTAGCAGAAATGCAAATACCAACATTTGACTGCTCTTTTGAGCTTAAGCATGTGTTGTCTAATTTAACCAAGTGTCTGCCTGGGAGATCACCAGTCTAGTGAAGACCCCCAGCTTCCAGTTGTGATTTCAGACTTGGCATCAGATCCATCCATTGCAACCACTTTTGCTAGCCTCTGGGCTCTTCGTCTGTCTCTCTGACGATTACCCTTATGATTAGCCAGCAGTTTTACATATTCATTCTTCAAGCTCTGATTCCAACTATTATTAAGTACATTTCATTTGGTTTTTGTGTTTTTAAATCCCAGTCGCCTGCCTGAGGAATAGTCTTCTCTGACACGTATTGGCCATTATTGGCCATGAAATAGGATTCAGAAGATTCACGAGATGTCCAGGTTTGGAGTTGGGATTTTTTGTCGCAGCGAGACAGTGACATGAGGAATCAATAAAAACTGATTGGTAAGCCTGGATTGTGGCTGCAAAACAATTGCCAGAGTTTCAGGCTCTTGGTAAAGTTCAAGAAATGAAACTTAGCCATTTCAAGCAAACGCTCTGTCTTGTGCTATTACACTGCAGTCCACCTACTCCTGACCCCAATCTCCCATATATATCCATGCAGGCAGGGGAGCTGGACACATTCACCCTCCTCAGTCTAACCTGCCACATAACACTTTTACTTAACCTCAGCGTATCTGACAATCGAACATTCTTTAATCTGACCTTGACCACAAAGAAAAGGGGGGAAAATGGAGGCGCCTCTCGCCCTAAAAATAGAAAAGGTGGCAATTAAATGCCAATCTAATCATCCCTCTGGTAAACGAGCCCTGAAGATTCCGCCCTCATATCCCCAAGGCTGCTTTTTTTCACACTACTTCCTCATCATCGCTGGCTATCGGCTTAATTACGCCCCCACCATCCCCAGATAAGAGAGTGATAGCCTTATCACTGCGGCTCATTTCCAAATCCATGAAATTAATAAAGTCTACCTCCCAACTCAATACTGGGGCCAAACTTATAACTGCTGTCAAATAAAAGAACTCGGTGTAGCCGCACATTGCCTATTCATGCAGCTGGCAAGGAGGAGCTATAGGAAATCATCCTTTTAGGAGATTAAAGAGAACAAGAGAACAAGAGAAAAGCACTTTTGTGTTTTAGGCAAACGATATCTGGGCTGCAGTTTTTCACCCTGACGAGGGTTATGACTGTGTGTTAGTTTTATGATTCCTGTGGCTTCATTTGTCGTTTGCACAGGGCTGAGTTGTCCATTTGGTTTAGTTAAGTACTTAATTTTCTCTAATCTCTACCTTGGGAAAACTGCGAAATAGCATACTTTTGTGGGAGCAGACATTTGCAAACATTACTTGTGTGTGAAATATTAATTAGCAGGAACACGTTTGAATACAAGAAAACCTGTAACAGTCCCAGATTGTTGTAACTGATAGTTTCTTTATCTGTAGACCATCAATAAACCGCTAATCAAATAAAGTGGAGCTTGAGCTGCTTTCCAGTCTGATCCACCTCAAATCCACGAGTTCTCCAACTCCGCGTGTTGGCTGCTGTAATCAGTGGGGAGACAGCTGGCTTCACCACGCTGTTCCACCTGCCCGCTCCCCTGAGTAAAGGGCTGTGCTTCGCCGACCAAATCCACTCCAAGTCTCTCTCGCAGGCACACTCCAGCATGACTGGCGGGGGTCTCACACATCGATTTCAGGGAGAAGGGAAGGTTGGGCAGACCCGTCACCGCGCTGACGCTGGCAGTGGAATGAGACGGGCTCCCACTAGGTTTGGGCCTGTCATTTATTTCTAAACGACGGCAGATGGTGGGTTTGGCGCATGCACCATCCTCTCAATCTCCCAAGGTGCACTTCTGTGATGGATGTGGCGAATGGGAGCGCTGCAGAGAACGCTGAGGCACATCTGTGCAGGCCGATAACAGGGGGCAAAGAATGTCTGGGCTTTCTTGCCGTCACGTGGCTTTCACATACTCATTCCCACACAGACCTCTTGAGGACTTACATCTTTCTGAGTTTATTTGCTTCTCACTTTCATAGCTTTGCTTTTTAAAGCTCGTATCGGCAGGTCACCTCTCTGTTTACTTTGCCGATGGACTTTCAGGTCTGACACTGTTACCCAACTGCAAAAATTTAATGCCCACACCAGGGGCTGTCCTTGGCCAAAGATTCTATAACCAGGAATTAAGGCCATATAAGATTTATGTTATAAATTACATTTCTTATGGATGGATATATAAATTTCAGGTGGGACGTTCAGCTTCAATCAGTTTGAATTTTGGGGCTGATATAAGTAGCATAATAAACACGGTGCTACATTACAGTGAAGCAAGCCATTAAAAAATTACTTTAAGATTAATTTTTAAAGCATACACAATTAGCAAGCTGCACTTTAATCTCACAAGTATTTGAGGAGACATCTGACGTGGCCATGCTAAGTGGTTAACGTAATTCTAGTTATATATTTGAGGGCACCAAATGATAGGCAAGTGTTAAATAAGATGTAGCTTCTTGGGATAGGCCGTTCAAATGAACTCACACCTTGGATTTCTAATAAGGAGGGAGCAGCTATGTGAGCAGTAAAGTTTCCTTGTGAATAACCATTCCTGTGAACTTCAGTTTTTATTTATTTGTTAGGTCTTTTTTTTTTTTAAACCCAACTATTAGTATTTATATTTTGGGATATTTGATCAGAATTTGACCAGAATTCTCTTTGACATCTTTGATAGTTAAGCCTTAGTAACAAAGTTAAAGTTATACTGTCATAGTTCCTTACTTATAGTAGTTCAAATATCCTTATTTATTAACCTGCCACTTAGGTTGACTAATTTGATAACAATTTAAGACAAAGAAAACCTAAAAATCTTCAACCTTTTTTTTTTTGTCTGGGAAAATTATTAATCAAACAATTTATCAGTAATTGTAACAATTGTGTCTATTCGTTTTCTTTTTATCCATAACAGTATTTGACTAACATACATATATTTTTCTCATTTTCCACTTAAAGATCCAGAGACTCTGGCCCTTATGGAAGCAGTTAACGCACACACATCCTCTGCCCACACGCAGCGTCTGACACAGAAGATTGAAAGACGCATTAAAGTGAGCAATCACCGCCAAACAACACCCTTGCAAAGGTCACGTCAGCGTCATCATCCTAATCACTGAAAGCCATCGCTTTCCATGATTTAGGGTTGCAGTAAAAGCATCATAACCCACCCAGCCACATCCCTGCCCATAAACGTATCCATGGCAACAGAGACATTGCGCTGCCCTCTGCCGATGCATCTTTGGGATTCTCTGCGCGTCGCTGCAGGGTGACAAGTCAGGCGTAAAGAGTCGATTTAGCTGCGGCATTGGGGAGGCTCGCACATTAGCAGAAAGGAAATAGGAGCCAGCAAATACTTAGTGGGTGATTGGCTCCGCAATAACAGAACACCCGCTTTGGCAGCTCGTCAAGCGGTGCTATACGGATGCCATTACAAACAGGGGGCCATTAGCAGGCACCAAGGCTTTGTGAGGCGTGTCGTCTGTTCATGCCTTTAGCCCCCCGTGCTTTTTTAAGACAAACCTTACAGAGAGCCAGACATACATACATACATACATAGATCCATAGATAAGGCATTTATGAAACATGCACCACTTAAATAAAATTTCATGTAACAAGGTAAAACATCTGGTGCACATCTCTCTGAAGGCCTAGTTACAACAGACCCGTCTGCAAAATAAAGCAATTTGGGTCAAAACATGGCACACTGTGTAGCCACAGTGCCTCAGAGGATGAGACCCAGAACTGGGTACTGAGTTAGGAGCAAAACCGTCCTGTTTGCTTTTAATAAAAGCATAGTTTCACACTGTTCTTTCATGCAGAGGTGCAAAAAATTCTACCCATATGCAGGGTTTAATATCACCTAATAGCGTGTTTTGAGCAGATTTTCTTGCCACAAGATTTTTAAAGAGATGCACACCCATCGTAAAAGCTTCTCTTTGCTGAAGGCAGTGCTAGAGACTGGAGCGGCATAATAATGACTTCCTCACTGTAGGAAAATGTGCTTTGTGATTTTTTTTTTTTTTTTTTATGCTTCGTGCAGTGTTTAGGAACAGTACATGCTGTATGTAAGAAGTTAGATCTGCACACTATTAATAGGCATTTAAAAGATAACTGAAGCAAAACGGCAGCGATAACATATTTTTTAGGTGCACTGCCGTTTCCTCTTTATTCTTCTTTGTGTTGTGTGGTGAAAGACCGGTCAGATAGCACCCAGATGTCATCATATCAAAACTCTACACAGGCACTAGGAATTTAAAAAAGCACATTTATACCCCAAGGTCACGTTACCAGTCATACATTTTTAAAAAAGATCTGACACAGAAGTCTGTTAATACCTTGATTTAGAGCAACATTTTCATGGTTTCACTCATGGTTTTATTTGTTACCTTCTCAGTATTTTTATTCTGTTATATTTAACTGGATTGTTCTTGATAACTGAAGCAATTAGTAGCTGCTATTTACAGAATAGGAGACAAGAAATTGGGTAATTACGCAGATTTTTCATCAGCTAGAGGTGAAAGCATGTATTTGATATACCTGACACATTTTGGGATTGTGTCCATTGTAAACAGAAAGTTAAAGAGAATACAACCCAAAAGAGAGAAACATTACCTTTATGTGCTCTTTGATTTATGCTTTCCCGCACAGTCAAAGTGAAGGCAAAAGCAGTTTTTTCAACTAGTTTGTGTCTGCATGCACACCGCATTTGTCATGCTGCACACACGGTTTGTTGAAACAAAAGTCTCCTGGTGGTTTTCCTCTTTTAAAAAACACCATATGTGTGGGCAGCTCATGAGAAAATAAGCCTCACAGACATGTGAAAAGCCCCCAAAGCCCCCTTCCACAGCGGATTTACTCTCACACTCTAATCCACTGATATTACAGAAGATCCATTAGGGCACTATATAAAACAAGGGTAGATTCTCCATATTAAAGGACTTTATTAAAGGACCAGCAGCAACACAAAACATGATTTGGGCATCCCAATTGTTTTGTTAATCTATCTACAAACATCCAAGTAAAAGTCTTGATTTTATTATAGAGACAGACTATACTGCGCTTCGCCAGTTTGGTCTTTGTTGGAGGGGGCCATATTCAGAAGAGATGAAGACATGAATGCATAGATGAACACATCTGGAAATTAGTGATACGTAGCACATAAATAAAACACCAGTACTAGATTGTTGCAGAGATAATCGCAACTGAGGCTAACTGTCAGATAATTGTATTAAAAGTGAACCAGAAAGCACCAACATCACAATTGTGGCTAAGAGGTCCGGTTCAGTAGTGACTCGGTGTAGCTGGCAGCTGGCAGTCAAACACATCTCTGCTCCTAAATATGCATGACTTCTTGTCTCACTAAAATTTAAACTGGTGAGTGGAAGAACCTGTTATAAAAGGGGGAAATTGGCTGTAGACCAGGGTGTGTTTGACTCTGGTCTATATTTACAGATTTAATGAAACTGAATCACTTTAGTTTTGGATTGTGTATAAATCTTATTGTCTGATTGTCAATGCCAACGCTCAAACCTGTATCTTAATATATAATATATAAATCAAGAGATCAGGCTGTGCTATTGTTAAGATTTCACATAAAGAAAAGTATTTAGTGGGACTTCAGTTTGGCATTTGTACCTGAAACTGGTTTACTCCTCCAATAATCCTGTGTTACAAAAGCTTTAGCAAAGCAAAGGTTGGTACAACAAAACCTTTTTTGGGAGTTACCCAAGGTGACTACAATTGCGTTCATGAGTAGAGTTCTGCAATTTAAGGCGCAGCCTCCACTAAATAATATGTGTTATGTAAAATTACTTGCCTGTCCAGGCCACTGTGCCTCCTCTACCACCCACGAGATGGTGCACTAACACCCCAGGAGGGTTTTCTGATTTTTTTATTTTATTTTTTTTTACACATATAAGTATTTTACTTTCACAGTCCCGCAGGCACCCTCACTGACTGGCATCTCATTAGGAGAGCAGAGCGCCATGCTTGCGTGTTCGCCACCAGACAGGCCACGCCACAGGCTGCATGCTAATTGCGGAGGCGTAGCCAGCATGAGACGACCTTGTGTGGCATAAGAGGAAGGAGGCAGGGAAAGCGGTTTTGTTTAGCGTCTGGTGGGCAGGGGGCTCTCCTCCACAAAGCGCTCTCGTCCTGACCTTGGATGGTAAAGTCAGCCAAGTCTGGCCACTAGCTGGAGTAAGATCATAAAGTGGAAATCTCATTAAAAAAATATGAAGTAGTGTAGTGGTGTAATGTACGCTGGTAAGCACTTTACATCGCATACTGTTATAAAGCAGCATGTAATGAGCAAAGCATCTTTGTGAGTGACACTGTTCTGACATTAATTTGCTGCTTATCATAGCTTTACTATAGTTTCAAAGCACAGACTTTTATCCTCACGCGACAACTTATTAGGTTTAAGGCTTCAAGTAAAAGTCATACTCAAAATGCATTCTGACAGTAATTTAGCACATCTTGGCAGTGATATATGTGGTTCCACCTTTTGTGACATTAATTTACAACACGTCTCAGCGGTATTGTGGTGTTGAGGTTTGGGTCATTTTTACAAAGGTTGTGTAATTTCCATTGAACATGAAAGCATGAAAGCAGTTTTATAAACTCTGAATCTCAGTGCATGTGAGACTGTACAGACAGCATTTTTTTTCCCTCCAGGTGATAGATGTGGACTTCCTGTGACTTGTGTACTTCAAATGCTGAACCCTGTCTGGGGCTGTATCTGTAATTTCATCATAACCTCTCCAGTCCAATAACACGACCTTTTGTCAGCACAATCAATCTCGGCGCTCACATCTGACAGGTTTTCTCAAGCAGCTAAACTGTGCAGTCCTCAGATTAAGTTTCAATCAATGGCCTAACACGTAAACACTTACTTGGGCGAAAAGTGAGATGGAGAGTGGAGAGTCTGTGTGTAACTGTCTAAAAAAGGTCAAATATGGTTTTATACAGCATCCCCGGGAAAGTAATAACTATCCTGCTGGAGGAAAAAATGGTTTCGTATCTTTCTACTGCTTGAAATTTAATTTAGCCCCTGCAAATAAAGAATATAAAGTATGTGTTGTGTGTGAGAGAGAGACATAAAGACACAAAGAGAGAGAGAGAGAGAGGGAGGCGAGGTAGCTTGCCTGTTTTAGTGCCATTAGTTCTTCCCTGCCACTCATTGATAAAGAGGTGCTGCCATCAGCCAAACCAGCCATCTCCTTCAGTCCTCATTAAAATGTCGTCATATTAAAAAATCATTTCAGGCCTTTGCTGATGAGCGTTTTATTGCCTTCATGAAAATGTTCTCACTTCAGAGTCAACGGGAGAGAGAAAGCCTTCAGTGAGTAATGAAAACGGGGAGGGAGCAGAGAAAGAAAGAGGAACGACAGAGTAGATAAGGGTGATTTGTTGCATATTTGGGAGGACGGTTTTGATTTTTAGGCTATTAATAATTTCTTCATTTAGTCGCTCCACATAAACATCAAGTATACAGTATACTGTGTGCATGATTTGCAAAAAAAACTGCACAAATTAATTTTTTTAAAGTGAGCTAAACAGAGTTTAAACAAGTGTGGCTCCATGTAATGCAGCACTGACGGATGTGAGGTAGAATAGAGTGGTGATTTCCAATCACTGGTGTAGACTGGGGGGTGATTTTGCAACACCTAGGGTGTACATAGACAAATTAGCTTGACTAATCTTATAATTTAACTCAAGACTTTAGTAGAGCTGTGCATGTTTGAGAAGAAAAGTTAACCATTAAGTTAAAATGATGCATAATGAGCGGTCAAAATAAATAATTTAAAAAGAAATTAATAATAAGAAAGTTTTTATTAAAAAAAAACATTAAAATAGCTCAAGAGTATGAGGAATAGTTCACAGTTAACTGATAGTATGAAAACTTTTGATTTTGTAAGTTAACAGTAAACTAATGAAACTGTTAGCTAAACATGCTTTTAAAATAGCTTACTAAGTTACTAATGAAAAGTTGGACTTATTAGCTAAAAGTATTTCTAGCAGCTAAAATTGTAAAATGAAATCATAACCATTGGAAAATGTTCACTAAAAAAGATTGAATGCGGTCATTAAACATAATAATTAGCTGTTAAAGGGATTAGAGAGCATAACATGTAGTAGACAATAAATAAATAAGAAGTAGAAGTAGACCAAATCCAAGTTCAAATGAACCCATTTGTGCATAATATATGTATTGCAGGGTTTTGTGAGCCAATCCCACAACGTTTTGGGGTAGGCACTGGATTGTAGTGTCAACGTTAACAAATCTAACAAATTTTCTTGGCATCAGAAGATCATTCATCACGTCTTAATAACTTGTCATTAACAAATTACTTTTAGAATAAGATTCAGATTTTTTTTTAGAATGGCTGTGCACTGATGAGTGTCACTGTCACTTTAAATGTTAAGCATTGATTATACTTGCAAATATGGAGAAACGATGCCGGAGCAGTCCTTACTGTTACACCTCCTTGAATTCCACTTGAAGTCTGCTACCTGGGGTGCATGCACGTTAATGGATTTTAAACTAAAGCTACCACATCACAAAAAATTCTCAAGCAGTTACCATCAGAAACACTAGTTGGTTGAACATATTACTCTTATTTTAATAATGCACAATGGCTTCTTTCTGTTCACAAATGATGCAATGCTGCTGCCCAGGGTGCAGCCCTGAAAATGGGTCGCTCACCATTTATGAATAGGTGGAAAGGAAACAGATGACAGCCATGCTAGCCACTGCTGTTTTTCCAGTGCATTAGTATAAAAAAAGAAGAGCGGGGAAAAAAGGAGCAGCTGTATTCCGGCTTTGTCAGAGTAAAATGGCAAGAACCAAGAGACAGAGGCCAGGAGCAACCATAGTTCACCAGGCTAGCACTGCTAAAGTTAGCCAAACTCTGCAAACTAATGTGAGTGTGTTTGCAACATTGTGCATGGTACAAAGTGCTGCAGAACTCAGCAACATTTGATTAGCGGTTGCATGGGAAATATTTTTTTAACCACTGTTTAACTTTTTCTATTTAAAATTGACTCAGTTTTAAATGTTTTCTGCAGGGTTTTCTATTTTCTGTCTGTGAAAAGGACTAAACAAATGGTTGCCAGGAGCTTAGTGTTGACCAGAATAGAAATTTTCTCCTTTCAAAATTCATTCAGTTCAGTTTATTCGTACAGCCAAATATCACATATAGAGGTTCGAAGGGCTTCCAGCTATAAAAACCTATTAAAGTACATAAAATATTTAAACAACTAAGCAACATAGCAGAAATACATGCATATACATCCACGCCCACAAATATAAAACTAAATAATACAAAAATAATACAAATTATTCTGCACATCTTCCCCAATATATTGAAGTTTTGTTTGGTTAAGCAGTGTTATTTTTTACCCCCTTCACACACTGATGTGCCAGGTCATCCTTTAAGATAGGACCCAGGTGAATCCTGCCTCGGCTTTGGCAAAAGCATTAACAATGCAACAATGCTACAATGTAACAGCTATCTCAAAAGCTTGTGCTTAGTATAGCATTTTGATGTATCAAACCAAAGTTAAAACAATTACACTAATAGCCTAAAATATTAGCATGTTCTTATAGCCGGAATAAATTGGTAAAAATCAGATTAGTCGACTTTTCCCTGAAGTTTAGTGTCCGCGCTACGTTTTATTTTTGAGTAATAAAAGCACAACACACTGCATTCTAACCTTATCTTTTATCCTGGGGGTCTTTATTCATTTCATTTTTTCCTATATGCTCTCATTAATTGGCATCCTCCAAAGCAGTGCAACACATATCAACAGAAAAACACCAACACCTTTCAACTTCTCAGGTCAGCCGGATGTTGCAGCGAGCAAAAAGCTAATCTTCTACTCGCTTCCAAAATGCTTCCACAAGCACTTTTTATCGTAGAAACGTGAAATGGAAAAAGCAATCTTCTAATGCCCCTGCAGTGGAAAAAAACAGCTCCAGCAGAAACTTAGAGGCTATTAGCTGTAGTATAAAGGTCACTAACGAGGGAATTTCACACATGCACACTTTAACGATAATCTAATGAAAGTCCCGCTCTCCTAATGACCTGATCTGGACCTTTAGTTGGTTTATATAAAGCCGAAAAAGGCTCGCCTGTTGTAAAAGCAAGCTCTCTAATGAAAGTCGTCGTCACAAAACATAAAAGGTGCAAGAAAGGATTAAACGAACACAATCGCTCATTATCTCAGGGACAACTTTAGCTTTTATTGCTTGCATTTTTCATCTTATTCTCATCTTTTCACAGATTCCATTTTTTTTTGAGGTTTTTTTTTTTTTTGCTGCTTTGTCGTTCACATAATGAAAAGCCATGCAGCAGAAGCTTGCGTGCATATCCTGATGGGTTGATGTGTGGCGGCTGCACCACACATCAACCAAGATGTAAATTTAATACCACCATATGCTGATGTTTCCCTGCACCAGTGTTGATTAAATGATTCGGCTTTATCTGATGAAGAAGTAAAGTTTTCGCATCATTTGTCATGTTGCGGTGCGCTATCTGTCTCCTCCTGCTAATCAAATTTCTGTTCAAAGTGGAGCAAAAATAACAACATTAGCAGACTGTAGATGCTGAGCTCTTTTCCTTGAGCTGTGTGTTTTGCTTATGAGATATTTTAATTGTAAATAGAAAAAGGAATGCACCAGACTTTATCAATGCAAGAAAGCATAAATTATAAGAGGAAATTAAACTAAATTCATTTGCAGAGAACCAACTAAGACTGAGCCCACAAACAAACAGTTCGTAGTGCATTAGCTTCCCAGCAGAATATACACAGAATTACTTGATTGGCCTCAAGGGATGTAATATCTACGCTTTAATTTCAGATACCAAGTGAGCATATCCTGTTACAAGCCATTACAAGGCTTTAATGCCAGGCGCCGTGTTGGGGACGGCGTTTGTTATGCTCTCATTTTATATCCTCACTTGTTAGGTTTTAGCTCTGTTTGAGATGCGATGAAAAGATTTCTGCTATTTGGGTTACAGCTAGGCTTTCTTGTCTTGCAAAATTTACTCCCATGATTAAAAATATTCAGTTGGAAATAACTTCACTGCTTAATTCTCTTCTCTAAAGGCTGCTTCAGAATAAGCAGTAAAATGAGAGACACAAAGTAGATGTAACTAATTGCCTTCCCCCTCTGGGTGTGGAGTGCAATACACTATTTTGGATGATTTTTTTTTTTTTCACCATGTACACTCCACTGTGGCTGCTGGACAGGAACATTCATTTCTTCCTCTGGCTCTGGGCTCGTGCTCATACCCTCGCCAGTTAGAGAGTTACTTGTGGCTCAAGTTTTGCAATTTTCATACCGGCGGAAGTTGCCAAAGCATTGTGAGGTCATTAGTCATCTCACAACCTACTGGTTTCTGGACAGAAACCGAATACATAATGAAACATGCCAATCAATAGAAATAAAGCAGTAAAATAAAATAAAAACACTCAAAGTCTTGTAGATTTCACCAAAAAAAATCAATACCTGCCTGTTGCCTACTAAAAGCATACAATACGGATTGAAGAATATCATGTTTGGAGGGATGGTGTTCATTTATGACATCCTCATTTCATATTCTTGCCAGTTGGGCATGCCTCAGTTTTGAGGTGTAATATAGCCCTGCCAAATCAGCGGTAGCCCCATTACTCATCCCCCTCTGTGCTGTCTCCTGGCTTGTGCTCTGGCGCTAATGCAGATTACAGGGATATATGAGGGCTATTTTGTTCGCTGCAGGGTGGAAACGATCACAGGCAACCCTCATCCCTCTCTGATGCACGACTCTACATCTGTTCCCCCCACGAAAGCCTATCTGGAGATCCATCAGAGCCAAGCCCTTATCAGATCTGAGGCTGCTACATCTATTGCACATCAATTATAAATGCCACGTATAAAAAAATTGGGTCACTCTATCAACACTTGCTCCCGATCCTCAGAGACATTGTTTAGTTAAGTGATTAGTGGCTTGACTTTAGATACAGTTTGTGCATGTTAAATGGTCCATTTATGATACACGAGCATATAGATGCAATGGCCTCCAGTGAAGGAGAATAATGTTACGACTAATAATGGTTATGCCGTAATGATAATGTGGCTGAAACTTTCTTTGTGCACGGGGAAATAGGAAGGGGAAATTAATCAGAGAGAACCACACTTTTTCCGTCAACTTTCAGATCCTCAGCGGATCGAGTTTGTGGGATTTGCGCAGGTGGAAATCCACACAGGTGTGAAATGCATGCATCATAATCGATAAATCCATTTTTCTCTTGCTGCAAGACAATCCGAAGTGATGAATGAGCCAAGCTGCATTATTCAAAGCTGAAAATCACTCGCAACTTAAATTTATTTCCAACTTGCTCCCTGACAGAGAACACAGACATATTATTCAAATTTCTATCTATTCTGTGACCAGGACACGTTCAAAAACCACACGTTTAATCTTTATGCAAGTCTCCCCTCATCTGTTGGGTAAATAGACCATTCATCATATTATTGGGCTTTTACAGCTTGACTGTTTGACTGATCTGTCTCTCAAACAGCTCCTCTCCCTGGCAGACCAATCAATCATTTTTCAATGAAGATGTCACAGCTCATTGTGTGAAGAGTTATCCTAAACAATTCTCCTCGCCTCTTAGATGATAAATTAAAAGTAAACTGTTTATTTTTGGCCATCGGGATGGTCAGTCCTCGCAGACATGTATGAACAAAACATGTAGGCGCTCTAAACTTTTGAGCAAAACATAAAGTTTTATCGATACGCTTTATGCCTTGTTGAAATCTCCCACTTTTTACTTCAGTGGAGGTGTTAGCAGGTGCAGAAACGTCGACGTGTGTGTGCTTGCTATTAACTTTTCATTAAGCACTGTAAACTGCACAAGTCATCACCAAGAGGTTCCTACTTGGCATAATTGGTTTGTGGTTAATGCCTGTTTGTGTCAGTGGGTCTGTAAAAATCACAGTTTTAGCTCTTTCTCAGGGAGAAGCACTTTTTAAAGATTTACAGCTTTTTCAGACTGGCAGCTGAAAGCACACACGCACAACTCATAAAACTTCTTCCAGGGTGCACATTTGTCATTGCAGCTACTCATAATGATCTCTAATTTAATAATTAAAACCTTACAATTGACTTATTAAAAGACCAAACAGCTGCAGTGCATTAATAAGGATTTCACTGTTCAGGATGAGTTCTTGTTTGAGCGCACCTCTCATCTCCACTCTTCTTCTTTCTCTTCTGTTTCTGTGCCAGGGTCCTTCAGGATTTCATGCAGAGACCTGCGAATGAGCACTGACGTCTACCTTCATCTGAGTGTAGATGAAAGATGCAGGGAATCACATATGGTTCCACACACGTACACCAACACAGACGCTCGTCATACTTCCCTTTGTTTTACTAATGAAAATCTTTTCCATCGCTGTCATCTGCTGCAAGACTGCGATTGAAGATAAAAGAATATTAACCACATAAACCTGTAATATACCTATGAAACTATTAACAACTTCATGTTACATGAGTGATGCATTTTAGTGTTTTTGCTGGTTGGCATGAGAAAGTTTTTAAAGTGGGGGTAATTTGATGAAACACCATATTTTAAATGATAAGGGAATGACATGAAATGTAATGAAGTAAAAATATAAATTAGAACAAAAGAAAGACAGTCAGTTCACCTTCAAATACATTAAATAAATAATAGATTTTAGCTTGAATTCCCTGGATAACACTCTTTTAGTCAAAGACTGTATAAGAAGATAAACTCATAGGCAAATGAGCCTACTTGTCACTAGCTCTATGACCTCAGTAAATGTTTTCCTGGTGGCTTAACCCTAACTTCAACACTTATTTCATTCAGCATGATGTTCACATTATAAATTGTGGTTCAAAGTGAAACAGACATCAAATAAAGCAAGGTAAGTTTTTAAGTTCAACTTTTGGTTTCAAAAAGCCAAGATAATAAGAATGTATACTTTATTGATCCCCGTGGGGAAATTCATCTCTGCATTTAACCCACTCAGTGAAGCAGTGAGCAGCCACCAATCTAGCGACCGGGGAGCAGTATGTAGGGATGGTACCTTGCTCAGGGGCACCTCAGGGTAGCCGTTCAGTGGTTTCGAACCCCTGACCTTCTGATCATGGGGCCACCACTCTACCTACTTAGCTATCGCTGCCCTGACGAACAAAATGGGATTTCATATATAAACAAGCAGTGTCACAGTAGTCACGTCCATCTTTTATATACAGTCTATAGATAATTCACTTACACTTTGATTCCTTTGGTTGCAAAACATCTAACCAGCATATAGAAGCCTGCATATGAATCCTTGCAATCAATTGAATTTTTTTCACTAATTTGAACAGCACCATTACTGGCCATTAAAAAATGTCAAATCACATACATTGTAGTCTCGATTATCAAATGCAGTCTTTGTGGTTTCCATAGAAAGCCAAAGTCTTTCTACGGATTATTAAGAAAAAATTTAATCAGTTTTCTCGCTCCTCACGGATCATCCACGAGGTCCTTCCTCAGTTCGTCAGCCCTCCTCCACCACCCTACCCTCAGTGCACCTACGTTGCATTATTAAACTTGAATAAGATCATTAGCATACAAAGCAGGAAACCCACCGCCGTGGAGTCATACATATTTATCTGCCTGACTTGTGCATGCATACACTCGTACTGTAAGCCCTTTTGCAACCAAGGGAGAGTGGTTTTCTACTGCAAGAGGGCTGCGAACAGAGACTGTGAAGTGGATATTAATAGGAGCATGTCTAGTTTTAAAAAGCAGATATCTATTTGTGAAACATCTAAAGAAACACAGGCTTTCATTTGAAATACACATTAAACCATGTGCGGCTGCCTGGAGAAAAATGTGTGCATTTGGAAGCAGAGCAGATGGAGTTTGGTTAGGTTCATCAGAGCAGCTTCCAGCATATCAAATATAGTTTACACACAGAGGAATTTCTGAATCTAGTAATGCCTGCAGTACATAGTCATCTGCTGCACACAGAAGCACATAATCAAACAGAAAGAAAGACAAACAGAGAGCATGGCCTTCTGAATACCTATCAACTGTGGATTACCTCTGCCTTCTAAATGATTCTTCTTGTTGCTTTCCTTGTATCATCCCTTTGCAAAATTAACTTTCTCCTCGCCCACCCTCCCTGTGTTTTACCCACTTGTAAATCACTTTTCCTCCTTTTCCTCATCCTTCCAGCTGAGAGAACAACCTATCTCCTTTTTTGGCTACGTGAAGTTCCTTTTTAATACGCTTCCCTCCTTCCTTCCTTCTTTCTCCTTCCTCCTGTGAGATTGCTGTTGTGTCTTATGGCTTTTTATTCCTACGTGATGGTAGATGGGTTCATGTAGGAGTAGAAGCCACTAAACACGCGGCGAGTGCTCAACACGCTGGCCAACACATGCAGCGAGCTTCCTGTGGATATGACAGCTGCCATGTTCACATCAATGTCCTGCCTATTATCAAGAATGTACACACACATTATAAATAGAACAAGGGTGATCCCTGCCGAGAGTGTTTACCACTCTGGATAAAAGTTTTAGTGGGGGAAAAATCGAAAATTAAACAGCTAATTGCAAACAATTAAGCAGAACGCTAAGGGCTGACGAGTCAATCTTTGGTTGTGAACAGACCTACTTTTCCCACCTGCATGCTGGCACGTGCCCTGAATTTCAAACTCATTCCTGCATTCCTATGCCCCGGGGTCATTGTGCCGAGTTCTCGAAATAGAGATGAGGATGGAAAAATAAGTGAAACAATGTGCAGAGGTAGGTCATCAATATTCTTTGGTAACGTACGTGATGTAGTCTGTTTTCTCCTTTGAATGCAAATAAATGCTGTACACGAAAAGCTGTTACAGGCTGCTGTATTTAAATACGTTTTACATCAGGTCTAACATGATTTGCATTTTACTTAATGGTATAAAGTGCCATGAGAGGAAGGTGTGAGTTGGCACTATATACACGTAAATTAATTTAACTTCTAATTGAAAAAGGCTTCAGTTTAAAATAGTTTATTGCCATCCAAGTAAAACTGTGAGGCTGTGAAGTTGTACTTTGGCAAAGAACATTTAAAGTTGTTATAGTGATTTTTATTGATGTAAGTGAAATAACCTTTAAATACACAAAAAGTCAATACCCAAAACCGAACCTAACAAAGCAAAAAAACATTATTTTTTTTTAAGTTAAATGATATTATTACTGTACTAATTAAAACTGCATCTGTGTGGGCTGTAACCCCCTCATCAGTAATGAAGGTGCCTTATATATAATTAAAATAGATGGGATTATAGTAAATATAATAAATGTAATATTCCTAACTTTTAAAGTTTTATATTATTTAATCCTCTAGGTTAAACTTGAGTTAAATGAAAATACTTTTGATTAATTCTACATAATCCTTCCACAATCAAACACATTTTTCTACATTTGTTTTCTTCTTCTTAGATTACTAAAGAACTTTTGACTATAGATTAGTAGGTTACTTTAAAACTCAAGTAAAACACATTTTTAAAAATAATATGATCTAATGAAACAAGGCCATAAGGTTTGAAAATAGCTTGCTATTATCTTTCCTCTTTGGACTGATGTTTTAAATCCTTTTATGTGTCCTTAGAAGGGTTTTCCGCTTGTGTAAACGTTAGTTGTGACTAAGGGTTTGGGTTATCTGCAGAAGGTTGTGACAGACTGAGATTTTAGAATTTATAGCAGTTGTCTCTTTTAAAATTATTGGCAATTACGGGTAAAACAGTTGTTCTTTTTTTGTATGTTTCTTTTGTTTTTAATAAATCCAGTTCCCTTTAATTAAAAAAAACAAACATTTTCTTAGTTGGTTCATCTTTATTTTAGCTCATCCTGACATTTGGTAATTAACAGGTAAATGGTACTGAGATGAGAATGTCATTCGTTTTGAAGCTCATGAGCCAAAGTATTTTTTTAAAAAGTTTGCTCTTGACTAAGTAATAGAGCTAAATGAGAAATCAGAGGATCACCAAAGTAATTACAGTTCAGCTCGAGGGGGTCTCAAACGTCTACACCAAAATTCCCATCCATCATGTAGAAGTTGAAGCATATTTCGAAAAACCATAAAAGTTAAGTAATTTACGGCACCGGAGGAGAAGTAATAAGACTCCCAATGTTAGGATTCTCCATCTGAGAACCATAAACCATGAATGAAACTCAAGTCTGGACTCAATGACATCACCATCTGTAGTTTGACATAGGTAGCATGGTTGAAAACTTGAGGAGTTCTTACCACGAACACATTCTGATACATTGTATCAGAGCCCACCTCTCTTTGTGAGGGTGTATTTCTTTAAATCGAACCCCTTTAAACTCTTAAGCATCAGCGTGAAAACAGTGACTCAGCTCAGTGTGAACCCCTTGTCTGCTCACAAATTAGGTCCAAATTTTCACCAGCTCAAAATGGCTAATAATGGCATTTATCAGCGGTAACTTTCTGCCTGAGCTGAACTCAGTGTCAACCAATTAAGCAAGAAATTCAAATTATCCTGCTGCTGGGTCCAGTAGGGTGCTGTGGGGGCTTGGGTTTAAATGTCAACCTTCTGTTTGTATTTGCTGTGCAATGAGCTGTTCTCATTCAGTCTCCCCCTGGACAGAATCTGAATAAAACCCAAATGGGTTGTTGCTGAGAACCCCAAAAAATAATGAATTATTAATCCCACGATATTACAAGATTTTGGAAGACGCTTGCAACTGTGTGACATTACTCCAGCACCAATAAAGGGGCCGATAATTATTCAAGATGAAATTGTAATAGAGGAGGTCTGCAGAGGTTTAATGATTTATTTAAGACTGTACGTTGTTGTGATCTAATATTCAGTGGGTGGGTTGGGAAGTTTCTTTTGCTTGCATTATCAGTGTAATTTATTTTTCAGGTTCCCACTCCTACATTGGCTTTTTCTCTTACTTTACAGAGACATGAGGAGGTTTGAGAGAATAGTAGAGGGGAGACTGAGGGGGGGTTGAGAGAGGATTTGATCCTAGACCAGCGGGGGGTCATGGGAATGTAAAGGTGGGAATCAACCATCCTGGCATCTATGGGAAAGAGTCTGCATTATTTAAAACACCACTGGCACATGCAGGGGAAGTTGTGTTTGAATAGATTGCTGCCATTCTTTGTTTCGCCTAAGGGTGTGTATGTCTTTTCCTGCAATGCTCAGTTACGACTGCGCTGCCGTGCAGACCCCAGCTTTCCAAAAATGTCAAAATGATCAGAGAAATAAGACGGCACGGCCTAATTTTCATTGTGACAGCCGTGCATTTTACTTTAAATTATGCAAATGCTTTCATATGTCCTATACAAGGTCACATAATCCCCAGTTTCAGGTAAAAACATGAAAATCATCCACGACAGCATAATGGGGTTTTCATCTGACAGCTGCAATAATATAGTGCGTTTGTGTACAGTAGGTGTTATGTACGAGTGTTGTTCTACTTTATCAACACCCCCCTCAGGCTACACTTTGATTTTCCTGTAATAAATAATGCTCTTTTGTGTTCTGTGCTTCATTTGTTCCCTGTTGTAACCTCAGTGCTGCTCAATAAATTATGAATCACGCCAGTTCAACCTGCCGCATATCTCTCGTTTCATTTGTCTGTCGTGCTCTTTTTGTTTTTCTGTGTTGTTTTGGAAATTGTGCACAATCTCAGCCCAAATCTACACACAAACACGCATTAGATCCTTCGTGTGTCAAGCTTCTGGAGAGCTCTTTTCTATTAAGATGGGATGATTTAACTCCTAATTTCTTACTGGATTCGCTAAAAGCTTGACTCAAGACTACTTTAAGTCCACAATTGCCCAACAATGAGCTGTAGTAATCAGGAGCACATTAGTAGCACATTTAACTGTACATATGCTTCAATAATTGGTTTAATGATAGATATGAGGTATGGAAATGCTCAATAAAGAGCCAGTAAGTGCCATTTAATCAGCATATTACTGCCATAATTGCTTGTGTTGTTTAACAGAGTATGTTAAAGCTGCTTTAAGGCACAAAATTGCCATATATATGTATAACACCACAACTGCATTAAAAAAATAAAGATGTCATTTTTGCTGCACCATGTTATCACACAAAGTTCTCTAACAGCAGGCGAGCTGAAAGATTGTTTAGGGGTAACTGTTATGCAGAGGATGAATTGCAGAGGCACAGCGTGATTCTTTCATTTTCTTTTCTCAGAGATTTTGGGCTGCAAAGCTTGCCTACACACACCAGCTGGCTGTTGTCTGGGGGAATCGCCTCAGCCATCTTTTTTCTGATGAAATCAGAGGAAATCCACAAGCAGCCCAAGGCGGACCACACATCCTTCTCTCTCTTCCCCCCCCACCCCCACCCCTTTTACTCCTTCACTATTCAATAATTCTCAGTGATAGGCCTTCCCTTTGAGCACTGGCACCACTCCTCATTCCAATTAGTGAAAGGCAAAGAGGCCCCCTTGTTTGTCGGCACGCAAGCAGTAATTGGATAATCCCCGAAATTTGGGAGAGTGCACAAAAGGGAATCTGTAATTAAAACAGAAAATCTGTCAAATATTGACACAGATGAGTCCTGCAAAGTATAGATACTGAGGATGAGTCAACATTATCGAACAAGTTTTTAGAATCCCACAGTTTTATGCACAGGGGCAAAATATGACATTTTGTCATAGCGTTTAGATCCGAGAATAAAATGGCTTATGAATAAAACCCATCAGATTTTTTTTTAATTAATAAACTTTTGCATAATCTTTTTGTTTAATTGGCTTTAAATCCTCAAGCGACATGTCTCCTCATGTTCACTGACATGAGCTCATTGGGTTTAGCAGGTGGACTCAGTGAGGGAGGAGATCTGAAGAGACTCACATTCAGCAGATTTTTAAGAGTTTCATGAAAAGAGCAAGTGTTGCACTGTCTGTCACTTTCTGCAGGTATCCACAGTTTTCAAAATGTGACGGCCACATGAGAAAAAAACTCCCAACATAGTAGAAATTATTCTTTCAAGACTAATGGTAGTAATGGTGTTACAAGGAGGTATATAATGAGCCTTCTAAATAAAAATGTTTGCATCCCTTTACAGATACAAAGTCATCTACTGCTCAATTTTATATACTTATACCACACAGTGCCATAGTTTTGGGTGTATAAGTGCAATCACACCGACAAATAGAGCTACTATTTGCTCATTTTGCTATGAGCATGATTCAGAATAGATTTCCAGCACATCACTTAATGAGTAACCAAATCTAATAGACAGTTTAATACATAATACTGCAAAGAGTTAATTTTTCCTCTGCTGTAGCCATTAGGTAGGCATTTAGTGTGACTCCATTTGAAGGCATGGAGATACTTGATCAGCATTAAGAAAATAGCGTCATCCCAAAGCCCATTTATACCCTCAATACATACTTTTGTCTTTCACATTGCTGTAACACGTTCATGAAGGACACGACCATGGAGGATGATGCGACAATGAAAAGAGGGAAACTCTGATAATATAAACACACAGCAGATATCGATAAAAATGGCAAACGGGTGGAAACACAGCTAACATAATGTCTCAAAAGGAAGTAAAACTAAACACAAAACACAAGAGACAAAAGATTACCTAAATTAAAAGTAACAAGACACAGAAACACGAGGGAGGCGGGATTACACAGGAACTCAAAAACTTGTTATGACCCAGAAAATAACCATGAACAGAACTAGATGTAAAACTAAAACCTCAAAATATAAATATATAAGAAACTAACCAGGAAATGCTGGTATAAGTTATATACTCAAAATTAAAACGATTCAAGCAACTACACAACTCAAAACCCTGCAACCAAGACCCAGTGACCAGACACAGATGCTGCAAATCCAGGGATTAAAAAAATGCTTAAATCGTGATAAATGCAGTCAGACATGGATCAAGATGTAAGAAAGAGCAAAGAAAGGACAGGAGAAAACAGCAAGATAGTATTTTCAAAGGTAAAGATTGCTCAGTTTATAAATTGGAAATTTGGTACTTAGTTTAAGTTATTAATTCTCCTTGATTTGTTCATGAGATATTGTACATTTACAAACAAATAGTACAAAGTTTAGTGCAGACTGAAATGATTAGTTTACAAAACTGTGGTGAAATTTACAGTCTTGCTTTTCACGTTCCTTAACACATTGTTTCATGTCCCTGAAAAGTTACTGTTCTTTCAGCTCTTGTATATACCAATTCATGTCCATATAATATGAAAGACAAAAAAAAAGTAAAGTATGGTCAAATGGTGACGGTATAATTGTGTATAATGACGCTTTTTGTGGCAGATGTTGGTGCTTATGGTTGGCACATCTTTAAAAGCTCTGTTTCTTGGTTGCCTTGGTCACACCTTTCCATTTTCTCTACACACGAAATAGCCTATACTTCCTTTTGAGATACATCGCTTTCTAATTCACTGACATAAAAAAAAATTCTGCAATTTGTGTCCATGAACACGAAATATTTGTTCTTTTTCGTCAGGCTGGAGTCGATCACCGACTTGGCTGTAGTCCTTTGAGTATTCTACTTGGTTTTATGGTGATTTGATGTGTTTTCATTTCAGCTAGTGAGTTATCAGTCAGTGGGTTTCATCATGTTTGAAACACTGACAGTTTTGTGCGGTGTTTCCACCTGAACTCAAGCGATGGACTGACCAGAGGACCAGCATTGCAATACATGGAGTCATGCAGCTAAAATGGCTAAAAACCTGTTTGTAGCAGCCGATTGGTGAAAGTTGGGTGCCTTTCATCAGCCTGCATGCCATTTTGGAAACATTCTTTGCTCACTGGACTTCTCATTGTGACAGCAGCATGCTGAGTTACACAGATTTTTTCCCCAACATCTCACTAAAACCCATCACAACGAGACGTCTCCTCTTAGAGTCCACTTAATGAGAGTGTAGCGTCAGCGTTCTGGCTGCAATTACAGTGCTTAGGACTCTTTAATGATATGTTAATGGCTTGGCTGTATTACCTCTCAGCTGCCCAAACAACATTAAATACCCCGCGGCTGATTAATCCTGCATCCACAAAAACACCCAATTAGAGGGAAAATGTTTGAATAGAGTTTTGCCAACAACTTCAGAGCAAAATGGGGCATGCACAAAAAGAAATTCTACAACAGATTTTCTACAAAAAGAGAATAACTGAAGCTTTAAATTCAATTCCTTCCTGTTTTACATTTAAAACACAACATTGTTTACTGCATTTGATAATTCTTTTTTAACATGACTTCAGGAGAGGCGAGGTTACTTTGCTCAAGGGCACAATGCAAAAGCGCACAGCTGTTAGCGCACACTTGTTGTGGTGAGGGTCAAACCTGTGACCTCTCGGTTACATAAGGCTCTGTCGAACCAGCAAACTGCCTTGCCTACACACTGCTGCTGCTGTTTTTGCATCAAAAAGAAAGAGGCTTTTAAAACATCTAACACAACTTGCACTAATTAGGTGCATGTTGTATTTTTGTTCTAATTAAAACCATGAAAGGGATCTCAACATAATCATAAGTTATGGCCAAATTAGTAAGATGAAGTGTAGAGAAACTCTAGATATCATCAAAGCAACAACATCCTCCGCTTCTGAAACCAGTCCTCTGAATTAATGCGAGATATTGATTTAAAAACCGCAAACACTTTTCATTCCTCAGCATTACCATTGTGCCAGATACGATTAATCCGTGATACATTTCCAACAACTCCCAGCACAACTTCCCTCTTGTCAGCACATGATTGCTGTTGACGTAGACTCTTGCGAGGCAATAGTGATTATTAATGTGCAACATCTGAAGTCAAACTCTTGAGGGGGGAATTAATTTTCCAGGAGTTCCTACAATGAGCTGTGACAAAGTACCTCCAAGTCCACAGAGGGGAGGAGATCCCCAGCCGGCTACAAAACACACACAACACAAGTTTGAGCAGTGTAGGAGGAGGAGAAACAGTAGACAGGTGGTACATTCTGTCTTGTTCTGTTCTTAATAAGAGTTTTGAGTTGCTGACACTAGGGTATGCTACTCCAGTGTATATATAGATATATAGTGTAGTAAAGGGGGAAAATACTCAGCATTAAACACCTCCAAAATCCTCGGTCCTTGTTGGCATAGATTCCACAAGGCACTTAAACTTCAAGCAGGGTTTTTCCTTTTTTATTAGAGGTAGTGGACGCCTGGGATACAAAACCTTGTTGTGCCTCTTCTGCTATGACCATTCAAAAGCACGAGACGTGAAGGTTGTATAATAATTAATGGTGCGTATTTATGGTAAATAGTTCAATATTATATTTATTTATTTATTTATTTTTATTTTTTGTTTCACACATGGTACAGCAGTAATGCATTCCCATACACAACCTTCCTTTCAATTAAAGTAACACTGTTTCCATGCATGAAAAGGAGCAGGAAGAAGAATAAATTCTTATTGATACCTGCCCCCTATCTGTGATAATACAAGTAGGCAACCAAAATTACACTATGACAATTTTCTGCACATAACAAAACAAAACAAAGCAATATAAGTTTACATCGGATTTATTACAAACTGGCTCAAAGACAGTAACCCCGAGCATCTGGCCCATACAGTGTGTAGTCCACATGTGCAGTTTTCTATTGACAGCATTTGGCTTTGACTGATGGCAGCAACCTGGGGAGAGTCTGGCTGCCTCGACTCAGCCACAGTTCCACCTTATATGGGCCAGATGTCAGGTGTGGTGACATTTGGACATCATCTGGCCCACAAAACATTTGCCAGTACCATAACCAAGCTGTGAGTGCCAAAAGAAGCCAAGATTAAACTAAATGTGTTTGCTCTCTAGAATGAGATTACCTGAAATGAAAGAAAAACTGAAAAATGAACTAACAGTAGCGTGTGAAAGACGGCAATATCAGCAAGAAGTGAATAGATGTGGGTCATTTGAGCATAAGGAGCAACCTCAGCTGGCTGACATCCACCACTAGAAGCAAGACAAACAGAATCAAACATTAAAGACAGTAAAATTTTTATATATAATAAAGGTTATAAACAAAATATAATATTGTTGGAGGTAAAAAATGTCCTTCTTAAGCCTCCAGTTCCAACTGAATACAGAGTATACTGATAGCAGCTACATTCATTTACTGGAACACAGGCTCTTCCTAGGTTTTCTTTAGGTAAAGTCCAAGCACTGTGTAAGGGCATTTACTTAAAATATTAATATTAAAATTAGGTCACTTCTCCAAGACATTTCCACTGAGTGTTACGGTATAAAGTCTGAGACCCTGAGACAGTTGTTGTGCCTATCGGGCAATCTTTCCTAAAATCAGTGGATGAGGTTATGGTTACCCTGGAACAAACAACTTTATTTGTTTATTTTATTTGTCATTTCTATGAATACATATGTAAACAACCACCAACTACCATCCATGCCAGCCAGGAGACATAGTCTCCCAAGCATGTCCAGGTTCTGCCCTGGGGTGTCCAACCAAGTAAGATATGCCCGAAGCACCTCGTCCACGAGGTATCCAAGTCAGTCATAGCTGGCTCTTTTTTAATGATCCTCACAGTTAGCAAAAAAGGCCGGGCCCCGACACTTATCAGAGGAAGCTCTTAAGGTTCCATGTATCTCGTGTAATCACAACATTTATTTTCTATCACTATACTAACAGCCTTTGAGCGCAGGTGAGTGTAGGAACATTGATTGACCGGTAAATCAATAGTTTTCCCCTTTTACGCTCAGCTCTCTTTTCACCTCTTCTGTCAAGCACCCAGAGTGGGCACTCCACCCTTTTTCGGGTGAGAATTGTAGCTTCAGACATGGAGGTGCTAATTCACATCCTCACTGCTTCACACTCTGATCCAAACGCCTCAGTGAAAGCTGGAAGTACCACTGAAAGCCAGGAGGACAGCATCATCGTCAAATAGCAAAGACGTGATCCTGAAAACTCAAGGAAGTCTGAACTCATGTAGCATAATGCATCACCAAATTCCTCAATAAAGAGACAGCATATTCAAAATACACTGTTATAGTACATTTACCAAAGCTGGCTCCTTTTAAGATCCATTCAGTATGTTCTGGAGCTTTCCATCATATTACATTATCCATATATACAAATGGATTCTGCCTAGAGACTCATGAATGCAAATGTTAAGCTTTCCTTTTTCTGAAACAGTTAAAACATGTCTAATACCACTTCATCAAAAAATCTGGAGCTCTTTAATTTTCATTTAATTTATGCTCTTTATTGTTGCACTTAGGCTGATTCATCTATGTATGAGGTATAATTTTAATCAGGCTTCTTTCCTGTCCTGTATATTTTCCAATAAAAGATGAAAAGGTTTTTTTCTTTAAGGTTGTAGCAGATCCATCAGTAGCAGCGGTACTACCTGTGGCTAACTTTAGTTGATAAAGGTAACAATTTAAATGCAATCATGCCTCTCCCACACACTGCATTATTACAGCCTGATTATCAATAACTGTGCTAACAATAATCATTTTCTCCATCATGAAAGGCTCTTTCAGAGTGTCAGGTCGGTGTGTGCATTTTGCTCTATCTTGTCTGTTTCTTATCACCCCTCATCAGCGGGGGACGAGAACGAGGTCGGAAGTGGGGCTGCTCATCCGAGGTGAGGAGGAGAGCCAAAAGAAGGAAGCATCCTTATCAAAGGCCTGGGTGCTAAGCCTCGGTTAAAAATAGAAACCGAGGGAGATTGGCATCGATTTCTGCAGGCGTTGACGGCCCGATTGACAGCAGCACTGCGGCGTCGGGCTGTTGAGCCATCGAGGGAATCCGCCAGACTGCCTATGATGAGATGAGATGGGAAGATAACTTCTGACAAGCCCTCCACCCGCCACCCATCTCTAATCACCCTGTCTGCACACACACACACACACACAAACAGACACACATAGAGAGAAAAAGTAATTACCACATGCATGCACGCACACACACACTCAGGGACATACACACTTGCTGCCCCCTGAGCAAGTAATGGGACTTTGGCTGGCTGAGCATCCACCTGTCCAGTGTCTCCTGCCAAGTCAAAGCTCATGTGCTCACACACATACAAAATACCTCTGGATGTCCCTGCACAGCCACCAGCTACAGTCCTTCAGGGTTATCTCACTAAATTATCTACCATCAGTAAATACTTCCTAATATCAATGAGACGTCCTGAAAAGAGATGTCAGTGACCTTTGTTTTACTGCTGTAATTGAACCCCACAAAGTGGTTACTGTTATTACACTGTCCGCTTTAGTGCACCTCAATGTTATTCATCTCCCTGCTGTATTAGCAGCAATTCAGTCAAGAAAATGTACTTGGCAGCCTGTTATCCATATTTTTTTCGGTCCAAGGTTATCTTGTTTTAGTAATATTCTTGAAGGCCTAGTTTATCATCCAAAGGTTGATGCCAGTATGCATCTGGATCCACAAGTCATTTATTTTCTAGCATAAAGACAAGAACAAGCTAGTCCTAACACTCAGGCCTACAGTGACCTCCTACAACTCATTTGTCGTTGGCTACACCCAAACAGAAACCCTGATATAAAACGCCATTTTGTAATTTAGGTCTCAGTCACACAGTCAGTAATCCCCTGGCAACCTCTAAATGCTAGGGAAGAATGTGTCTTCCCCAAATGGGTGTTGGAGGTTGCTGGCTGTTGCTGGGTGAAATCATGCTACGCTCCAGATTAAGTCAGAGTTTTCAAGTTCCAGTCAGAATTTTAATTTGGAAGGCCATGTTAACTTGCTACCCAGAGAACCAGAGCAGCCCCACCAACCCTGAATTAACAATCCATGGTGGCAGCAGTAAAATTGTAAAACTGTTCATCTGTACTGTTATATTTGTGTATTTGTGACTCACTGAATAAGCCATGCTGACCAAGCTCTGTCCGTGAATGTGGTGCAGCGGTGCTTTTAAGTATTATGCTGTATTGATAGCGATACATTAATGGCTCTACCTCGCTAAGAACCAAACCAAATTCCTGTTTTTCCAACGTGATTTTTAACTTCTGAGGTGTTTGGAATGCAGCATCAGATTTAAAGGGGGTGCTGCTGCAAAAACCTACTTGTGATTGTTTTGGTTGCAAGCTTGTCTGCAACACTCACTAACAAGCCAGCAATGCAGTGAAAGGTCAGAAAGGGAAACTCAAACTGGAAGTGGAGAATGTTCTCCTTCAAATTAAAAGTTTGAATTTTTGCTGAAGCCAACATATTTCAAAAAGGTCCGACTTTTACTTTGAAGGTGAACATTCTCTGTTTTCATTTTTGCCTTTCACTCTGTTTACAGACACCTTCCATGCAAATGAGGCAATCTGCTCTCGGAAGGAGGTTTTCAGCAGCCCCATACACCATATACTGCAGACCTCTTTGTGACCAATTTTACCTAGCAACAGCAAACAACCTCCAGCAATCATTCACAGCTGGTTGAGTTTTCACTTTTCCCTAGCGACCAGTGGTTACCAGGCAGTAGCCAACTGGTTTGCACGTCTGCATGTCTGGGGTTTAAGCTGTTTAATCATTTGGAAAGCATTTATAGAGTCTTTTACTATTGCACTTGTTTTTGAAATCGGGGAAGACTCCCCCTTACGTCCATTAGAAGAAATGCAGGTTTAAAGTACTTCTGCATTGGTTTCATATTGCAAACCTGGAGGCTCTGTCCATCTTTTTTATATAGTCTATACTTTGAACAGAGACAGGGCGGCCTTTTCCACATATACGATCTAACATAAGCTAACTGGATTCTTACTCAATCTTCATAATGGTCAAACAAAAGTTCACTAAGGATTTTCATCTAATTTATATTCATATCAAAATGACAGGCTCTTAAAACCACTTGGCTCAAGAAGAATTATATTTCAGTGTTTTTGCCACAAAAATACAGAAGTCTAATTCTTTTTGAAGAATTAAAAGATCATCTCTAGATCTGTAAAAAGAAATGGATGGGAGGTTCCTCTCTTGACTAATTTTCAAAGGCGGGGATAGAGGAGAGGATCTTCTGCTATTACATTTTTGGACCACACACAGACAGCCAAATCCACTGCTCTGATAAAGAAGGCCCAACAGCAGCTCTATTAACTAAAGACACTTAGGAAGACCAATGTGTCCACAGAGCTGTTCAAGGCCTTTTATCACTGCACTAATGAAAGTGTTCTAACATACAACCATACACTACAGTACAAAGGCTGAAAGGAAAAGTGTCCAGAAAGTCAACTTACAAAAAATCATCGGATGTCCTCACACTGGAGGACATCTTCAGGACACACTCCACCCGTGAAGTCAGATGCATCCAGAAAGCTGGAACTCACCCCTCTGTGAACGAGTGGATGATTTGTAGACACAATTACTCACATACTGCCTCTACAAATGAGTGTAAATGCATATTATTTGGCATGATTCCACAAGCATGTGAGGATGTCTAATTGCTATCTGTGTGCATTGTTAGCAAGTCTGAGTGTGTGAAATGTGATTTTTAGCTGTACACAGCTAATTTTGTTGTGCTTTCTCTAGCTGCAGTGACTCTAAAAGCATCTTATTTTGATCCTGGAAATATAGCCTGTTATTTTTCTTTCACTCTTATAGACGTGAACAACAAAATATCCTAAATATAGAAGTTCACAGATATTATCCAAACAAATGACAACTCCTAAAGCCAAATCTTTGTGACCATGCTTGAAAGGGGGAGTATAGTCATCGAAGCAAAATAAATAATTCTAATCAAACACAAAGAAATCAGAACACACACAATATCTTAAAACAGCTCTGATGCTTGAGTCCAAAGAGAATCTGGTCACTATATATTTCAGCACTAGGATATACAGGGTAGGCCGCAAGCATAATAATGTCTGTGGCCTACCATACAGACATAATGAACACAGGTGATGCTGGAAACCTGTGGGATTTTTTTTTTTTTTTTTTAATCTTAGAAGTACAACTAAAACTGCTCTTCCAATTATAAGTAAAACAGAAATTGGGCTTGAGCCTGCAGAACATCTGCATAATGAATTCTAATTAATGTTCAAATCCACTCAAAAATTTGTGACATTACTTCTCGTGGCTGAGTAACTCTGCAAAAGAAAACATTGGTTCACCTTGTTTTCAAATCCAGCTCACCCAAAACCGGAGCATTTACCTGTAAGCACCATTTTTCTCAACTAAATCTGGACCCATTCTGCTTAAGTGGACAACTTGGGAAACTAAAATCCAAACTACAAAGTGCTGGGAATGGGGCTATTTCAGTGAAGTATTTAAGAATTCAAAATTTTCATATGATAATATTTCCATATTCATAGATTTTGGATTTTTCGCAGATGTCATTTCAAAGACTTCTCAGCAGGAAATTCAGCTTATTTATGGAAAAATTAAGCAAGGGTTTCTATGATTTTAAT
Organism: Perissodus microlepis; assembly: GCF_051167445.1. Taxonomy (NCBI): domain Eukaryota; kingdom Metazoa; phylum Chordata; class Actinopteri; order Cichliformes; family Cichlidae; genus Perissodus; species Perissodus microlepis. The sequence goes on from NC_140477.1 coordinate 9,512,018, forward strand.
CATGGCCCGGGGGAAGGTTTTAGATCATATGCAAGCAACATTAACAAAAAAATAGTATAATACTTAACAAACCTTTGAGTTTTAAACATATATAAGTTTCTAACTGTGCGTTTTTTAAATAAACAACTGAACAAAAGGCAAGAAAAACAAATTTACAGTGCCCTGAAGATGAGTCTGAGACTTTTGTCACACATTATTCTCTGATGCAGACACTCGGCAGCCCTTCCTTTCTCTGTTGATGGTGAAATTATCCAATAAAGCCAAAATAATCATGATCAAAAGCTGAAAGTTTGACTTCTTCTCATAATTAGGTGATTTGCAGCAATCTGCCACGCAGACTCTGTCAATCTGTCAGCATGATCTTCCTCCTGTTAAAACTGCCTGGGAGACAATTACTCTGAGCTCCTCCTAATTAAAAACTCATTGAAATTTATGAGTGCCTGTTAAAAATGATTGAGTTCTGTTTCCTGGGAGGAATGCCATTAGGGAAGTGAATTTCTTACAGGCCCCTTAATGGTGTTTTTGTCCGCATTTAGCTGTGATATAAAAAGGTATGTGTCTCCCTCTGGTGGTAAAAGCTGTACATGTGCACATGAGATTGTAGTGGAAGATACAGTAATAACGAAGACTGCTTGGCTTCACGTCCAATCGTTGTTTTTGGATAGGTGCAGGGATGAAAATTGATGAATGAATAAACTGTTTGTAATGGAGCATCATATAGAAAAATAGAGCCTACATTTAAATTCAGTTGAATATGAATATGAATATGTCCCTATTTGTGAGGTTTATCTTAAAAAAAAACTGGAAAGAGTAATTTAATTTGCTGACCACTCACTTGTAATTTGCCCAAAATAAGATTATTCATTCTGTAAACTGGAAAGAACAAAACGTAAATGACAACAAAAAAATATGATTAGAAGTATGGATCAAACAGAAAAGACAGGTTACCTGTGGATATTTGATATTAACTGAGTCCAGCAAGACTCATGTTGATCATTTCAAACTTAAATTTCCAGATCTGTTGTATAGAAAGTACAAAGATTCAAAGGTTCAGCTTTATTTATTTTATTGCATTTCAATACATGGACATATTTCAGTGTTCAGTATCATACTGACATCACACTATCTGCAACATGGATCCAAAAACTCACTTTAAATTTCATTTAGTCCAATTTCACCATTTTAGCTTCACATTGACTCAAGAGTTGGGAGTTCGCCTTGTAATCGGAAGGTTGCCGGTTTGAGCCCCGGCTTGGGCAGTCTCGGTCGTTGTGTCCTTGGGCAAGACACTTCACCCGTTGCTTACTGGTGGTGGTCAGAGGGCCAGGTGGCGCCAGTGTTCGGCAGCCTCGCCTCTGTCAGTGCGCCCCAGGGTGGCTGTGGCTACCATGTAGCTTGCCATCACCAGTATGTGAATGGGTGGATGACTGGATGTGTAAAGCACTTTGGGGTCCTTAGGGACTAGTAAAGCGCTATACAAATACAGACCATTTACCATTTGATCAGTGATTGAAAGCTTCATAGAGACTGGTGTTATTTAAAGAGGGATTACTAGTGTGACGTTTCAGTGCAGGGGACCTGGCTGATGACCTGCACATTCAATAATACCAGTCATTTCAGTTCGGTAACACCGCCTGTGCGTGTGTGTGTGTGTGTGTGTGTGTGTGTTCAGTTGGTGGTTCTAAATAGGCCATAAGTGTGGGTTTGAGTGTGTAGTTGTCTGCATTATCCTCATAACTGACTGGCAACATGCCCAGTGTGTAAGCTGCTTTACCAGCTAGCATAAACTCCGGTCGCTTGCTTACCTGTCTGAGAAATTAAAAAAGAAACAATACCACATTTTTATTACCACTTTTCTCGATTTCCTTCCAGCCTATAAGATGCCTTACAAACAAACCATCGTCTTAAGCTGCCCAGGGGAAAATGGAAATATAAGAAGCCTCCAGTATCCAGTCAGCTTTGATAATTTGGATGACTTGGCACTTTAAATTGCATCAGCTTCTTCTCTGGTAGAGGAAGTCAGAGGTGACAGCCCACAGTTCCACACCTGAGTTTGATGGTGCAGATTCAGCTTGTCTGCTGTCAGTCTTTACTTTTATATTTCCAGTTGTAATAATGCATAAACTGCAAAACCTAGCTAAACCTCAGCAGTGGTACTGAAAAGTTTGGATACCAAAACCCAAAACATAAATGCCAGACACGAAAAACCTAATTTATCAGTGATTACGAATAGTTGTTTGCTTTCAAACTGTTGTTTGCTTTTCGCTGTGGGCAGACCTCAGTATGGGTGGGTGACTATGGTCAGTAACGTGGGAGTGCCGCAGGGGACTGTGCTTTCTCTGTTCCTGCTCACCCTGTACAAATCAGACTTCATATACAACTCGGAGTGCTGTCACGAGCAGAAGGTCACTGACACTACTGCAGTCGTGGGCTGTATCAGGAGTGGACAGGACGAGGAGTACAGAAAACTGATCGCAGACTTTGTTGAATGGTGTGAATCCAGACAATTCCATCTTAACAGCAGCAAAACCAAGGAGTTAATGGTGGACTTTAGGGTCTCCGGGTGGAGTCTGGGGGCGGAAGCATAAAGAAGTGTTTCACATCTGGAAAAATGCAGAGGAAGGCAAGCTTTGTTGTTGGTATGGAGCTGGATAGACTGACAATTGTGGCAGCGTGATTGGTGCTAAGCAGACTCCTGTCAATCCTGGACAATCCACTACACCCACTCCACAGCATCATCTCCAGACAGAGGAGCAGCTTCAGAGAAATGCTGATGTCATTTTCCTGCTCCAGACTGAGGAGATTGTTCATTCCCAAAGACACATGACTTTTTAACTCCCTCTGGGAGGAAGGGAACATTAATGTCAGTATTCCCTACTGTTCCAGTGTAAAGAAAGGGTGTCAAACTCATTTTACATCGGCAGCCACATACAGCCTACTTTGATCTTAAGCGTAAAGCAGTTACATATTTATCTATTTGTCTACATGATAAAGAAAAAGCTGCTGTGACAAAGAAACAAATCTGTCAGCACAACTAATTGGACTTTTTTGTTTTTCACAAAGTTACAGAGGTTTTATTAGTGTTTTGCAATTTGGCAGAATTTGTGAATGTTGACATTTCTTCAGTGTTGAATAGCAGGAATTGGGTTTTCTTGTCAGAGGTCATTTCTGGGGGGGTTGGGGAGGACTGTGAGACTCATTTAGACACTCAGACACTGAGCCATGGTATTTCATGGATGTTTTGCGGGCTTTCCAGTAGCACACTGTAAAAATGCTGGTAAACAAAGCATAAACAGAGCATATTGATACTAATGGTAGCATTTTACAGGATTCATATCATTCTAAACATGGCTGAAAATGATAACTGCCACTACATTAATGTGATGGACTACAAATCTATTCTCCACTCTTGAAATTATCGTACATGATGTTCTGTGCTGAGACTACATAACAAAAGGAGGATTTGTATTTTAAGTTTAAAACCATAATAAAACAACTCTATTACTAGTTTCCTTTGTCTATGATTTTCCAGTGTCTATACTGAATAATGCTACTTTAAGTGCATGATGAATTGGAGGACTGCCTCTATGTGTTTAACTGAAGACTGAGACTGAAATGATGTGCTTTGCAACAAATAGTTCTTTAACTTCTTGATGCTCAATCATCCAGGTAAGTAAGTCCCCAACTTTTGGGGAGTTCTTGAACTTCTTTAATGACTGAGCCTTTGCCTTGGGTTTGACAACAAAAGGCTCCACCCTAAAACGGGTGTATTGAAATCTCTGATTATTCACTCTGAATTATTCTTAGACAGAAGGTATTCAATAGTCCAATGGAATAGAGGTTTGCAAATTTGAAAACGGATGATTTCATTTGCAGACAGCACATTTGATTAATATTAAATACAACTACTACATGCATGACATTATGACTGGGGGCTGAGCCCCCCCTAAAAGTTTGAAACCTAGAATCGTCCCTGAATTAAGACAAAAATATTATTATTTTTATTATTATTATGCTTGTAATAATACAAGAATTCTTGTATTTTCTTGTATTTCTGCTGTACAGCACTTTGGTCGGTCATGTGTTGTTTTTTAAAGTGCTATATAAATAAATTATGGTATGTATATGTACATATACACAAACATATAGGGGAAAGAGAAAAATGCCGTAAAATTTAAAAAAAAAAAAAAAAAAAAAGAAGAAGAAGAAGAAGAAGAAGAAGAAATAATTAAGTAACCCAACAAACAATGAGAGAACGACGGTAACACTGAAGAAAGACATTAAAAGCGTTAATAAAATTTTAATACTTACCTGTCGTCCTCCCCTGCAGTCGCTCGACTTGGATGACGCTATGCCCAGGTCGAACGCTGATTGGTAAAAGACGCCGCGTTAAACCGGAAAAGAAACCTACTGCCAGAGTTCATCCCAAAGAGGAAAAATCTCGACGAACGAGTGATAACAAATTCCCAAACGGGACCATCACACCAAAGAGACTCACCCTCTCTGAATGGCTTTGACAAGCAGTTGGTTGAGCAGGTTGCCCTTTATCCCAACCTGTACGATCATGAGTTTTACAAGAACAAACTGATTAACGCTTGTTATCGTGGCGAGAAATCGCAAACAAGCTTGTGGAACCGTTTTATCCGAGCCAGGAAAAAGGCGGAATGCGGTTCCTCGAACACATCACTGTTGTTAGAGTCGCTGTCATGGCTGGTGGGCTTTGTTAAATACAAGACGACGGAGGTGAGAAACACGACAAAAGCCCGTTTTTGTTTTTTCTTTGTGTTTTTTATGTAAACGTAGTTTAATTTAATAACATTATTAAAAACGTCAGTAAAGCTGCGTTCAATTTACCTCGGATGTCCGAGGTGGGAGTGTCGTTGCTCAAGGTGAGCGCGTTCCAGTAGTAAAGTCAGAAAAGCAAAGAAAATTAGTATTTCTTTTGCACCATAGCAAATTAGAACCATTCGTACATCGCTTGCAATACAGTACAGTGCTTTGCTTGTAGCACTTAAAAACGTAAAGAAGACACTTAAGGAGCGCGTGTGACTGGCAACTGCACGTGCACAGCGACTTCTGACAGCGACCCACCCACTAAGATGTGAAACGTGTGATTTATACAGCCATTATTGTGTATTTGCGAAAAATTAAAATTCTGTTATAATTTTTAACTCACAGAAATAAGCATTGTGTTGCAAGTGATTGCACTACTTTGCCTAATAGACCTCTTTGGAATAATAAATATTCTTTCCAAAATAAAATCATTGTTTCTAGGAACCTGGACAGAAAAAGGAATTTGGTCAGTTGTGCCCAAAGCTAACAAAATGACCTTTTAAAATTCAATGTATGGTTCAACTGAAAAAACGATTCCCGTGGATCCTGTGAAGAAGATGTGCGCTAGCAAAAAAGGCAGTCGGGGAATGGAGTGGTTGTGTCAAAATGGCACACAGCTCCTGAGACGTGTGCATGTGATGTCATGTGAGAAACCTTTCGGTTGTTTGTTTAATGTCTTTTTCTTTCTTTTGTCTTCATTATAGGCAGAAATTCAGAGGATGTCTTTAACCCAACCTGCAAAAATCCAAATAGACGTTATGAGATTGTGTGAGGAGGTGCAACATTGCCCATGTCTTTACGATGGGTCCTTAACACATAATAGAGACGTGGAAAAGGACAGCAATTTGTGGAGGGAAATTGCAAAGAATTTGGGAGTGAGTGAAAGTGTTTGTTGAATAAAGTGGAAATCTTTAAGAGACAAATTCGTGAAGACGAGGAAGAGGCTGCAGCTGAAGAGAAGAAACTGTGCAACCTTGCTTCTGCTCCCCATATATATTCCTTGATGGGCTGGCTCTCCGACTTTGTGAGCCACTGGGAGTTAAATTCCAAGTCTGCAGAAGAGGCAATGTCAATTATCTTTGAAGGTACCGTATTAGTACCAAAGCGTTGAGCAATATGCAAACACACATACACCCTTCCACTGAGACCCTTATTGATGAGGAGGCGGAACGAGCATTCAATGAATAGCTGACCTGAAAAGATGGGTGGTTTAAGAACATTTTCTTTTACATCTCATGTGCAAATGTACATGAAATTATAACAAGCTCTTATTTGTTGCAGGAAGAGGAAGGCAGCGATACAGTCACCCTGCTCCAGAAAACTGTTGATCTCAGCGATTCACCGCACTGCTCAACAGCATCACCTACAGAGGGGTTGCCATCTCCACTCAATCCCTCCTTCTCAGCATCAACAACTGTCGTGAAAAAATCCTCATCCACAGCCACTGAGGATTTTATTCAAAATGATCTCCAGGAGATTAAGAAGATTATTAAGAAGGCCAAAGGTCCAAGGGGTGCATTTGTTTGAACTGTAGTATTAATGAGCTTCAACATTGCTGGTTCTGCTCATGTAATTTGATAAATAAGGATAGATAGATAGATAGATAGATAGATAGATAGATAGATAGATAGATAGAGATATAGTTTTTGTATTGTTATTATTTCATGAATTTATCTTACCATTTCTGTCTCGGCTGAATTCTTCCTCGAGGCCTGTGTGCAATGAACAAGGGCAACTCTGAAGTAGCTTTTGACACACAGACTGTGCTGACAGTAACAACTGCAGTGTCCATAAACATTTAAAAGCGTGGTCACAATTGAGCTCTTGTACCATAAGTGGAACATGTTTGTATAGCTGCGTCTGTGTGGTTTAACATGTGGGAAGAAGCTTCTACAAATCTGTGCCACTACATGGTGAAATTTTGTGGCGTATCAATACAGCCATCGCATTGTGTTAATTTGCAATATTGTATCAATACAGGGACACCAGATATCAATATTTCATTAAATAAATTAGAATACTGTGGAAATACAGTGAAAAGAGCACAAGTGCACCAATATCCTAGGATAGCGTTAGCCGAGCAAATTTGGATTAAATCGTCAGAACTGGAAAATCACCCAACACTGAGTCGACGACTTATCACTGTTCATTCCATTTAACTGCGGATGGCAAGAATTTATGACAGTGTTGGTTATGTTTGACAATCTCATGCTCTTGGCTCTTGACGGAGGCGGTCGCACTTTCTCCTTCTCCCTCTCCCTCTCCCTTATCTTTCCTGCTTGGCTTCTCATGTCTTTTGTATAGTCTCGTTTATTCTCTAACCCTTCTGATTCTGATTCTAAGAGAGTCTCCCAGACTTGTTCTCTAAAAACCTAAAGAAGAATTATGAATTTGATCAACTGGCCCCTTAATGAAACTGACACCCTCCTGGGCTTGGGAGAGCCTGATTGTCCCTCAGAGACGTTTGCTGCTGGATACTCGATGGTCAGTTGCGTCGTGTGTCTGGCGACACTCTCGATGGAGGACATTGAACGACATCTACCAATTCGGAACCACGATAACAGAGTTCTGGCTGATTGGAGCTCGGACCTGGCTTATCAAAGAACAAGAAGCGGCTACAGCTGTTCAAAATCCCACAAGGCTGGCCAACATGATAGGCGATGGGCAGGGCTGTGAGTACTCAGACTGTGTTTTTGAACGCAATATGGATAAGATCATGGAGAAGCTCATGGCTCTGCTATATGGATAACATCTTGAAGAAGAACAACAGGAATTGAGAGACCTGTGACCAGTGACGGACATTAGACCAACAGTAAAACTGGATGCAGTTTGTTCACACTAACCAAAACAGCTACCATCTTCACCTCATGCGGCCCTCTAGCGCCAGCTGGATGCTCAAGGCAAAAGCTGACGGGAATAACAATTCTCCCTTAGATAAGAAGACTGTGTTGTGACTTTCTCCCTCCTCATTCAAGGCCACCCGCGTTGACCGAAGACTGTTGACTTTTGCCTAACCGGGTGACGGGACACTTTCTCTCGGCTAAACAGAACTCACACACACGCACACATATGCATGTACACTGACACAGACCTACACCCTGTTGGAGCTCAGTCGGGGGGGGGAGTTATTATTTTCTCCTCGTCTTTCCTCATGTTGTGCATTTTCCATTGTTATACCTCTCTGACCTGTCTTCCCCATGTGATGTAGTAATGTATGTATGGTGGATGAGGAGCATCTATAATTGTTTTGGGTACATTTTACAGCATTTGGTCAGAATGAAGAAGGACCAAAAAAAAATGCATTTAATTCATTTATTTAGCCTTGAAACGTTCTAAATTAATCCTTCAAGGCAAACCTACAGCAGCTTGTTGGTAACTTCAGGAAGCACAATCAGTTAATCACTTTAAGCCAGTGTGTATTTAATTTTGACTATAGTTCAGCTGCAGGCCGGTGAGTCACCAGTATTGGGTAAAGTAAAGACTCTAGTATAAATGTACCAATTTATGTCTTTCAGCTCATTCTTGAAATACTGAAGAAGACGAATGATGCTGACAGTTTCCAGCAGAATACAACGAACCACGTGGATGCAGAAGTAAGATGCAGTGTACTAAGCATCTTAGTTTGACATGTTTTGCACTATAAAAGTGATTTTGCTGTCAAATTTAGATGCTGATATTATTGTTTATTGTATGTAAATATACCTTTTGGCTCTGTGAGAGTAACAAGATGAAGAGGTGGAGATTTCAAAGTCACCATTGGTGGATCTCATTCAAATGCTACTTCGAGATCAGTCATTGAGATTTCTTCTATCAACTGGAAGAGTTGTGCCCAGTGCCAAGTGTCTCAGGTATGCTGCAGGGTAATGAAAAAGAAGAAAAGAGGTGAACTTTAATTCCGTTGATTGGCAAATGCTGTTCAGTTATTTAAAAAACAAAAACAAATGGCAGAATTTTAAAAGTTTGTTTTATTCACAATCGATAAATTTTACTACATTTTCATTCCTTCTACCAGCATGTCCACTAATAAATATAGATCCACAAATTAAATAGTGGTCTTGGAAGAAGAAATGGGCGGTTTCAGATTTAAGGAAGTCCATTCTTCCTTTCCAGGTGTCTTCCATGTTTGTGTTAGATCCTCTGGACTACAAGCCTGAGAAGTTTGTCCCTAATCTAGAGGATCTGAAGCAACTTTTGCAGCATCAAAAGTGGCAGCAGAAGTTATCCAAAAGTAAGTATCTTGTTATACTTAGTGTTTGGTTAGTATAATCTATGAATAAAAACATGGAGCTGGAAATGGGAATAATAGGTCCCCTTTAACATAATGTCAACAGTCTATGCATGAACTTTCACCTTTTCATTAAAATCAACTTTTTTTTTCCTCAGGCAACTTCACCTTCACATCAAACACTATCCTCTCCGTGCTCACGTCACAGCAAACTTCAGTGGGAATCGAGAAGGTTGCCAGACTGAAATACCAGCATTTGACTCACTCTTCAGTTAAGCCATTGAAATGTCCTTATTGCAACAAGGCCTATAGGCAGCATAAAGACCTTAATTGTCATGTTCCTATTCACACCAGTCCTGGAGTCACGCCCATTGCTTGCCATCTTTGTGATAAAAGATTTTATAGCCACTCCTCACATAAAGTTCATCTTCTGTGTCACAGTGGAAAGAGGCCACATCCCTGTCCGCACTGCGATTAAAGGTTCCTGACGAACTCGGTCTTGAAGTCTCACGTGCGCATTCACACAGGCGAGTTATCCACTCACCGTCCACCTCAGGATGGACAGGCAAGACAGGCCATAGCTGTGCAGCATATGTGGTAGGTCCTTTTGTAGTTCCGGAGCCTTGCTGATGCATTCCCGCTGATACATGGGCGAACGGTCATATTCCTGTGAATTCTGCAAAAAACGCTTCTCTACCACGTGCAGCCTGATGCAACATCGGCGGTCCCACACGGGAGAGAGGCCCGACCCTGGCTCACAATGCGACAAAATGTTCAGTAGTTGTACAGGACTGAAAAAACACATGTTTATGCACACAGGAGAGAAGCCTCACAGCTGTGTAACATGTCACAAGACGTTTGCTCAGAAATCCAACCTGAAAATACATCTCAAAGTCCACAAGAACATCTAGCAAAGTGGCTGTGGGAGCTTTTGGACACGCAGTTTGCTACAGATATGGTTCATTTGAGTGTCAGGACAAGTTTTGATGCTAAAAATAATAATTTGCATTTGGACATATAGTGCATTAAAATGTGGATTTTTCCTGTGCTGAATTTGTGTGCTAATATTGCACGTTACTGTAAACGGGTGTTCTGGATGACCCAAATTAAGGTGTCCATGTCCTAATTCATGGACATAATGAATTTTGAGTTAGACTGTCCTGTCACATTAACACTTATATATGAGCTGTTGGTGCTGTGAGAATGGTCGTCACTTGATAAATGCACTAGAAAGATGTAATATTTGCATTTTTATGGAACTAATGGAATGAAAGAAAGCTTAGTTTCCTAATGTTTTTTACCAGCCTCTGTTGTGATGCCTAGTCTGTTGTTTTCTACATTAAAAGTTTCCATTCCGTCCACAGTAACAAGTCAGCGAGCATCATTTAATGCTGATGATGATGCAGTAGATGGAAAAACAAAAGAATTAAAAAATCACTACAGAAATGCATTTTAAATGCATATTAAACATGATACACCTAAATCACTTGTCTATGTATATGTTAATATGTGTTTTGAGCTTTTTAGTCTTTATTTTGATAGGACAGTGGAGAGAATGCTGGTAAGCCGAGACACAGACCAGGGGAAAACACGCAGAAAATGGATTTGGGGCAGGTTCAAAGCCTGGTCTCTGCATCTGTGGGTGCTTGCTTAACCAAGTAAGGTCAAGCAGGCACCCACAGATGTGAGTCTTCACAGTGTACTCGACGACAGCTCTTATAGCTTGACCAGGATATTAACTGAAGCTTATCTACTATTATTCAACACATTTGTTTGAAACAAGGATTCAGGTGCACCTCCATACAACTCTCATCCTGAACGATAGTGTATTTTTAAGACTTTAGTTTGAAAGTTTCCACTGAGGATTGGGTGATGGAACTTTATTTCCAAAAGGCAATTTCTTTAAATACAACATGATGTTTTAACACAAGTAAAATATTACTTTCTAAAATTTCAGAAATACACAACTCTTCATTATAAAACACATTCATTTGGGCGGTCATCCTAAATAATAGATTATGCACAATACAGGTCCTTTTTGTCCAGTCTATGTCAGACATGTAGTGCTTTATCAGTCCCAAGATTCTGTCTGCAGTCAGTTTTAGAAACTATATGAAGACAGAAGATTCGCTTTGATTGAGCTTTATTACTGACCGTAGGCTCCCTTGTGGGAAATGCTGGGTGATGATGATCTTTTATATTATTTTGGGGGGCATTTTTGCCTTCATTGAATAGTGAAAGCAAAGAGAGACAGTAAAAGGCCAGCTCTGTAGTATGTGGCCGCTTGCTCACTGGCACCTCTTTATGAAGGTCTTAAACCCACGCTCTGCTTGAAGTCCAGGAACAAGCATCCAGTGAGTTTTTGTTCTTCTTCTTTTCTGCACCAATAATTGCACTTCACCAATTCATTACATCTCACGAGGATCATTTCTCCAGCCTGAAATAACTGTGGTTTCTGGAAGGCTGGGGTAGGTGTCAATGCGATGCGAACCATCTTCAGTCGATATTCCTGTGTCTCTATGCTTGAAAGCAGGCAAGATTAAAATCAATTCGGTGCATTAGGTCTCTCTGTAACAAACCCACAGCCAGCATAAAAGTCAAAGGATCTTTTATAAAGAGCTTTGTAGTAGAGAGGGGATTAGATAGGCCTGTTGTCTCAGTCCTACGCTGTTTCTCTGGATATTGAACAACTTCCCCAAATGATCCAGCAAAGTAAACTCATAACTGGAATAACAGATAACAATCAAATACACACCATAAGCTCATTCATAGACAATGTTATGATTTCTTTACCCCTGTACTCAGTTGATCCAAATATTAGATATATTTAGCAAGTACCCAGCCCTTTAACAGATCAAAAAAAGATAAAGCTCTCAAATAAATGAATGTAACTAAAAAAAAGAAATCTGTCAAAACTATGCCAAAGCAATCATGACTATATTGATACCAACATAAGAAAAGACTTTGAACGATGGTTTAACCACCCTTTGGGATTAAATGTTAGAATTAACTGTAATAAAGCTGGATATATGCCACATCTACTATTGTTTCTTTCTTTGTTAATTTATTTCTAGTTATTTATTACTATGTCTATTTTAATCAGTGCCAGCAGATATAACACCAATTCAATTTCTATAGATGGGATAAGCTCATTTCTAGATGTATATGGGATAGAAAGAGACCTAGGATCTGTCACACTATATTACAACTACCTAAAAATAAAGATCTAATGGTACTTCTGAGCCTGGGTGAGATGTTCTGGGCATGTCTGACCGGGAAGAGGCCTCGGGGCAGACCAAAGACGCTCTGGAGAGATTACATGAGGAGCATCTCAGAGGTCGACGGTGGCTGGGGATAGGGAGGTTTGGGCTTCTCTGCTTAGGCTGCAAACCCCATGACCCCGCCCCAGATAATAGAAAGAAAATGGATGGATGGTACTTCCAAATATAAGAGTATTTTCAAGCTCAACTACAACAACTTGTCTATTATGTATATCTGTATGTTGAGTCTGAGTCTGTATGTCTCTACAGTAATTGGGATAAGGACTCTGTATGTCTATACAGACACAATAAACTGATCCGCAAGGCCAGTAATGTTTTTGGGTATGGAGCTGGACTCTCTTAAGGTGGTGTCGGAGAAGCGAATGTTGTCCAAGATAAAGACAATGTTGGATAATACCTCCCACACACTCCATGACATGCTGGCTAGCCACAGGAGCACTTCTTACTCGGTAATGCTGCTGTCAATTTTTTTTATTTATAATCACATCTGTCAAACCTGGATATTTATTATTTGGTGATTTGTATATATTGTGCTGTTCCTTATATCTTAACATATTGTATTGTTAAATAGTTTAGTCTGTTTTTGTTAATATTAAGGTACAGGAGCAACTGTAACCTATATAATTTCCCTAGGGATTAATAAAGTATGCTGATTCTGATTACTGTCATATTACTGATGTTGCTTTGAGGAAAGATACTCAAGCCCTTAAAAAAACAGATCCATGCCAGTACTGGTGAGACTGAGGCCCGAGACTATAAAGCCTCTAATAATAATGTTTACTTTAGATAAATGGTACTCAGTTGTAAAGCAGTTGTAAGTAGGATAAGGACTTGTACTTCTAAGATGGATCACCCATGTAGATGAATTCAAACTGGGGATGTTTGACGCCAGCTTTAAACAGTTTGTGGGACAAGGTATTACCGCCATGTGTACACTTACTAAAAAGGGTCAAAGGCAGAGTTTTCAAGATATGAAAATCACATATGATCTTACAAACCAGGATTTCTTTAGATATTTACAGATACAGATACAAGACAAATGAGGATAAAATACATCCTATTATAAAGACATGTGCATTATCTTATCATAGGCAGTTCCCAGAGTTGTGTCTACTATGTACTGTAGTTTGATAGACTCTAGAGAATATTCGACTTTATATGTAAACAAATAAAATGGGAACAGTGGCTGGAAGAAGAAATCCCAGAAGAGATGCAGTATGATATCAATGCAACATTGTTCTGTCTGCAACAAGGCAATGCAATCACTGAAACTGACGCAATTTAGCTGAAAGAACCAGGTTGAGTATTTTGTAAGACCTCAAATTAAAAGTAAACAGATAAAGTTCAAGAGTGGAATATTTAGTTTCATGATCGTGTGCAAGGACATGTGCATCCAAAAGACCTGTTTAAGATTCCTCTGGCAGAGGCAAAGAAAAATGTAACTAAAAACTTGCTAAGGACTGAAACACTGAGCTATAGACTTGGGTTGCTGGTTGAAGAAATCCTGGTGATGGAAAAAGTCACATATAGATTTAATATGAAAAAAGGACATAAGTAACTTTATTATTAAAAGAGGCAGATTTGCTCCAGCACTGCAGGTCTGGTACTGTTTGTGTGCAGCTTCTGGCTAGCTCCCAGTTTTGTTTTGGCTTTGTGTCAATTCTCTTAATGTTCAAACAAAGCAGCCAGAAGTGGATGCTGTAATTCTGAAGGAGGAGAGGTAGCTGAAGAGAAGACACTTCTGATCAAAAAGAACACAGAGGCTGATCTCATATTTGCTAAAAGATGATCCCCAAGACTTTTGCGAAAATAACCTGTGGAACAACGAGACAAAAGTTGAACTTTTTGGAACTTTTGAGTCCTGTTACATAAAACTAACACAGCATTTCATTAAAGGAACATTACACCAACAATCAAACATGGTGGTTGTAGCATGACGGTCCGGGGATGCTTGTCATGAGTTGTGAAAGAGGATCCCCAAACGAAGAAACTGTCCGAAGGGTAACAAAAGAGCAGGAAAACAGACAGAAAACTAACTGGCAGAAAAACACTGACACTGACAAAGAATAACTACTGAACTGGAAGTGATCAGAGCTGAGAAACAATGCACAGAGCCAATCAATAGACAGGGTAAATGAGACCAGAGAAAGTAAAACTGAAAACTAAACATACAAGCTTGACACAGATGGGCACGGAGGAAAGACTAAGGAAATAGGAAGAAACTAAACAGAATAAAAACATTAACTGAAAAAAACTTACGCTAAAGATACTAAGAGGCGTGATCAACCATTGACCATGACATTTCTTTGCCCATCTGAACCTTCTCCATGACTGTGATTTGTATTTGAGGTCTGAAGAGTACAAGGTGAAAGAGGCAGGAGAGCACACTGTGTCCTGTGCTGGTCACTGTTTCAGAAGAGGTCTGGGTCCACTCCATCTCAGTCAGTTTGTCTCAGTAGGAGTGGTTTGATATTGTTGAAATAGAAAACACGTGATCCTCACAGCACCAGATGTGCAGCACAAAAGGAACGGCATCTTCCACACCCACCTTCTCCTGGTAAGCAAACTGCAGGGGGTCCAGCAGCTTGAAGAATATGAGAAGTCAGTGCAGCTGATCTGAAATCAGAGAAAGGAAACGTGGAGCAGAGTTGTTCAAACAGGCAGAGATGAGCATGAAACTGATCAGCCATGTGATCAGTTATAGGCGAATAGGCTTACGTGCTATCCAGCAGTAGAAATTGCGGGCCTCAGTAAAGTCTATGCTCTGGTTACGGCCCTGACAGCATCCCTCCATAGAAACAAACACAACACCGAGCCAGAGGAAAACCTGGTCGGACCTGATGGCGGTCTGGCGCCATCTAGTGTTATGAAATCAAAATTTCCTGGTCGATCCGGTCTTCATCAACCAACCAGGAAAGAGGGCTTGCCGTGATCTGGACTGAGGCGGATGAGACCAGAAACCTTTGTTCTGCCTTTTCCTCCCAGTACCGAGTAAAACCTAGAGAACGTTCATACCTCCAACAACACTGCGCTCGTATTTTGCTGCTTGGCGATCGCAGATGGTCATTTTATTAATCAAACATTTGCAGAATTCATTCATTAGGCTTTATACATACATTTTTTTCCCGATAGCTACAACCCGAGGGGGACAACTGGCCATTTTTTTCTGTCAGCTGCGAAATGGAAATAAAACGCGGAACTGAAAGTGGAAGCAACCGAGGTGCGTGTATCAGAATAAACAGGGGGAAAAATCACGGTATCTTATCTTATATGATCCCCGATCTTTGTGTTGGTAACAATGATTTTTACAGTGACCTCAACGATAACGGCGATTGCCTGCTTCTGTTCTCTGTTGATATTCCTGCAGTATTTGGAGAAGGACTCACTTAATCCACAGTGGATCTCATTAGAAAGTGATGGTTGTTTTCCTTCACTCTGTCAGTGGTTTGGGCTAAACATCTGTGCTATCAGAGCATTATTTCTACTTACTAGCCGTATTACCTCTGCCAGAAATCCAATAGCTTGTGCATCCTGCATTATAAAGGTCAGCAATAAGTCGTGTAATCCGTGTTGTGAGTTTGTGGGGGAGTTTGATGGATGCCGCTGTCAGTGCACCTCGGAGCAGCGCTGTCATGTCATTATTTTACGCAGCACTTTGCCACTACACCTCAAATTAACTTATGCATCCTGTGCCAGCATATAAAGTGTCAGGTGGATGCTGTTCACTCAGGATCCTCAAAGAAAGGCTGTCGCAGCTTGTTTGCACTTATTCTGAGGTAGTTTCCCTTTTGTTTTGATTGTGTTTTTTGTCTTTCTAAGCAGATTTACTGAAATTACTTCCTCTTTTCAGACAGACAGGCTCACATCACAAAGAAATCCAACATAACAGATGTGATTTAGTGACTTTCTTGAAAGTTAGGAGCGAAACATCATTGCGAGGTGGACATTCAGATAAGAAAAGGAATGAAAAAGCTTTCTAAAATTTTCTGTAAAGCTTGACCTGCTTGCTGATTACCTAAGAAGTTCTCACAAAGTGTGAAGCCATCTTGATATAAATCGCTGCTGCTGTAGGACACACAGTGTTGTAGGCCTGTAACAAAACAATAAGACGTTTGTCTCTGTTGTGGTTTTACTTCTTCTCTCCTCCTCTTCAGGTAATGACCTTCCCCTCCGTTATCTTCGGCTCCTGGCCCCACCCTTGCAGCTTTTATCAGCTGGAGTGTGGCAAGTTGTGCAGCAGGGACTTGTGGATCACTACGGGATGCTGGAAGAGTTTGTTACCATGGTGACGGAGCTGGTCCCAGAGCTGATGAGCTACAGTCAGAGGGCTCAGCTCATCCTGGGACTCAGGGCCAGGGTCAGTAGTGTTTACGTTTTGGTCATACTGAGAGGAAGCTAAAGCTGTAGTCATTTAAAAATATCTGATTTTTGTGTATAACCAGCTGGTTCTGGAGATGTGTCGAGGGGAGCATCCAGTGGATATGCAGATCATTCAGCCACATCTGGACAGAATAAAAGCCCCTGTCAGTACTGCCAAGGATCACCACGTAAGTGAACTTTAGCAGGAAAATGCACAGCTGTGTAAAAGCTGAGCGCTAGGTTGACATAGCACATACCTGCTATGCAGTGAAGAAGTCCTCCTTGTTTTGTTTGTTTGTTTTTTTTCTCATTAAGTAAAACTAGAGTGAGTTATTATACTAGTACATCTTAAAAATATATAGTGTCATTTAAATGTTTGGGGGGGGTTTGCTATTTAATTAAAAAAAAAACTTTCATATATTCAAGATTCATTATACGTAGTAAAATAATTAAGGCCTTTCTTTGTGTTTGTTTAGATAATTATGGCCACATTTTAAAAGAATTGATTAAATTGATTCTCAAATGGTATAAATACCAGTTCACTCTGCTGACTTGAGAGTTGTCCAGATGACGATCATCGACACCCTTCACAAGGAGGTTAATCCACAGAAGGTCACTGCTGAAAAGGCTGCCTGTTCTCAGAGTTCTGTATCAAAGCACATTAACTGAAAGTTTGCTGGAAGGGAATAGTGCGGTGGGAAACTGTGCATGGACAACAGGGCGCAGCTTTGAGAGGATTGCCAGTAAAAGTTGATTCAAAGAATTTGAGGAAGGAGCGGACTGGGGTTGGTGTCAGTATTATTTCCCAGGCATTTCATCTGGAAATCAAGATCTTAGAGGAAAGAGTGGAGGGTCACAAAATCTAAAATGTTTGAAGTGCCGTGTGAAGTTCCTGCTGCCTGTGAGGATATCAGGGTGCCAATTCATCTGCTGGTGTTGGTGGTGGTTGGTGATGTTACAGCACGTCTGCGTTCACCTGCTGTGAAGCTCATATCAATCTACTTTTTCAGCAGGACTTACCCACTGCCTACTGTGACTATTACATGGTTTGCAAACTATGTTATTCCTGTACTTGATTGGCCAGATAACTTGGCTGACGGGAACCCCACAGAGAATCTATTAGAGGAAGAGGAAGGTGAGAAACACCCAACCCAAAAACACAGACGAACTGAAGGCTGCTTTCAAAGCAACCTGGGCTTCAATGTCACCTCAGCTGTGCCACTGATGTGGTAAAGGAACCTCGACTAGGAGCCTACTTAGTGTTTAAATCCACAGGAAATAGTTTAGAGATTTATTTTAGGAAATATTTTAACTATTTGAGATACTGGACTTCTGATTTTCATGAGCTGTAAGAATATATTCCTTTTTTTTCATGTGTGTGTTTATATCAGGTAACCATCAACCACGTGGAGGAATCGGAGGTGAACTTTGTGGAGCTGGTGCATTCGTTACTGGAGGATCCCTCTGAAAGAAAATATTTTTTCCAGGTGAGACATCTTGCAGAGACAAACCAGACACATTCAAGCTTTCAGGAAGACTTCAGTAACTCTGATAACACTCTCAGAGTCATCTCAGAATTCACATCATGCCCGACCTTGAGGGTAGATGGAGTACAGCATCAAAAGACTAAATGAGGATCCACTTTTGTCAGCCAACACCAGAAATGTGAGGCTGAAGTGGGCTCACCAAAACTGAGCTGCTGAAGATTGGGGGTGGGGGAGGGTGGAGCCTGGTCTGATGTGTCTTGATTTCTGCTGAGACACACAGATGGTAGAGTTACAATTTGGCATCAAAAGTGTGTCAACTGTACAGGCTGCTGGTAGCGGTGTAGTCATATGGGGATGGTTTCTTGGCACATTTTTGCCTCTTTTGAACCATTAGGACACCGGTGCTGGTATGAAGCTGTTATGATGCCTCTCAGTTTGTGGCTTTCTTGATCAGAAATGTATAGTACTGGTTCTAGATTACTCACTAGCACCCAGATATTTTTGGTCCTTTAACTTGTTGAGCTCTAATTCCTGGTGACACAAGCGGAACATCTGGTTTCACAGGCTGTGCCGCCTGGTCTGTTGTTTAAATATAGACATGTGTGGTATCGACAGAAACTTCAGAATCTCAGCTAAAAGCTCACAAAATTATTTCTATGACTGCCAAACACAGCTCAAACGACAAACAATCAAAGATAGCACGAAAAGATGTAAACGCAAAGTGTCGAGTCACCTGCCAGCATGTACGCGGACAAGCAACGTCTCTGCAGATCTCACAGATTCCAAAACTCCAAGTTTCATCACACTCCAAACAAAATTTACCACACTAAACTAAACACACAATTACCTTTGCTCCCTTGCTTCTAAAAATTCCACCACGATAAAACCGCTCCTGCCGCACACTTCCATCTCCCAGTGTGCTTCAAGAGCAGCTTCCCATCATGAATCGCTATTTTGTCTTATTCGCTTGTTTACACACAGATGCAATACACACCACTCTGCGTACTTTGTGGCTGTCCGTGTTTTTATTTCTTTGTTTTGCAGAAAAGACCTCTGACAATAAAAGCCTAATTTCTGCTATTCAACACCTAAGAAATTTAAGCTTTCGTAGATGGTGCCAAATTGCCAAAAGCTTAGCTATGCTTCCAATAAAACCTCTGTAACTTTGCTCTATGTCACTTCAGCAGCGTCCATCTTTGTCTATATGCTGATTCATGGCTTTCTTTAGTTTTTGGTCTACTGCAGCAGATTTTCACAGGGGTTATGTGCTATAAGAGACACAAAAAATGAGTCCAGGAAAGACTTCTTCATATTTTTCTTAGTTCAATCCTCAGTACCTTTGACATAATGGCATTTGCTGTGATGGTTACACCTAAGAGTAATTCTCACAAGTGTAAGCTTTATTTTCATATCAAGATGGTTTACACAGATTTTGTAATTGTAGAGAACTAATCGAATCATTTTAGCCATGACATTTTCAAGCAGGAGCCTCAGAAAGTCCCTGGGGTTTTAAAAGGTTAATCATGGTTTAAATATCACTATGAGATGGAGGCGGCAACAACTTTACATTTTCCAATGGCTACTTCAAGTAAAAGTGGCCTTAAAGTGGCTTTATGAGACATCACAGTGAGTTCAGTGGCCTCCCCAGACACCTTTGGGATGTGGTACAACTGCGAAGTTGACTGATGTTAGACATGTCAGCACGTGAAATCCACGAAAGAGATGAGGCTGTATATGCATTAGGAGGTGCTTTAATTACGGGCCTCTATAACATAAGGCACAGATGGTAAATAAGAAGACAGCTCTAAGTTTGGAATAATGCCTGTTATGTCATAGTGGGGGAAACACATTTATAATTATTTCAGAATGTGTGAGCCAGGTCGGGAGGTTTAGTATAGTTGTGCTGACTCATTTGTGCTGAGACGCTTGGTATAAATGAGCTATCAATATTTATGTAAGTTACACCTGCAAATCAGGGAAACGATTTTAAAAAAACTCAAAAATCACATCCTGCTGTATTATCACTGTTGTATCTGGATAATGTTTCCTAGGGCTGTGCGATATGACCAAAATCTCATATCCCGATATAAGAATTCTATCGTCCGATAACGATATAAATCACAAAAATGTAACATTTTCTGTAAATTCTGTGAATCTCGGGCAGCACGACTTGCGGGAAGTGTTTCCAGCTGCGTCATGTAGCTGGAGTCGAGTGTTTTAACAGATGCATGAAACTATACATTTTTAGACATAAGTTGTAACGGCCGCCGTTTTCTTTGTGAGTATTTATTACTCAGTTTATTTTGAAAAGTCTCAACAGGATCTTGAGCTTTATTGTGAAAGGTTTATGTGAACATAAACAAGCGGACTCGCGATGCTGTTACCGTCATTGTTGCTAACCAAAACGCATAAAAACAGGCGCTTGTCCGTCCGTAGTGTGGTTATATTAAAAATAAGAGAAAGAGAGAACTTTAAGAAATTAATATAGCCACTACAGTGACCATCAAAACGATGAAAAAATATTGCCGTAAACAGTTTATTTTGCGACACCACGAAACAAACGATAGCTAAAATGAAACACAGTTTATGTCCAAATTCATGGGCTGCATCCTCCTGAGGCCGCATTTGTAGACCGATTACGTCACAGCGACGCGCCGAAGGCTGTCCAAATTCGTAGACTCCTCCGAATGCAGCCGACAAATGCGTCCTCCTTTTCCCCGAATTTGAAGGATGGGTCGGGTGTGTCCTTCGTGGCCTACCATATCCCAGAATTCATAGCGCGGCCCAGCCAAACTCCAGTTTCCAACAATGGCGGCCGCTACTAAGTTTTAAAATTACTCATACTAATCTTTCTGGGTCACAAAATAAACTTTTAACATATTTTCAGGCGAGAAAGTAGTTGTGTAAACATCAAATATCTGCTTGGTTTATCAAGATATCGCATATTTGCAAAAGTGCTTCGACGTTTTCGGAGGCGTCTGCTACCCACCAGCTCGATAGCTAGCCGGGAGCTCGAGGGTTACTGATGCGGCCGAGAACGGCACAACTCCCGGCACATCATTTTCAGATCACCGCGGACTTTCGCTGCTCGGGTTAAACGTAATATATAAGTCACTTAGACAACCTAAAAATGTTATTGTTGGGCTTTTTTCAGTGTTTTGTTTGTTCGTGAGTAAATCGGTTTGGCTGAGATTAAAGTTATTAGATTAGATTAGATAAAATAAAACTTTATTAATCCCCTGGGTGGGTTCCTCCTTGGTTTTTACACAGCTGACTAAACGTCAAACAGAAAACTGATTAAACAGAAGTATGAGACAGTCGAGAATTTACAGTGTCCCGTTATATTTTAGATAGCAAGGAGCAGACGGCTGAGTTTATTAAACTCCACCGAGACAGCGGTGACGCTAATCAGAAGGCTAGACCGTCCAATTTCACGGCCGTTTACTTCCGGCCTACCCGACCTTCTGAGGACCCGGCCCACGTAGACCGCGAAGGCCGGGTCCTCAAGAAGATGCAGCCCATGAATTTGGACACGACCATAGACGTTTTTATATCGTCATCCGATATATATCGTTATATCGAACAGCCCTAATGTTTCCTGACAGCACCCCTTTATAGCTGTACCTCTCTTAACCCTCTTAACCAAGGGCATTTAGTTAAAATTTAAGGAAGTCCAGTTAGGGAAAAGTTCCTCAAAAAAGTTGAATAAATTCATTATAACTAAATGCAATATATTTTGAAGTAACCTAATATTTGTAACAGTATCTGTATATAGTTTACAATTTGGTGTCAAGAGCTTCTTGGCTCTGGACGGAGGCAGTCACACTTTCTCCCTCTCCCTTATCTTTCCTCCTTGGCTTCTCATGTCTTTTGTATAGTCTCGCTCATTCTCTAACCCTAAGAGAGTCTCCCAGACTTGTTCTCTAAAAACCTAAAGAAGAATTATGGATTTGATCAACTGGTCCCTAAATGCAATTGACACCCTCCTCTTGACGAGAAGCCTGAGTTCGGGCGAGCCCGTGACAAGACATTGAAGACACCTTTTCGGAACCATGATAACAGGGTTCTTGCTGATCAGGGATGGCTTGGCCCTGGCCCCTGGCTTATCGAAGAATAAAGAAAGCAGGAACGGCTGTTCAAATCCCCACAAGGCTGCCCGCTATGTTGATTGGAACGATGGAGCGAGCTGTGGCTTCTCAGAATGGGCTCATCAGATGCAGCACGGATGACATCTTGGAGACGCTTGCGGGTGCTGAGAGTACTGAGACCGACCGACAACATCTGACAACATCTCAGAGAGGCTCACGGCTGTCGTAAACACTCATGCTCTATGAGCAAACTGGATAACATCTCGGTATGGATGGATAACATCGTGGAGAGGCTCACAGCTCTCCAACGAAAGACCTGTGACCAGTGACGGACATTAGACAACTGTAAAATTGGAAGCAGTTTGTTTGCACTAACCAAAACAGCTACCATCTTCATCTCATGCGGCCCTCTGGCGCCAGCTGGATGCTCAAGGCAAAAACTGAGAGGAATAACAATTCTCCCTTAGATAACAAGACCGTGTTGTGACTTTCTCCCTCCTCATTCAAGGCCACCCGCATCGACCGAGGACTGTTGACTTTTGCCTAACTGGGTGAAGGGACAATTTCTCTCTGCACACATACACATGTACACTGACACAGACCTGCACTCACCCCCCACCCCCTCCAAACGCCTTCGAAGCTAATGTCTTCTATGTTGTGAGATGTGCGGATTCATGTGCTGAGATGTTTTTTTCTGTTCTCAAACAGATCTCCCCGTTGGAGCACAGTCTGGGGGGAGTTATTTTTTCTCCTTGTCTTTGCTCATGTTGTGCATTTTCCATTGTTATACCCCTCTGGCCTGTCTACCCCATGTGATGTTTGTGTAATGTATGTATGGTCGGAAGGGTAAGATGGCGCTGGCACGACTGGCAGCCTTAACCCAATTTCCCTCGGGATGAATAAAGTATTATCAATCAATCAATCAATCAAATAAAAGCACAAATTTCAGCAATGTTTATTATGGATGGTACTTTAATAATAAAATACGAATGAAATGTTCTTTACTCATTTCAAGTTTTGAGTTTGCATTGAAAAATTACACCAAAAAAAAGGTTTTGAGAAGTTTCAATTAAAAAATAATGAAAATGTGTAGTCTATCCATCCACCCATCAATTTTTTTCTGTGGTCCGTCTGTTGGTGACTTAGGCTCTTAATCATTCTGCGCCTTTCTTTCTCACTTGCAGGAAATCTTCCCGGTATATTTTGGCTCAAAGTACGACGCAGCACTAGAGATGCTGGTGTGGGAGTTCATATCCAGACTGGAGGAGCTGCTGCCCGTCCCAGACTTCACACAGGTGCTGTGTATCTTTGTGCTCATCCGTGCCAGGCATCACTAGCCTGTTGCCTGATAATGATTGTTACATGACACTTCAGCTCTGTTTTGTCTATCCCGCTTAACTGTATAAATGTTAACATGTCCAGATTGGAATTACATTAAGAGACATTTAGCGCTACTGTGGAGACAGCATCACGTGAACATGTGAATTTATTGTTGATTAGTTTTGCTTGTTTCTTCTTTTTTTTAAACCTGTTGTAGTTGTGCATCATATTAACACAGTGCACCTTATCTGTCTCCACTGGCACGTTTCCAAACTGAACAGCCATTAAAGGCTGACTGGAGCACAAAGACTCACTCCTGGGGCTCAGCTGTCTGTACCGCTGTGGAGAAAGGAGGGTTAACAGGGTGCACGCTCACCAGGGCCTCCCAAAAGGCTCATTCCCTTTTTAGTACTGAGCCACTAGAGAGAAACACTAGAGCAAAGCTAAATTAGAAGCAGTCCAGAGTATTAGAAATACACGTGTTCACATCAACTATATTTAATTACATGGATCACATATTCTAGCATTAAGTCTCTTCAAATGAATTTAAATTCTCTATTTAATTCTATGATATAGATCATTTTGGCTGTATAAACAATTAATTTAACTAATATAATAAATAATTGCAGAATTACTAAAAATAATACCTTGATTTTTCTTTCAGTTGGCCGCCTTGCTCAGAGACACTCCGTCATTCCTAGATGACTGTTTGCAAACCCTTTTCCCCCCGGAGGACATGAAGGCTGTACTTGAACACCACAGAAACCTCGGCCATTTTAAAGAGAAAGGTACTGCGGGCACGCACTGGTGGGAGATAATTGCACTTCACCGTGTCCTGAAATGTGTCGAGAGAAAGGCTCGTAGCTCAGCGGCACTGGAAATGTGGCGCGAGGGCGTTCTGAGATTCATAAATTGAAAATGTTATTTACAGGTAAAATATTCATGCTTACTTTGAACTCTTGTTGTGTGAGTGCTGTCACAGGAGTGCAATATTTTTCTCTCCATTAATTTTGCTACTTAATTCCCCATACTTCCTAAATTATGAATCCCAAAGCCTTGTCATAAAAAAAAAGCTCACTGGAATTTGTGTCATTCAGTTTTATTTATGCAAGACGTAGTTATTCTCAAGGCGCTTTAGAGTCTGCGGTAAAGGCTTTACACTATTATAGAGAGAAGTCCAGTCCCTTTGTGAGCAAGCATTTGACAACAATGGAGAGAAAAAACTTCTCTTCAACAGGAAGAAACCTCCGGCAGAACCAGGCCCTGAGAGGACAGCCATCTGTCGCCATCAGCTGTTGGGGAGGGAAAGCCAGGAGAGAAAAGTAGAGCAAAAGGAGATCACAAAGAAATGCCTAAACAGCCAGTTTATGTTTATTTCAGTTGGAGTGTCTGACAGCTGTTTTCTTTGTGTTTAAGTTGAACCAGGGCTTTAATAACGGTCTAATCGCTCAATTGTAGATCCCAGATTATTACCCATGGATGACTGCATCCTCACCTCCCTGTCACTGCCTCCTGGGACCAAAACTGTCATGGAAACAGCCTCCTGCTCACCTGCTCTCAAAGACTCGGACCACAAAGGACTTCTCAGCGCTCCCGTCAACGCAAGCAGCACGGAGAAGCCAAGGAGGAGCTCTGAGCCGATCAGGCAAGGACCGAGGGAGACGAGGGACTCTGGCAGTTGGCAGCTGCAGGCTAGAGCTGGAAACATTTCTCAGGAGAGGAAAGTACAAAACATAATTAGCACACTGCCATGCGATGAAACCATAGACCTCACTACATCCAACGAGACTGCAGACACGGATTCAGAAGCCAGTGAGAACAACCAAAGCTTGAGGGCAGCTCGCATTCTCAGGAAGAGGAAGCTGAGCGGAGGTGTGGACATTCCCACAAAGCAGCAGGAGGCTTCAGCTTTCTTGTAAGGTTTCCATATGTTAATATAAGTTTTATTCATTTGTTGCTAACAAACGGTCGACATCACATGTTTGCGTTTATCCATAACTTTATCTGTTTGATCAAAGTCATGCTAGGATGTAGGTCTGCTGGTCCACCTTTAATGTTTGGTTCAGACTGAAATCTCTCCCCAGGACGTAAATGATTTCCTATTAAATTTTCACCAGATGTCTACACTGCAGAGAGCGTGAATACTAATATAGAGTCATGCGAAATAGAAAGTACAGGTTCTCTCATTCACAAGGTGAGTTTATAAAAATCATCTGGTCCTTAGCAGGACTTAAAATTATGGAAATACAACCTCAGATGAACAACAAGCCGTGACATATTTCACAGAGTCATTATTTATTTAACAAAAAAAAAGAGCCAAACTAGAAGAATAAGCAGTGTGTAAAAAAAAAACTAAGTACAGTGATCCCTTGTTTATCGCGGTAGTTGCGTTCTAAAAATAACCAGCGTTAGGTGAAGTCCACGAAGGGGCCAACTTTATTTTTTCCAATTATTATAGATCTTTTAAGGCTGTAAAAATCCCTCACTACACACTTTATACGCTTTTCTCAGACAGGCATGAAGATTTTCACACTTTCTCTCTTGTTTAAACGCTCTCAAAGTTCAAACCTTTGTAGAAAAATAAGTCCAGTGTTATAAAATGAAACCAAAGATCAAACCCTGTTTTCAGTGCCAGAACATGGGAATAGAGCAGCTGCCAGAGAATTCAACATTAATGAATCAATGTTACGGAAGTAGAGGAAGCAAGAAGAATGAGTTGAGTAAAGTTTATCTGACTGTTTTGTTTCGCTTAATGCTCCTTATATTTCGGTGTGCCTTATGGTCCGAAAACTTCTACCTTCCTTTAGCATGTCCAGAAGTCCAACTTTTTGTGCGATGGTTAGCATCTTCCTCTGCGTTTTGGGTGCTACTGCAGGTGCCTTTGACAGTGCAAAACGTTTCGTCGACATTGTTGTGCTTGTTGGGGAGAAAACTTACAAACAGTACAGCACTTCAGAGTCACACTGCTAGCGATCGAAGATTTATGTACATTTGACAACCTGAACACATTCTGTACTGTACAGGAGACAGTGCCTCTAGGAGACAGTGGTCTACAGCCGATCAGGACGCGGAACACAATGCGCCGTAAAAAAAAAACAACAACAACAGCGAGGCCGTGAAAGGTGAACCGCGTTATAGCGAGGGAGCACTGTACACCTTTACCACTTGCTTGGGTCAGTAGCATCCAGTTGCTGCTCATCAAATGCACTTAAATAACTGATCATCAGCAGTGATCTTAGAGAAGAATAGCAGCTAGCTGTCAACCTGCAAAGGGTAATAAAGCAATTTCCAAACAATTTGAAGCCATCGATTTAAAGTGAGGAAGATTATTTATTAGTGGAAAACGTTCAGGACACTTACTAATCTTCCCTCATTCGAGTTGTCAAGCACGGTGGTGGCGAGGTGATGTTTTAGGCATGTTGCGTTAAATAAATAATTACATTTGATGAGAAACCGGTTTGTAAGCGAGCAACTCCAATCGTAGTTTTTTAACCTTTGCAGGGAGTCCTCAGTGGATGATGAGAATTCAGGTGAATCTCCTCTCATCTCCATATGGGGAGATTATACAGGTGTGTGCAGTTTATACATGGTCTCAATCTAATATTTGGTTTTGTATTTCTAAGCATAGCTTTAACTGAGTCTTCGTGTTTCATTTCAGACTCTCAGGAGGGCTCTTTTCCAGTTGTAACGGACACAAAAGTTCCCTGGTCGGATGAGGAGACGCTCCATCTTCTCGACATCTGGGGGAAGGACTCTGTGCAGCGAGCTCTGAAGGGCTGCTTGAAAAACCGCCACATATTCACCCAAATTGCACAAAAGATGGCAGAGAGGGGCTACATGAGGACAGTGGAGCAGTGCCAGACGAGGATCAAACGACTGAAGAAGTGCTTCCGTCAGAACAAGTGGGCATTTAACGACACAGATTTTGAAGCTCTCACTGACGTTTGTCAGATATGTTCACTGATCCTGTTGTTTTCTCCTTGATCTGTCGCCGGAGGGAACTCCAGGCTGGAGCATAAATTTTACACACAGCTGGATCAGGTCCTCGGCTCATCGGCTTCCTTGGCCGTTCCTGAGATCACCTACGACGTTGAGGAAATTATCGATGAAGACGAGTCCCGAGACGGTGATGATGACTTGCAGTTTGTCGGACAAACGGGCCATTTGGAAATTGGTAGGAGGTCACATATTTGTACTTAAGTTTAACTCTTGCAGCACAATTGTTAGTGACATGAAAAGCTTTTCTGTCTTTTAAGGCTTCATACAATTTTGCATCTGAAAGAAATGCTAAGGATTACAGAATTTTTGCCAGTGCAGATAAAAAGGAAGTAAACAGATACAGTTAAATGTAAAAACAAATATCAGAAAAAGCCATTTTTTAATTCCACCATACTCCGAAAGAGTCTTAAATATACTATTTAAAACTAAATTTACTATTTTTCCTCTGACTCGTAATGCTGTTTGTCCATCCAGTCTTTGAATCGGATTTTAAGTCTCATTGCTACAGTCGTATAAAATCATGCACAAAGCCATGCAGGCTGCCATTGCAAACATTTGTAAAAGAGGGGGTTGATCTAAAGAGCTCAAAGAATTCAATAATAATAATAATAATAATACATTTTACTCAAGGGTGCTTTCAAGAAACCCAAGGTCACCTTACAAAAGAACAAAATTAATAAATGGAGCAATAGCCATAAAATACATCAAATAAGTTCACTTCTCTGGCTCTTGACGAAGGCAGTCGCACTTTCTCCCTTCTCTTATCTTTCCTGCTTGGCTTTCTCATGTTTCTGTCTAGTCTTGTCTGCTTCTCTCCCTCTACCCTGGAAGAGTCTCACAGTCTGTTCTCTAAAACCTAAAAGAGGAATTATGGATTTGATCAACTGGTCCCTGAATGCAATTGACACCCTCTTCTCGACGAGAAGCCTGGGTTCAGGAGAGCCCATTGAAGACATCTACCTTTTTGGAACCATGACAACAGGGTTCTTGCTGATCGGCGCTGGCTTGGCCCTGGCTTGGCCCTGGCTTATCGAAGAATAACGAAAGCGGAAACAGCTGTTCAAATCCCCACAAGGCTGCCCGCTATGTTGATTGCAACGATGGAGCGAGCTTGTACTTAAGTTTAACTTGGAGAAGCTTGCGGGTGCTGTGAGTACTCTGACAACATCGCGGAGCAATGGTGAGGAATCGGTAATGGACATTAGACCGACTGTAAAATTGTCATGCAGTGGTTCGCACTAAAGCAAGAACACCACCATTATTTCATGCGGCTACCATATCGGCGCCAGCTGTGGTCTCAAGGTTGGAGCTGAATGTAACAAACAGTTTCTCCCCTGATAACAAACTGTGTTTAGACTCTTCGTTCCAAACGCCCTCGTACGCTTATCTCCAAGGTCGAGACAGACGGGTCTGGGCCCAGCGCTGGAAAAATAGCGGCAGGGCAGGATGGCTGTGTCTGCATCGGCTTACTTCTCACCCCTGTTGCTTGTCACGTGCTTCGTGATGTTGTGATGTGGACATTTATGTGCTCTTTGTGACTTGCCCATTGTATTGTACATTTCAGTGTTTTTCCATAATACTACCGGTCTCCGACCTGTCTCCCCATGTGATGTATGTGTTGTGTATGTAAGGTGGGGGGGGGGGGGGGTTGAACTTGAACTTGAACTCTTGAAAATTGCAAAACAGAACTTGACAACAGATAAAATCAGCACTAAAGCAAATAAGCCAGTTTGAACAGATGTGTTTTGAGCTCTGACCTAAATACGCGAAGAGAGTCTATATTTCTTATGGCTGGAGGAAGAGAGTTCCAGAGCCGAGGAGCAAAGCGACTGAAGGCTCTGTTCCCCATAGTGATAAGACGTGCAGACGGGACAGTAAGATGAATAGCAGATGAGGATCTGAGAGGGTGGGAAACAGTGGTGATCTGAAGCAGGTCACACAAATAGGAAGGAGGAGATTTATGGATACACTTGTATGTGAGAAGTAAGATTTTAAAGTTTATCCTGGCGTCTATGGGTAACCAGTGAAGCTGCTGAAGAACTGGGGTAATATGAGCTCTTGAAGTAGTGCGAGTTATGACCCGAGCTGCAGAATTTTGAAGAAGTTGGAGTTTATGAAGGGACCTTTTAGGGAGACCAAATTAGAGGGAAGTAATCGATACGGGACGCAATAAGACTATGGACAAGGATGGCAGCAGCATGGGGAGTAAGGAAGGGACAGCTTGGGTTTCCATAAATAACCAGAGTCGGTTAATATTACGTAATTCAAACGTGATGGTGTAATAGGATGCCTCTGTTGCCTTTGTTGAAATTTCTTCCCTCCTAGATATTCCACACTCAGCTATTAGTGGTATTATTTCAAAGTGAAAGCATTTATTAACAGTAGCAAATCAACCACAAAGTGGCAGAGCATGTGAGGTAACAGAGTGGGGTTGTTGAGTGCTGAGTCCGTAATAGTCTCCCAAACTCTGCTAACTTAATGTCTGCATAGTCCAAACGTTCTCTGGCATTAACAGGAACTGTGTATGGGAGCTTCATGGATTGGGTTTCCATAAATGGTTAGCCCCTGCAGGTGCAATGTGGAGGTGGTCCAGTACTTTTGTCCACATCATATGTAGAGATGTGTCCATTTTTTTGGACACAGTATTGTTTTGCTCAAAATGGAATTAATACTTCTGACAAAATTCTGTGATTTGTTATTTTAGGAACGAGAAGCGTTCCCTGGACAGACTTGGAGACCTTGGCCCTGATCAACACATGGGGTGAAGATAAGATGCAGCAGGAGCTGAGGGGAATGCACAGAACCGGGCACATTTTTTCCATCATATCTAACAAAATGGCCACACAGGGTTTCTCCCGGACGCCAGAGCAGTGCCAGACGAGGTTAAAAAGGCTGAAATCGAACTTCAGGCAGTGCTACCAAAACAAGTATGTGTGCTCGGAGTGGAAAGAGTAAAAGAAAAGTTTTCGATTTGTAAAACTAATATCTCTGCTCTTTTGTTGTCCCTGCACTGTAGCCTGAAAGGACAGGAGCAAGTTCAGTGCAAGTTTTACAACGAGCTGGGAAGAATTCTAGTGAAAGACTTCCCTTCAGTTCCACAGCTGGAAGAAATACCAGGAGAGCCCGAAGAACGCGACTTTCCTGCCTACACTCATCCAGATATGGGTAAGCTCAGTTTCTCTGCTCAGGAGGACCGTTTAAATAAACGGCCTGCTTCCCAAATCGTTTGCACTGATTGGCTGTTGTGTGTTTGTGCAGTACTGCCAAGTGATGACAGCAAAACTTGTAACTTTCTTTCTCTGCTTCCCACATTACAATTGTGATCATGAGCCAGATGAAGTACTACGTCGAGGCAGTTAAATGTAGGGAAGTACAAGATACATGAGCAAAGCTCCACATTATAAAAATCACCATTTGTTTTTGTACTTTCTGATTTTGTCATCTGGGGGGCGCTGTGGACATGTAACAGATATCTAAAGTTAGAAGTGAAAGCTTGTTTATCTTCCATGACTTTGTGTATATTTATTATTATTTCTGTTGTCAGTTTGTTGTATTTATTAACTGTTTTCTTTATTTGTGGTTCAATTTGAAAACCAGAAATTATATTTAACAGCATAAACTTTTGTGTTGTTTATAACTAACTGATTGAGATATACAGAATGGATATCTGCCTTCAGATCGTAATCATCTCACTATAACATAATGTAACCTTTTCTTTCACATAATCCATCAGTAGAGTACATGGCAGCAGAATCGATGTAAACCACAGTGCTGTGCCAAAGCCTTGAGCCACTCATCATTTCCTTATATTCCAAGTGTTCTTAAGCAATAGTTCTCAAGGTCTTTCATAGTTTTTCTTTGAGCATTGAAGCTTTTTCACTCATTTTTAATGCAGTTCTTGTATCTTATTGTTTTCAGAGAAATGAAAGCTACTTAACTCTGACCTACGAATCATTCAATCATAAGACAACATCTTCATCTTCTTGCAGGATGAACCAGTACAGTATCAACACATAACAGACAACTTAGCAAAAGAATAAATATCATAAAAATGAATGATATCTTTGGGCACTTTGTTACTAGCAGTGTGTTGCAAAAGATATAATTTGTTACCTTTTTTTTTTAGTTGATTCTATGAAAAATGCCAAAAATGCCATAAGATAGTTTGACAGATATAAAGTAGTATTTTTGCACCTACAAGGTGATTCTCAAAGAGCCTTTTGCTGAAAACTTTGCATGGTTTGCAGTGTTTTCTTTTTAAAAAATTAGGAAAGAGGACAAGTGAAGGACAAAAGAAGAAGTGGTGAATGTAAAAACTATCTACAACAGATGAACAGTATCTGAAAGTCACGAAGAATAAAGAAGCTCGTGGCTTCTATGGTGTATTTCAATTTATATTTTCACATTTCAATAAATCGCTGTTCCAATCTTCTGAGCAAAATGTAAAGAAATGAGCGATAGCTCAAGACTTTTGTACGGTATTGTAGTTATCTAAAAAAAACAAAAAGTGAAATAAGGGATTGTGTATTGATTGTGTTTACTTTTTTATTTCTGCCTCTTCAGAGTCTGCTGTGGAAATTCAGGAGGACAGGAGGAAAGTCCCTTGGTCAGACAAAGAGACGATCATCCTTCTGGAGATCTGGGGAGACCCACAGGTAAAGCACAATGTCACAATCCATGCACTCATCAAAAAATGTTTCGGAAATGTCCATAAATTTCCTGATAATCTCACTTTATTGCTGCTTCAATCCGTATTACTTCACTTTACTACTTTTACACGGAATTCTACCTTCCTTCAGGTCCAGCAGTGCCTTAGACGCTACCCACACAACGGTCACATTTTCACTGAAATTTCAGAGAAGCTTGCCGCTAACGGCTACTCCCGCAGCCCCGAGCAGTGCCACACGAGGATCAAACGTCTGAAGGGGAACTATCGCCAGTGTCGGGAAAACATGAGGTAAAAACTGCACATCTGGAGTCCTGCACCGTTGGAGTGACTTTGTTTTAACGCACCTGTCTTACTGCCTCTAGCTCATCTGGGACTGACAGAGTCGACTTTAAATTCTATGATCTGCTGGAACAAATTTTGGATAAGCAGCCATCAACGTCGTCTACCATGGTAACAGACTCCATCGAAATATCAGAAGACTCCAACAGTGAATCGGTAACAGAAAGAGGTAAAATTTCTGTCTTCTACCCAACCCCTTAATGTTAACTCAGAATGGAAGATTGTTTTAATGCTTTTTCATGCACCACAGCTCCAAACTTCTTAAGACCTATTCATATCTATTATGAATGGGCTTTAATTTGCCAAGTTCCTGGTACAAAGTCCATGCGATGTGAGAATCTTGCAGGCGAATGCCTTTTCAATACACTGCAAGTGAGTGTGAATCATGTCCCCTACCTCCTGCACACACAGATGACACCCTCGCCTTAGCAAAACATAAAATTTCCAGAAACCAGAGCTTGTCTGACACAGAGTATCTCCTCCTGCATGCTGCATGTGAGAAAGGAAAGGAAAGGAAAGCGTAAACACCTCATGCACTGCAGGCTCAGTTTTTGCACTGCAGGCTCCTTGTTCTCCACCTGTTTTTTCCTTTGTTTTCTCCAGACTGCATAGAACATAAGCCTGCTGAATTTGCACCCAAAAATCTCCATAAAAGCCTAAATAACTCTTGAGAATGAAATAAGCAACAAAAAAATTGCGCAAAAATCACTTAAATACCAATTAGCATGCAGCCACTATCATCACAGAACCTTTGTGTTCAGTTTGTGTTGGAGTTTTTATTTTACACAGAACAAAACTGCTGGATTCACACAGGGGTAAGATCAATAACAACTTCTTCAATCCAATTAGTGTATAACAAATCACCAGAGGTCCCTATGTAATACTAGACCCATGCTAATTGGCCTCAAAAAATAGTGAGCCCCAAATGCTTTCAGTAACTACATAATTTAAGCCATGTACTGTATGTGTGGACGATTATGACGACTTTAGACTAAAGTGAAGTGAAAGTAAAAATGAATTCAACACATAAGTTAAAAAAGTATTCCTAATCCCATTTTTCCCATTTTGGATGTTTTATACTCATGTTAAATTTCTGTCTCAATCACAAGACCCAGAAATCAACATGTCAGCTGAAAAGCCAGCAACCAGCTCTTGGACAGACGAGGAGACCCTGGTACTTGTCGATATCTGGGGTGAAGAAGATCTCCAGAAGGCCCTGAGGGGTTTCGTCCACAACGGCCACGTTTACGCAGACATTTCCGAAAGAATGCAGGACCTCGGTTTTTCGAAATCCTCGGAGCAGTGCCGCTGGAAGGTGAAGTCTCTGAGGAACAACTTTCGACAGTGCTACGAAAGGAAGAAGTGAGCTCAGTCTTTCCATTGGTTTACCTGTTTTTGTATCCCTCTCTGTGAGTGATGCCTCAGTAACTGCCGTTTTCATTCTCGCTAGATCTGGAAGAAAAGTTGATTACAAGTTCTACAGTCAACTGGAACAAATACTGGGACAGGAAGCGGTTTCTCTTGATGAGTATGATGAAAAGGATGAACAAGAGGAGCAGGATTCAGGTACAGAACACGCGCTCTGCATTAGATTAAAAATCAGCCACAAGTCAGATATCTTACATGTGTGTCTACCTGCAACAGGTGCCGATGGTTTGAACACAACGTGGACAGAGCAGGAGACGGTTGCTCTCATCGAGGTGTGGGCCGCAGATGATGTGCAGCATGGCCTGAAAATATGCGTCCGCAATAGTCACATATTCGCCGAGATATCTGAGAAAATGGCCGCAATAGGCTACCTGAGGACAGCGGAGCAGTGCCACTCCCGGATTAAAAGGTTGAAGAAGACTTACAGGCGTTACTGCAACAGCCGCAGGTAAAAAAACAACAACAATACATGCTTTATGCTTTTTGAGATGATCCAGGCTCGAATGTTGTTGGCCAGCTGACCGTAGATTTATGTTTTCCAGAAATGGAGGGCGGCCCACGGCGTTCCGATACTTCAACCTCCTTGCTCCGGTGCTTGGCGACGAGTCTATGTTTGCCCCTGTGGACAGTACCGATGCCACCTTACAACCTTTGATGGACAATGAGCCTGTCTTATGTGGGTTTACACAGCCAGTCAGTAATACACAGGGTTACTGTGCGTATATGAACTAAACTGCCAAAGATGAACACAATAATAAAGGCATTTCCTCGTTTTAGATGAGCAGCCCTCGACCAGCCGCCTCCTGGTCGACCTGAGCCGAAAGATGCCCTGGTCGGATCAGGAGACTCGCACACTGCTGGAGATCTGGGGTGAGGACGGCGTTCAGCTCACTCTGAAGGGCTGCCTGAAGAACCGACATGTGTTCGACTACATCTCAGAGAAGATGAACGACCGAGGATTTATAAGGACCTCGGAGCAGTGCTACACCCGCATTAAGCGTCTTAAATATGGCTTCCTCCATGAAAAGTCAGTAACGACGAGACTTTGATTCTCACTTATTCTAAACTTGTTTAGATGTTTATTGGTTTTAGTATTGGTTTTGCTTTTAAAATTTTTACATTTGACACGATCACGGGTGAAGGTCCATGTGAAGTCATGACAATCATCCTGAAGATCTCAAAAGATTTCAAGAAAGAACTCAACAGAGCATAAAGATGCTCTTTGTCGTTTACAGTAATTACCATAAAAACTGTAATTAGAGTTCTGGTTGTAACTGTGAGTTTGTTTTACAAATGTAGGGGAGAGTTTAAATTCTTCAATGAGATGGAAAAAATCTTCAGGAAGGAACTGAAAGTCGACGATGTGGCCGCAGACACGTCGGCTGCAGATGAGCCAGATGACTACATACTCGAACTGGGCCCAAAAAAAGGTGTAACTATATGGAGTATGTCACAGTGTGTGTGTGTGTGCTTTGAAAGTGTTGATGAAGGAGTATAGAGAAGGTCACTGTTTCTTTGTGGAGCTAGAGAAACCATATGACTGGGTGCTAAGAGAAGTGTGGCAATGCATGAGGACAAAAATCAATGTTTCTTTTCTCACAGTCCCCTCAGGTAACCAGTGGGTGCCCGACAGCACTAAGCTACCCTGGAGCGACGGAGAGACCGAGGCCCTACTGGACATTTGGGGGAGCGAGGAGATCCAGGAGAACTTAAAGGGCAGCGCCAAAAACAAACAGATCTTCCTCCAGATCTCTCAGGTCATGACCAGCCAGGGCTACCTGCGCACTCCTGAACAATGTCAGTCCAGGATAAAGAGGCTGAGGGCTAATTTCAGGCACTTCCTAGAAGGCAGAAAGTAAGCTCAGCAGTTTATTGTTGAGAGGTTACAGGGCACCGTGAGGTGGTGGGATCATCCATAATGTAAACGTGTTTTTATCTTCTGAGCATATTCACACCTCAGAGTTATCAGATTGTAGCTTTTTGTCTTCTCATCAGTCCTGATGTTCTGTGTCGTTGTTTTCAGAGGAGAGAAACAAGAATGCAAGTTTTTTGAGAAGCTGGTGCAGATATTTGGCAACAAGTACATAATAAACTCAGACCCACTGGCTGACGATACAGCTGAAGTCATAGGTAAGTCTGACAAAGGTATCTGTTATTTTAGCACAGATACAGCAGCTTTAAAAATGCATACTGTTTGTAGGGTTTACTTCATTTTTACACCGATGGAAACAAGTTATAAGTCTGTTTCCTGTTTCCGGTGTTTAAACTTCATTATTGTTTTTGCTTTTGTAAATCTAGATGTTGCACAGATATTGCTTCATTGATCAATTAAGGACTTGGTCCATAAGTATTGAGACAGTGAGGCAGTGTTTGTAGTTTTGCCTCTGTATTACCACCACAGTGCAATTTAAGCGAAATAATAAAGATGTCTATGAGGTTCAAACTTTAACTGTCACCTGTTTTCAGAGGCTCAAAATGAATGAAATAAACTAACATAATTTTAAATACGAGGATTTCTTTTTCATACTTTGATGAAATTCCTTTGCAGTCAGTGAGTCTCTGAAATCTCAGAGATCTCACCAAAGGCTGCCTCCCAGGCCTTTACTGCAGCCACCTTCAGTTGATGCTTGTTTGTGGGTCTCTCTCTGCCTTCAGTCAATGCACCAGAATTTTGATTTGGGCACTCCTGAATCTTCTCCCCTGTCTCTCTCTGATCGGTTTATTTGACTTTTTCAGCCTAATGATGGCTTCCTTCACTTTTACTTACAACTTTGGACCTCACTAAGAGTTCCAGTAAATAGTTACCAAATGAAGGTTCAACACATGGAAGCGACTCCAGATCTTTTATCTTCTTGGTTTTTAATGAAGCAATGAAGAAACAAGGTTCACCTCCTTGTCGGCTGCTTGTTCGATTATTGTTAGGCCTCTGTGCATGAATATGGCTACATCTTCTAAATAGTTGATGAAATCTTTTTTGTAAAACCTAGCTGAAGGTCTGCACATCAATCACATCCTGATTTATTTAAAATGCACTCTGGTAGTGTGCAGAGGCAAAACTACAAAAATTGTGTCTTTGTCCAAAAACTTTTGATCCTAACTGTAGCTCCACATTTTGAGAAAAGTGTTCATTCATGAATTTACTAAATATAAGATCAACAGCATTCTTGTAATGCAGGACTGCCAACATCACCTGTTCCCAGTCTCCTCTGGCTGTGTTTAACTACTTAACTCATGAACATGAGAATAGTATGGAAGCCCGTTTCCGCCACTAAAAAAAAAAAAAGGATCCATAACTCAAAATTTCGAATTATTTTCTCGAAATTCCGAGTTATTTTCTCAAAATTCCAAGTTATTTTCTCGAAATTTCGAGTTACTTTCTCGAAATTTTGACATATTAACTCGAAATTTTGATTTATTAACTCAAAATTTTGAGAAAAGTAACTCGAAATTTCGAGTTAGCGCTGCCAATCAGTAATCTACGTGAATGACGTCATTTCCTCGTTACCCGGAAGCTGAAGCCCTCAGCTACAAATGCTACAGCTAAGCTACCGGTATTACATCCAGTCGTGAATGCACAGATTGCTGAGTGTTTTCAGCCTGGCTTCACAAATGATGAAATCCCTGTGTTATTAGCTGAATCACATGGTGTTACTATCAGCAAACGTACTCGCGAAAGCGCCAATTTGTTGGGATCCGTTTTTGAGTGCGCGTTCCCCTGCGCCATATGCTTCCGGGTAACAAGAAAGCGTATATTTTTGATTGGCAGAGCTAACTCGAAATTTTGGGAAAAGTAACTCGAAATTTTGAGATATATTTCTCGAAATTTCGAGTTAATAAGTCAAAATCTCGAGAAAATAACTCGAAATTTCGAGTTATGGATACTAGCTTTTTTGTTTTTATTTAGTGGCGGAAACGGGCTTCCATAGAATAGTAAGAGCATTAGTGAGTTAATTTAAAACAGTACACAGGGTATTTACTTCTTAGAGCAGCAAACCAGCTCGTTTACATGTTCTTCTTTTGGAAACTTGTTAACTGGGATATTTGTCAGTCTCAGTTTAATATCTAAAATGTTCCTCTCTGATCCAGAGGCATGAAATCATCCACGGTGAAGATGACGCAGCAGCAGCAGAAGGACAAAGAGGAACATCCAGAGCAAGAACAAGAAACCAATCTTTACTGCTGTGTTGTTTACATGACAAAAGAGGGTCTGTCCTGTCTCACTCAAATGTACATTTCCCTCTGTTACCTTCTGCAGACACAAAGACCTACTTCAGGTAGCAATTCAGTGTGTGTGTGTGTGTGTGTGTGTGTGTGTGCGTGTGTGTGTGTGTGTGTGTGTGTGTGTGTGTCCCTCAGCTTGAGTGTCTTATTATTTAACATAGCCATGGAACAAAAACAGTGATACTCAGGATTCGAGGGACAGAAATGAATCTTTGACCCATTTGAATTCACACAAAATGCTCTGAACCTCCAAAAACATGTTTTTCCTAGTAAATTTATTATTTTGTACTTGAAGTTAAAGTGAGTGAATTGAAGCACAACAACAACAACAACAAAAAACAGAAGAAAATACAAGTGAGGCCTTTGTTATAGCCTCACTGTTTGCCCTTAATTTATGTCTCACTTCTGAAATCTTGTGTATTTCCACTTGTTTTTTAAAGTCTGTGTAGTGAAAGTTGAGCTCTTAAGTACTCAGTAGGAGTTAATGTTGTCCAGAATTTTATTTATTTAAATTATTTACATGTATATTCCAAAGTTTTACACTTTAAATATGTTAACACTTCGACCTTACTGAAGTACATGTAGAAGGGGTTTTTTCATATCCATTAAAAGAAACATGAGACATGTCGTTGTGGAGTTTTTCTTTCATTTCTCCTGCTGATTTTTCAGCTCGGATGGTCGTTGAATATTTTATTAGATCCCTAAGAACTCGTGGAAAATGCTGTTTGTTAGGTGGTTGTTTAACACAGCGGTCTCCAACCTTTTTTGCGCCACGGACCGGTTTATGCCTGACAATATTTCACGGACCGGCCTTTAAGGTGTCGCGGATAAATACAACAAAATAAAACTAGTACCGGTACCGAAAAAAAGAAAATTTATTCATAACACACGTGAAAAGACCCAGGAAAACCGAGTAAACGATAAAAACGATAACAAAATAACGCTGAAAACCGATAAAAACCCTGAAAACTATACATTTCACATTTGAGCCTCAACTCTCGCGGCCTGGTACCAAACGACTCACGGACCGGTACCGGCCCGGGGGTTGGGGACCGCTGGTTTAACAGGAATTATATTAGAAATTATGTTTATATTTGACCATCAATTCTTTAGTTTTGTCATATCGTACTTAAGCACAGCACAAAGATAACAGACTCCAAGCAATAAAAACTGGTCAACAGGAACAACAGTCAAGCTTAACTGTAAGGAGCTGTAAATTTATCAGGAAAATGTTTTCTGTGGTCACAGACAAGAAAGCACGGACCTCAGTACAACAAGATATTTTTTGCAGATCTTTTATCTTTCTGTGTTTGACCAGGGTGTTTGGCTGCGCTTCTTGACTTCAAGTAAGTTGTTACACACTCCACTTCACAACTCATTCAACATTTTTTTAAGCTTAATATGTCAGTGCAACAGTGTTTTCTGTGCATGAGTTGAACATTGTATATATACAGGGAGTGCAGAATTATTAGGCAAATGAGTATTTTGTCCACATCATCCTCTTCATGCATGTTGTCTTACTCCAAGCTGTATAGGCTCGAAAGCCTACTACCAATTAAGCATATTAGGTGATGTGCATCTCTGTAATGAGAAGGGGTGTGGTCTAATGACATCAACACCCTATATCAGGTGTGCATAATTATTAGGCAACGTCCTTTCCTTTGGCAAAATGGGTCAAAAGAAGGACTTGACAGGCTCAGAAAAGTCAAAAATAGTGAGATATCTTGCAGAGGGATGCAGCAGTCTCAAAATTGCAAAGCTTCTGAAGCGTGATCATCGAACGATCAAGCGTTTCATTCAAAATAGTCAACAGGGTCGCAAGAAGCGTGTGGAAAAACCAAGGTGCAAAATAACTGCCCATGAACTGAGAAAAGTCAAGCGTGCAGCTGCCAAGATGCCACTTGCCACCAGTTTGGCCATATTTCAGAGCTGCAACATCACTGGAGTGCCCAAAAGCACAAGGTGTGCAATACTCAGAGACATGGCCAAGGTAAGAAAGGCTGAAAGACGACCACCACTGAACAAGACACACAAGCTGAAACGTCAAGACTGGGCCAAGAAATATCTCAAGACTGGTTTTTCTAAGGTTTTATGGACTGATGAAATGAGAGTGAGTCTTGATGGGCCAGATGGATGGGCCCGTGGCTGGATTGGTAAAGGGCAGAGAGCTCCAGTCCGACTCAGACGCCAGCAAGGTGGAGGTGGAGTACTGGTTTGGGCTGGTATCATCAAAG